>NC_086446.1:194219370-194591037 GCF_028390025.1 Pseudophryne corroboree | reverse complement strand
AAATTCATTTGAAAATCCATCAGGGCCTGGCGCCGAGGCTAGTTTCAACTTTCCGATAGCCCAAGAAATCTCCTCAGGGGTAATGGGGTTTAACAGGTTCACCATTAACGTTTCTGGTACTTGCGGTAAGGTCAGGGAATTCCAATCGGAAGAAGAGAGAGAAGAGGTAGGGGGTGAAGAAGAGGGAGAAGGAAGAGAGGGGGTTGAGGTAGAGTTCTCTAATGACTCCTCTGTAACCGCTCCCGGGGCTGAGTACAGAGACTGGTAGAAACATTTCATAGTTTAGACTATCTGTGATTCAGAGTCAGTCTTGGAGCCGTCTGGACGTAACAAAGGGTGAACAACCGTATGTGGTCTAGACCCTTGTAACAGATTTGCTGGCGTTTCCCAACTTTATTCCCAAACTTATAAAATTTGGAATGCACATTGAAAAGGTGTTTGGAGAAATTCGTTATAAGTTAATTTAGTTTCAAGATAAGCAGTTTTGTGTGCAGGTGAAGGGTGCATCTTGAACATTTGGAAAGCATTAGAGAGTTTCTCTTGCAACTGCAAATATTCTTGTTTTTGTTGTCGTTTGGTATTTGCGACAAAGGCTATCAGTTCGCCTCGAAGGACCGTCTTGGCCGTTTGCCAAAAAAGAGGGGGGTTAGTAGAGGAATAGGATGCATTTGTTTCTGCATAATTGTTCCATGCAGTTAGGAGCTTCTGTTTTGGACCCTGGGACTGAAACATGTGTGAGGGGAATCTCCACATCGGAGGAGCAGTTTTAGATTTTGCAAGAACTAACTTCGCTGTGATCAACGCGTGGTCTGATAAAAGGGGGGGTTCAATCCCTACCGAGGTGAGGGAGGGAAACAGGGATTCAGCAAGTAGTATATAGTCTATCCTGGACCAAGTATTGTGGGTTAGTGATAAGCAAGTAAATTCCCTCTCTGTAGGATTGAGTGCTCTCCAAGAATCTATTAAGTTAAGATCTTTGCTGAGATAAGGAACTCCCAATCTAGGGAGAGGGGTATGTCGCTTGGAGGGGGGGGGATCTATCTAGATATTGGGAAGATATTAAGTTTAGATCTCCACATACTATCAAGGAGGACATGTCGTAGGTATGTAGATGTGTGAGGAGTTCAACAAAAAAGGATTTTTTAGATTGAGTAGGGGCATAAACATTACAGACAGTGAAGGTGGTGCCAGCATGGGAAAGGGATAGGGTCAGGTATCTACCAAGCGGGTCAGCAAAGACTGAGGTCACCTGTATATTCAAAGCCTTTTTTGCAAGTATTGCCACACCACATGATTTAGTATTGAAGGATGCTGAACCTAACAAGGACCAATTTATAATCTGAAGCTTTTTCACTTCATCCGGCATCAAATGGGTTTGCTGTAAACATATAAGATCAACATTGTGTTTGTTAAGGTAGGTAAAGAGTTTACGGCGCTTAGCCGGTGTATGGATACCCCTAATATTAAGAGAGCCTATGTTAAGAGACATTAAAGTGGTCTTCAAGTGGTAGCTGCAAGTGAATGCCAGAGAGAGAAAAGTGAAGAAAACAAAAGGGAAAAACATGAGGGTAAGGGGAGACAAAGGACAAGGGGAACCAAGCCATTCCTAAAAATAAACTAACGGACCTCCAGAGAAATTCCTGGTACCTGTATCGGTGTGATCACAGGTATCAGGGGGTGTCTCTTAATAACAAAACTTCAAAACAGACTATGAACGGCAGAGCTCCGCCCTCCGAGCTACTTCTTTAAACATATAACATCCAAACCTAGGCAAAGACATCCACACAACATGGACTGCCTTCCCATTATAACATTATTATATTATATAAGTGTATAAAGGGGTGAAGAACTTCAAACCTCAATTGAAACTAAAGTTCAGGCACGGTGTCAGACAGGGGAAGACACTTGTCAGATCTAAGATTAAACGCACGGTATATGCCTCATTGCAGGGATACCAATAAAATGCTAAAGTCAAATTCCAGGTAATAGGACCGCAGGAGTCTCACACAGCCATATCATCAGCTTCTGCATTAGGATCCGTCCCAATCTCCTCAGACTCTTCCTTGAGATAAGCTGCAGCATCCGCTGCGTTGGAAAAATCAGCAAAGCCTGACGCCGTGAAGATTCTGAGCTTGGCCGGGAATAACATATGAAACTTGCGGTTTGTTTGTATCAGCGTAGTGCACACCGTTGAAAAGGAACGTCGCGCTCTGGAAAGTTCCACGGAAAAGTCCTGGAACAGTCGTAGGGTGTGGGATTCCAAAGTGAGAGGGTTGTGTTTGCTAGAAGCAGACCAAAGCACCTGTTTATGCAGGAAGTTCAGAGTTTTAAAAATGACAACCCTCGGTTTGTGTGCTGAGGCAGTTTTCACTTCTCCCATCCGGTGTACCCTTTCAATCACTATATCAGAGCACTCAGATTCAACATGTAGTAATTTAGGTAGTGTGTGATGGACAAAAAATTCCAACTGCGTCCCTTTGATGGATTCAGGGAGTCCAGTAATACGTAGGTTATTACGTTGTGTCCTGTTTTCAATATTGTCCAGCTTGTCAGACATGCATTTGTTATCTAATATAAAGTCTTTAACTGACTTTTGCAGTGTATGGATATCATCCATGTTCTGGCTAATGTGTGCCTCAGCCCCTGTTATGCGGTCAGACAGGCGGGTGATCTGTGTGGTAATGTCTGCGACCGCTTTCTGTAGTAAAGGCGCCATTGTGGCTTGCATAGCCTTAGTGAGTTCCTCATATGTGAGGGAAGCCGTCTGTTTACCGTTAGGCATACCTTTGATCCCCTCCGTGGCAGAGATAGGTTTCTTCGCTGCTGGCGTCCTCGGACTAGTGTCCGTGCCGGGCGCCATATTGTGGTCGCCGCGCTCGTTTTTCCTGGCGTTGCTGCTGCGGTGCCGGAGGCTGTTTTGCGGGTGGCGGGGGGCCCAGAAACTTGTCCATATCAATGCCCGATCTGCAGGGGGACCGGGAGCGGTGTCTCACAGAGGTTGACAGGGTTACAGCTGAGTGAAGCAGCATGGAGAGCGGAGCTGCAGGGAGAAGCTGTACACTCTCCCATGCCGGAACCGGAAGTCCCTTTCCTCGGTAGTTGATCACCATCTACAACCTTTGGTAAGAAATACAAGAGCTTTTCTTAAGGATACAGGAGATGTGTTAACTTTATTAAAGAACACAACCTGGAATCAAGATTATGTCTTAGTAAGTGCAGACGTGTCCTCATTGTATACAATTATACAAGAGGATAAGGGGGTAGAGGCTGTTAAATATTTCTTAGAACAATCGGATTACTCAACAGATTTGAAATGGTTCCTGATAGAGAGCATCAGATTTATCCTTATAATCAATTATTTTGTTTTTAATGGGAATTATTATTTGCAGAAGGTAGGAACGGCAATGGGCACCAGGTTCGCCCCGAGTTACGTCAACCTTTTTATGGCCTACTGGGAAGATCTAACAGTATGGCAGGATGGTGTGCTTGGGGTGGGCCTGGTGCTCTGGCGCCGTTATATAGATGACCTCCTTTTTGTTTGGGATAGGAGCCTTGATGAGCTTGACTCCTTCTGTGAGCTCCTTAATTCTAATAATTTTAATATTAATCTTGTTATAACTAAAAGTAATAAGGAAATAACCTTCTTAGATCTGTGTATCTATGTGAACGAGCAAGGTTTGCAGACTCGTTTATATCGTAAACCCACGGATTCAAATAGCTTTATTCAAAAAACTAGTCAACATCATGCAAATTGGCTAGATGGTATTCCATATAGCCAATTTATACGTTCAAAACAAAATTGCACAGAAGAGGAGATTTATAATAAGGAGACAGACCAGATGATGAATCGTTTCCTAGAGAAAGGTTATTATCAAAAATCCCTAATAAAGACACGTGAAAGGGTTGATCTCTTGGATAGAACAGATCTTTTTTCAAACATAAATAGCAAACAGAAAAGTAAAGGGGAAAATGTAAAGTGGGCTTTCGTATCAGAATATAATTCCCAATTTAGGGAAATAGAGAATGTCTTTAGGAGACATTGGAAAATCTTGAAAAACGACCCCATTTTGGGGAATGATTTACCTGCTAAACCTGTATTCATTTATAGGAAATCACGCTCACTTAAAGACAGATTAGTTCATAGTTCTATTGAACCAGTAAAAAGAATCAGTAGAAGAACAAAAGGCTTCCATCGTTGTGCTATGTGTAACATGTGCAGGGCAACAACAGGCATAAGTAAAATTAAAGACTTTGAGGTAAATAAAAATAAACACAATAAATGAGTTCATAACGTGTAACTCAAAGAATGTAATTTATGCAACTGAATGCAAATGTGGACTTGTCTATGTGTGTAAAACCACTCGTAACCTTAAAGTGAGACTTTCTGAACATTTATATAACATCAGAAAGGGTCTAGAATCACACTCCCTTTCGGCCCACTTTAAGAAGGTACATGGTTGTAATCCAAATGGTATAAAATCCTTTTGAGGTATCCAATTGGTAAACCCAACCTGGCGCAACAAGGATATTGATATATTCCTTGCAAAATCTGAAATGCGCTGGATATACAAATTGGGCACATTAGCACCAGCAGGTCTTAATAGTGACTTTGAACTAACATGGTTCCTAAAGTTTTAATGCATCTCCTGAGACTGTATGAGGAGCTTTTATCTATTCTCCTTCTGCGTTTGTTCACAAAATATATGTGCATGCATGTGCATATGTATATTATATGTTGACACATGCATTGATATGGGTGTATATATATGTATTTTATTATAACTGTATTTTATTCTTACATTATTATTTTTTATGTTTGTATTTTATGTTGGATATGTCTATATTGCCTCTTGATCGCTATCCACGTTATGGTAATATATGCCGAAATGGAAAAAGTGACTTCAGGACGAAAATCGCTGTATTATGAAGTTACTTCCTGTTGCTGGAACGCAAACAGGAAGTTCGGGAGTCAGCTGTGGAACGCACTGCGCGTCACTTCCGGTGACGCAGTTCCGCTTTCGGCGTCCGGGTTCACGCGGCTCCGCAGCTGTTTCTCAATTAGTACATCAATTTGTGGTGAGTATAAAAGGTGGATAGATGCCCTCCTTGCTCCATGCTTCTGATGAAGGATTGTTGAATCCGAAAACGCGTTTAAGCAGGACAAAAGGGACGCTGGGACACTTGGACCTTGCAGCCACAACAGAACCAGGAGTCTCTTCACTGATCCTCCCCGCTTTGGGTGTGACATCTGATTCCTTGAAGGGCTCCAAAATACATCTGGACTGACGTGACTGTTGGGAACTTTGACCAGGGAACTGGTGATATATGCTTTTATGAAATTTTTTCTATGTGAGTGCAATGTTATATTAAATAATTATTCCTTATAAAAATGGGATTGCACTATATTGCTTTTTTTAAGTTTTAGTTACATAAGGATTCATCTTCTGTCGACCATATGAGGATAATAAACATTGATCTGCATTTGTCTATATGAAGATTTTCCTCGTGATAACCCTATGAGGGTGATAAGCGCTGATTCATCTGTATTTATGTGAGTGGGACTAATAAACAAGTCTTTCTCTTCATGGTGCTATCTTTTATCTGCACTATTGGATTCTCCATTAAATTCTAGGAGTGATGATCTACACTATGATGGATTTCTGAAATTTGATCTGATAACGATATTCATTGCTATTTATTATTGTGTAAGCAAGTCATTTTTAAACGGTAGCGCCACGTGTGGTCATTTCTTATTAACTTTATTCTTGTACTTAGAGGTTGGTGAAAGCTCTATTCTTGTGTCCGCACGGGCTGCCACTGTTTTTTTGCAAGCGCAATTTGAGAATAATTTTATCTATTGTACTTTTCCTTTTTCACCTTTTTATTCTCACTGCTGCTGCAATGTTGTCCTTCAGAGAAGGTAGAAAGGAGCTCCTAAATAGTCTTTTTTCAAGTAAAACTATAGCTATTACTGTGAAAGATGAGGATTTATCCTCTCTTCTCCACAAATTAGATGGGGCAGTATTAAAAGAAAATCGTATGTGGTGGGAAATATGCACACTTGAGCGTTATCAGATTGAAAACCTAATACCTAGAGGGTTAAGGGTATCAAAGGTTCCATCTTTCGGGTCTGGTAATGAAGAGTTTAAGAAAGAATGGAATCTAATATGTGATCAATGCTCACATCGTTTGATAGATTTGATTATTAAAGAACGAAAAAGGAATTTGAATCAACTTAATAAGAAATGATGGTTGCACCATTTAAAGATCATGAAGAGTTTATAGAAGCAGAAATAGAAATAGTGAGGAAATTGAGTAAATAGACGAGGGATTTAAGAGAGAAAAAGAAGAGAAAATATTTAAGAGACGTTGAGGATATTAAATCAGGTAATAAACAACAATCGAATATAGAAAAAATAGACAATCAGAAAGATTATGTCCCCAAGAACACACCAAAGGTGAATAAATATACTAAACCATCCCATTGGAGAAATAGAGATGAGGATCAGGATGGTTACTGGCATATCTACCATAAAAAGAGGCCACGCAATTTTAATAGGCCTCGCCCTAACTGGAGAAATGAGAATCATAATGAAAGGAGAGTTTTTAATGAGAGACGTGATTACTATAATGATAACCATTTAAGGAGATTTGATGAGTATGATGATAATCGAGGAAATAATTGGGGAAGGAGTGAGAGAAAAAATTCCCCTTTTCAGGAGTGGAATCCCAGGACAAAGAGGAGAATATAGGTTATAATAAGGTAAAGTCCAAGAAAATAAAGGTAACAAGAGGGAAAAAAGCAGGTAAAAATAAAGGGAAAATTTTAAGACCCACGAAACAGGTACTGAAGGATCAGGAACCACAGGACAATTCTGTAAAAATCTTTGATCTAAGTAGTAGGATTTTGACTAATGATGAAGAAAAAGTCCTCAAAAGAGGTCTGAAGTTTGCCCCCACTAGTCAAACCGACTCATTCGACTTTTATGTCGATTTACAAAAGTACATACGGAAACTAACCGTTAAAAGGTTCTTTTCTAATAAGAGTGAGATGGAGGGTGGAGATACTGGAGATCTTTCAGGTCCCCAATTTAAACCTAAATCATCATTTTATCCAACACATGCGAGAGGGAGTTTTCTGGATTGTTTTAATAAACTAATTTTGGATGATGTAGAACATATAATAAAAAGGAAACGTAAGAATTGCAATCTGACGAGGAAGGAGTGGCAGGCACTAAAAAATCTTAGGGCAGATGAACAACTAATTATAAAACCTGCCGATAAGGGTGGAGGAGTGGTCTTTATGGACAAGGCAGACTATGTAGCAGAAATAGATCGCCAATTGAATGATGGCATTACTTACAGTAAATTAAAGGGAGATCCGACCCCAGGATGATGAAAGCGTTATGAGAATTTATTGATAATGCATTACTTAAAGGGGTAATTACAAAATCGGAATATGATTATATAATTGTGGAATATCCTTCTATTCCGACGATTTATACACTGCCAAAAGTCCATAAGGACCCCCTCCACCCACCTGGTCGACCTATAGTATCGGGTGTAAATAGTGTTACAGCAAATCTTTCCTCGGTAGTTTTTTTTTTTTAATATAATTTTTATTAAAGATTTTCAAGACATATCAAGACAAAGACAGCAGGCAAAATTCAAACTGTAGGTGACATAAACAAAATATAGTTGACATTAACAAATCAATCTATGCGGTGCATACTATCAGATAGGAAACATATTAGTCAATCAATCGTAGTCATATATTCCATATAATCCGATAGGGGAAATTGAACTAGGTCGGACTGAGTGTGTCTCAGCAAGACTTTATTGTATTGGAAGCAAACTTAAAGAGTACCATAGTTATACATGCATCAATGAAGTCACCTACAAAATGAGAAAAATCCAAAAAGGGACTATTCTAGTTACAAAGCAGACGTTGAGGGAATGTGGGATAAGAGTAGAAAGAATAGAAAGAAAAGAGAAGAAAGAAAGGAGAGAAATCTATCTGGCACTCTGGCCAACCTGAGTATCAATAAGGATCAAGCAGTATTAAGACCACAACAGTATATTGAATTTAGCTTAGGTATAGGGTGTGCTTGTTCAAAAACCATCATAATATGATTTTGTATGTGGGCGTCTAGAGTAGCAATAAAAGGCATCCATTTTTGATAAAATTTATGAACACCAGATTGTGCTTCCAATCTAGCATATTTGCACTCAAAGTACAATATTTGGAGAAGTTTCTGTTTCACTGCACCCAACTGGGGAGCCGTTTTTTTAGTCCAGTGTGCCAAAATACATTTCCTGGCCACTGTTATAATCGTAATAAGTAAGGGAAAGGCAGGTCTCTCAAATTTCTGTGCAATCCAAACAGAAAAGTTAAGCCCCATGCATGCAAGCGGGTCAAAGGTTAATTTGGTGTGAAAAAGTGAGTTGACATAAACAATTAACTTGGACCAAAAGCGTTTCAACTTATAGCAATTCCACATGCAGTGGGAATAGTCTGCTATCATGGTCCTGCATTTCAGACAATAGCCTTGTTCCTCGAGGACCATGTGGCGCCTTTGACTTTGTGTTATATAAGCCCTATGAAGAGTTCGGATATACACCTCTTGGAGATAACTGGACTGTAGAGTTTTCAGTGAAAGAGTGTGTAGAGAAAATACATCACCAATCTGAGTAACAGATGGAATATCTGATGCCCACTTTTGTACCAAATCCGTCCATTGAGGGTGAGTGCTGCAACAGGCTTTCAAAAGTATTGTATACATGTATTTAACCTTGTAGGGTTTATTTAGCAGGAATTCTAGTAAGATATCAATATTTATAAATTGTGAGGGGAAAATTGGCGTGGGATGTCTAGTACTCCAGTCTAATCTAACACTATTTAGGTAGTGTCTGACCTGAAAATACATAAATCTATGAGTGTGAGGCAGTTCAAAGTGTTTGGAAAGGTCTAAAAATGGGTAACTAGTTCCTCTGGGATCAAAAACCTTATGTGAGGTGTCCAGTCCTCTAGATTTCCAGTAATAGAATAGCGAGTTTGTCATGGACGGGGAAAAGGAAGGGTTACCCCATAAGGGGAGGAAATGAGAAATGCAGGGATTCCTATGACAAATTTTGTTCAAAGAAACCCAGGCAGCATACGTATCTCTAAATAAAATATGCGATTTTATTTGGGTAGGAATATTAGACAATTTGGTCTGAATCAGGGCTCCAGGGGAATATGGGTAAAAAATAGCTTGGTCCAGGGTAGAATCTGTATAGGTGGAATTGTTCAGAATCCAGTCACTAATATATCTAAAAAAGGTAGCTAAGGAGTAACCATATAAATCCGGGCATCCCATTCCTCCATTTGCCCGTGGTGTAATGAGTTTAATTTTAGCAATTCTGGGTCTTTTGCCTTGCCATATGAATTTCGAAAACAAATTGTCCACCCTAGCAATATCTGACTTGTGTAATGCCAATGGAATCATTTGCATGCAGTAGTAAAGCTTCGGGAAGATGATCGACTGGATTATGGCCAGTCTGCCTAGTAAAGAGACTGGCAAGTCCTTCCATGATTCCAGTTTAGTTGCTATTTTGGATATAATGGGGGAAAAATTTAGGGAGTATAATTTAGCTAGATCCGAAGAAACTTGCACACCTAGATAGGGAAAGTGGGAGGAAGCTATTCTAAAAGGGATATCGTTTTTGATAATAAAGTCTGGGGCGGCTCCTCCGAGGAACATTATTTCAGATTTTGTCAAGTTGACTTTGAACCCCGAGAGAGTTCCAAAGGAGTCAAGAAGGTGAAGCAGGGCAGGTAAAGAGTGCGAGGGTTTGGAGAGGAAAATAAGTGTATCGTCAGCAAATAGAGCTATCTTCAGTTCGAGAGAATGTATGCAAATTCCATGTATAAGGGGGGAGCTACGTATAGCAACAGAAAGGGGTTCAACAGCTAGAGCAAAGAGGAGAGGGGATAAAGGACATCCTTGGCGTGTGCCTCTGTGAAGTAGGAAGGGGGAAGATAGAAGGCCATTGCATGATACTAGTGATTTGGGGGAGGCATATAACGTACTAATTATCTGTATAAAATGAGGGGGGAAACCAAAATTGTGTAAAGTTTGAAAAAGATGGGGCCATAACACTAAATCAAAAGCTTTTTCTGCATCTAACGTAATCACCATGTTGGGAGAGGAAGCGCCAGACAGCGAAGAAGTTTGCTGAATGGCAGCTAACACTCTCCGTACATTCACTACAGAATGTCTGCCGGTGATAAATCCTGTCTGGTCTGAGTTGATCAAGAGAGGCAATATAGGCTTCAATCTCTCTGCCAATATTTTTGTCAATATTTTGTAATCCACATTTAGCAGAGAGATTGGCCTATATGAACCAGGGAGGCTGAGGTCTCGCCCAGGTTTGGGGATGACCTTTATAATAGCATCAGAAAAGTACATAGGGAGAGATTGTTGGTCAATTATAAAGTTGAAAGTGTCCGCCAGCGGCCGTGCTATCTGTGGAGACAATATTTTGTAAAATTCATTTGAAAATCCATCAGGGCCTGGCGCCGAGGCTAGTTTCAACTTTCCGATAGCCCAAGAAATCTCCTCAGGGGTAATGGGGTTTAACAGGTTCACCATTAACGTTTCTGGTACTTGCGGTAAGGTCAGGGAATTCCAATCGGAAGAAGAGAGAGAAGAGGTAGGGGGTGAAGAAGAGGGAGAAGGAAGAGAGGGGGTTGAGGTAGAGTTCTCTAATGACTCCTCTGTAACCGCTCCCGGGGCTGAGTACAGAGACTGGTAGAAACATTTCATAGTTTAGACTATCTGTGATTCAGAGTCAGTCTTGGAGCCGTCTGGACGTAACAAAGGGTGAACAACCGTATGTGGTCTAGACCCTTGTAACAGATTTGTTAGGAGTTTCCCAACTTTATTCCCAAACTTATAAAATTTGGAATGCACATTGAAAAGGTGTTTGGAGAAATTCGTTATAAGTTAATTTAGTTTCAAGATAAGCAGTTTTGTGTGCAGGTGAAGGGTGCATCTTGAACATTTGGAAAGCATTAGAGAGTTTCTCTTGCAACTGCAAATATTCTTGTTTTTGTTGTCGTTTGGTATTTGCGACAAAGGCTATCAGTTCGCCTCGAAGGACCGTCTTAGCCGTTTGCCAAAAAAGAGGGGGGTTAGTAGAGGAATAGGATGCATTTGTTTCTGCATAATTGTTCCATGCAGTTAGGAGCTTCTGTTTTAGACCCTGGGACTGAAACATGTGTGAGGGGAATCTCCACATCGGAGGAGCAGTTTTAGATTTTGCAAGAACTAACTTCGCTGTGATCAACGCGTGGTCTGATAAAAGGGGGGGTTCAATCCCTACCGAGGTGAGGGAGGGAAACAGGGATTCAGCAAGTAGTATATAGTCTATCCTGGACCAAGTATTGTGGGTTAGTGATAAGCAAGTAAATTCCCTCTCTGTAGGATTGAGTGCTCTCCAAGAATCTATTAAGTTAAGATCTTTGCTGAGATAAGGAACTCCCAATCTAGGGAGAGGGGTATGTCGCTTGGAGGGGGGGGGATCTATCTAGATATTGGGAAGATATTAAGTTTAGATCTCCACATACTATCAAGGAGGACATGTCGTAGGTATGTAGATGTGTGAGGAGTTCAACAAAAAAGGATTTTTTAGATTGAGTAGGGGCATAAACATTACAGACAGTGAAGGTGGTGCCAGCATGGGAAAGGGATAGGGTCAGGTATCTACCAAGCGGGTCAGCAAAGACTGAGGTCACCTGTATATTCAAAGCCTTTTTTGCAAGTATTGCCACACCACATGATTTAGTATTGAAGGATGCTGAACCTAACAAGGACCAATTTATAATCTGAAGCTTTTTCACTTCATCCGGCATCAAATGGGTTTGCTGTAAACATATAAGATTAACATTGTGTTTGTTAAGGTAGGTAAAGAGTTTACGGCGCTTAGCCGGTGTATGGATACCCCTAATATTAAGAGAGCCTCTGTTAAGAGGGGTTCACTACGGGTGGCCGGCGGTCGGGCTCCCGGCGACCAGCATCCCGGCGCCGGGAGCCCGACCGCCGGCTTACCGACAGCTTGGCGAGCGCAAATGAGCCCCTTGCGGGCTCGCTGCGCTCGCCACGCTACGGGCACGGTGGCGCGCTACGCGCGCCACACTATTTTATTCTCCCTCTATGGGGGTCGTGGACCCCCACGAGGGAAAATAAGTGTCGGTAAGCCGGCGGTCGGGCTCCCGGCGCCGGTATACTGAGCGCCGGGAGCCCGACCGCCGGCAAACAGAAGACCACCCGTTAAGAGACATTAAAGTGGTCTTCAAGTGGTAGCTGCAAGTGAATGCCAGAGAGAGAAAAGTGAAGAAAACAAAAGGGAAAAACATGAGGGTAAGGGGAGACAAAGGACAAGGGGAACCAAGCCATTCCTAAAAATAAACTAACGGACCTCCAGAGAAATTCCTGGTACCTGTATCGGTGTGATCACAGGTATCAGGGGGTGTCTCTTAATAACAAAACTTCAAAACAGACTATGAACGGCAGAGCTCCGCCCTCCGAGCTACTTCTTTAAACATATAACATCCAAACCTAGGCAAAGACATCCACACAACATGGACTGCCTTCCCATTATAACATTATTATATTATATAAGTGTATAAAGGGGTGAAGAACTTCAAACCTCAATTGAAACTAAAGTTCAGGCACGGTGTCAGACAGGGGAAGACACTTGTCAGATCTAAGATTAAACGCACGGTATATGCCTCATTGCAGGGATACCAATAAAATGCTAAAGTCAAATTCCAGGTAATAGGACCGCAGGAGTCTCACACAGCCATATCATCAGCTTCTGCATTAGGATCCGTCCCAATCTCCTCAGACTCTTCCTTGAGATAAGCTGCAGCATCCGCTGCGTTGGAAAAATCAGCAAAGCCTGACGCCGTGAAGATTCTGAGCTTGGCCGGGAATAACATATGAAACTTGCGGTTTGTTTGTATCAGCGTAGTGCACACCGTTGAAAAGGAACGTCGCGCTCTGGAAAGTTCCACGGAAAAGTCCTGGAACAGTCGTAGGGTGTGGGATTCCCAAGTGAGAGGGTTGTGTTTGCTAGAAGCAGACCAAAGCACCTGTTTATGCAGGAAGTTCAGAGTTTTAAAAATGACAACCCTCGGTTTGTGTGCAGAGGCAGTTTTCACTTCTCCCATCCTGTGTACCCTTTCAATCACTATATCAGAGCACTCAGATTCAACATGTAGTAATTTAGGTAGTGTGTGACGGACAAAAAATTCCAACTGCGTCCCTTTGATGGATTCAGGGAGTCCAGTAATACGTAGGTTATTACGTTGTGTCCTGTTTTCAATATTGTCCAGCTTGTCAGACATGCATTTGTTATCTAATATAAAGTCTTTAACTGACTTTTGCAGTGTATGGATATCATCCATGTTCTGGCTAATGTGTGCCTCAGCCCCTGTTATGCGGTCAGACAGGCGGGTGATCTGTGTGGTAATGTCTGCGACCGCTTTCTGTAGTAAAGGCGCCATTGTGGCTTGCATAGCCTTAGTGAGTTCCTCATATGTGAGGGAAGCCGTCTGTTTACCGTTAGGCATACCTTTGATCCCCTCCGTGGCAGAGATAGGTTTCTTCGCTGCTGGCGTCCTCGGACTAGTGTCCGTGCCGGGCGCCATATTGTGGTCGCCGCGCTCGTTTTTCCTGGCGTTGCTGCTGCGGTGCCGGAGGCTGTTTTGCGGGTGGCGGGGGGCCCAGAAACTTGTCCATATCAATGCCCGATCTGCAGGGGGACCGGGAGCGGTGTCTCACAGAGGTTGACAGGGTTACAGCTGAGTGAAGCAGCATGGAGAGCGGAGCTGCAGGGAGAAGCTGTACACTCTCCCATGCCGGAACCGGAAGTCCCTTTCCTCGGTAGTTGATCACCATCTACAACCTTTGGTAAGAAATACAAGAGCTTTTCTTAAGGATACAGGAGATGTGTTAACTTTATTAAAGAACACAACCTGGAATCAAGATTATGTCTTAGTAAGTGCAGACGTGTCCTCATTGTATACAATTATACAAGAGGATAAGGGGGTAGAGGCTGTTAAATATTTCTTAGAACAATCGGATTACTCAACAGATTTGAAATGGTTCCTGATAGAGAGCATCAGATTTATCCTTATAATCAATTATTTTGTTTTTAATGGGAATTATTATTTGCAGAAGGTAGGAACGGCAATGGGCACCAGGTTCGCCCCGAGTTACGTCAACCTTTTTATGGCCTACTGGGAAGATCTAACAGTATGGCAGGATGGTGTGCTTGGGGTGGGCCTGGTGCTCTGGCGCCGTTATATAGATGACCTCCTTTTTGTTTGGGATAGGAGCCTTGATGAGCTTGACTCCTTCTGTGAGCTCCTTAATTCTAATAATTTTAATATTAATCTTGTTATAACTAAAAGTAATAAGGAAATAACCTTCTTAGATCTGTGTATCTATGTGAACGAGCAAGGTTTGCAGACTCGTTTATATCGTAAACCCACGGATTCAAATAGCTTTATTCAAAAAACTAGTCAACATCATGCAAATTGGCTAGATGGTATTCCATATAGCCAATTTATACGTTCAAAACAAAATTGCACAGAAGAGGAGATTTATAATAAGGAGACAGACCAGATGATGAATCGTTTCCTAGAGAAAGGTTATTATCAAAAATCCCTAATAAAGACACGTGAAAGGGTTGATCTCTTGGATAGAACAGATCTTTTTTCAAACATAAATAGCAAACAGAAAAGTAAAGGGGAAAATGTAAAGTGGGCTTTCGTATCAGAATATAATTCCCAATTTAGGGAAATAGAGAATGTCTTTAGGAGACATTGGAAAATCTTGAAAAACGACCCCATTTTGGGGAATGATTTACCTGCTAAACCTGTATTCATTTATAGGAAATCACGCTCACTTAAAGACAGATTAGTTCATAGTTCTATTGAACCAGTAAAAAGAATCAGTAGAAGAACAAAAGGCTTCCATCGTTGTGCTATGTGTAACATGTGCAGGGCAACAACAGGCATAAGTAAAATTAAAGACTTTGAGGTAAATAAAAATAAACACAATAAATGAGTTCATAACGTGTAACTCAAAGAATGTAATTTATGCAACTGAATGCAAATGTGGACTTGTCTATGTGTGTAAAACCACTCGTAACCTTAAAGTGAGACTTTCTGAACATTTATATAACATCAGAAAGGGTCTAGAATCACACTCCCTTTCGGCCCACTTTAAGAAGGTACATGGTTGTAATCCAAATGGTATAAAATCCTTTTGAGGTATCCAATTGGTAAACCCAACCTGGCGCAACAAGGATATTGATATATTCCTTGCAAAATCTGAAATGCGCTGGATATACAAATTGGGCACATTAGCACCAGCAGGTCTTAATAGTGACTTTGAACTAACATGGTTCCTAAAGTTTTAATGCATCTCCTGAGACTGTATGAGGAGCTTTTATCTATTCTCCTTCTGCGTTTGTTCACAAAATATATGTGCATGCATGTGCATATGTATATTATATGTTGACACATGCATTGATATGGGTGTATATATATGTATTTTATTATAACTGTATTTTATTCTTACATTATTATTTTTTATGTTTGTATTTTATGTTGGATATGTCTATATTGCCTCTTGATCGCTATCCACGTTATGGTAATATATGCCGAAATGGAAAAAGTGACTTCAGGACGAAAATCGCTGTATTATGAAGTTACTTCCTGTTGCTGGAACGCAAACAGGAAGTTCGGGAGTCAGCTGTGGAACGCACTGCGCGTCACTTCCGGTGACGCAGTTCCGCTTTCGGCGTCCGGGTTCACGCGGCTCCGCAGCTGTTTCTCAATTAGTACATCAATTTGTGGTGAGTATAAAAGGTGGATAGATGCCCTCCTTGCTCCATGCTTCTGATGAAGGATTGTTGAATCCGAAAACGCGTTTAAGCAGGACAAAAGGGACGCTGGGACACTTGGACCTTGCAGCCACAACAGAACCAGGAGTCTCTTCACTGATCCTCCCCGCTTTGGGTGTGACATCTGATTCCTTGAAGGGCTCCAAAATACATCTGGACTGACGTGACTGTTGGGAACTTTGACCAGGGAACTGGTGATATATGCTTTTATGAAATTTTTTCTATGTGAGTGCAATGTTATATTAAATAATTATTCCTTATAAAAATGGGATTGCACTATATTGCTTTTTTTAAGTTTTAGTTACATAAGGATTCATCTTCTGTCGACCATATGAGGATAATAAACATTGATCTGCATTTGTCTATATGAAGATTTTCCTCGTGATAACCCTATGAGGGTGATAAGCGCTGATTCATCTGTATTTATGTGAGTGGGACTAATAAACAAGTCTTTCTCTTCATGGTGCTATCTTTTATCTGCACTATTGGATTCTCCATTAAATTCTAGGAGTGATGATCTACACTATGATGGATTTCTGAAATTTGATCTGATAACGATATTCATTGCTATTTATTATTGTGTAAGCAAGTCATTTTTAAACGGTAGCGCCACGTGTGGTCATTTCTTATTAACTTTATTCTTGTACTTAGAGGTTGGTGAAAGCTCTATTCTTGTGTCCGCACGGGCTGCCACTGTTTTTTTGCAAGCGCAATTTGAGAATAATTTTATCTATTGTACTTTTCCTTTTTCACCTTTTTATTCTCACTGCTGCTGCAATGTTGTCCTTCAGAGAAGGTAGAAAGGAGCTCCTAAATAGTCTTTTTTCAAGTGAAACTATAGCTATTACTGTGAAAGATGAGGATTTATCCTCTCTTCTCCACAAATTAGATGGGGCAGTATTAAAAGAAAATCGTATGTGGTGGGAAATATGCACACTTGAGCGTTATCAGATTGAAAACCTAATACCTAGAGGGTTAAGGGTATCAAAGGTTCCATCTTTCGGGTCTGGTAATGAAGAGTTTAAGAAAGAATGGAATCTAATATGTGATCAATGCTCACATCGTTTGATAGATTTGATTATTAAAGAACGAAAAAGGAATTTGAATCAACTTAATAAGAAATGATGGTTGCACCATTTAAAGATCATGAAGAGTTTATAGAAGCAGAAATAGAAATAGTGAGGAAATTGAGTAAATAGACGAGGGATTTAAGAGAGAAAAAGAAGAGAAAATATTTAAGAGACGTTGAGGATATTAAATCAGGTAATAAACAACAATCGAATATAGAAAAAATAGACAATCAGAAAGATTATGTCCCCAAGAACACACCAAAGGTGAATAAATATACTAAACCATCCCATTGGAGAAATAGAGATGAGGATCAGGATGGTAACTGGCATATCTACCATAAAAAGAGGCCACGCAATTTTAATAGGCCTCGCCCTAACTGGAGAAATGAGAATCATAATGAAAGGAGAGTTTTTAATGAGAGACGTGATTACTATAATGATAACCATTCAAGGAGATTTGATGAGTATGATGATAATCGAGGAAATAATTGGGGAAGGAGTGAGAGAAAAAATTCCCCTTTTCAGGAGTGGAATCCCAGGACAAAGAGGAGAATATAGGTTATAATAAGGTAAAGTCCAAGAAAATAAAGGTAACAAGAGGGAAAAAAGCAGGTAAAAATAAAGGGAAAATTTTAAGACCCACGAAACAGGTACTGAAGGATCAGGAACCACAGGACAATTCTGTAAAAATCTTTGATCTAAGTAGTAGGATTTTGACTAATGATGAAGAAAAAGTCCTCAAAAGAGGTCTGAAGTTTGCCCCCACTAGTCAAACCGACTCATTCGACTTTTATGTCGATTTACAAAAGTACATACGGAAACTAACCGTTAAAAGGTTCTTTTCTAATAAGAGTGAGATGGAGGGTGGAGATACTGGAGATCTTTCAGGTCCCCAATTTAAACCTAAATCATCATTTTATCCAACACATGCGAGAGGGAGTTTTCTGGATTGTTTTAATAAACTAATTTTGGATGATGTAGAACATATAATAAAAAGGAAACGTAAGAATTGCAATCTGACGAGGAAGGAGTGGCAGGCACTAAAAAATCTTAGGGCAGATGAACAACTAATTATAAAACCTGCCGATAAGGGTGGAGGAGTGGTCTTTATGGACAAGGCAGACTATGTAGCAGAAATAGATCGCCAATTGAATGATGGCATTACTTACAGTAAATTAAAGGGAGATCCGACCCCCAGGATGATGAAAGCGTTATGAGAATTTATTGATAATGCATTACTTAAAGGGGTAATTACAAAATCGGAATATGATTATATAATTGTGGAATATCCTTCTATTCCGACGATTTATACACTGCCAAAAGTCCATAAGGACCCCCTCCACCCACCTGGTCGACCTATAGTATCGGGTGTAAATAGTGTTACAGCAAATCTTTCCTCGGTAGTTTTTTTTTTTTTATATAATTTTTATTAAAGATTTTCAAGACATATCAAGACAAAGACAGCAGGCAAAATTCAAACTGTAGGTGACATAAACAAAATATAGTTGACATTAACAAATCAATCTATGCGGTGCATACTATCAGATAGGAAACATATTAGTCAATCAATCGTAGTCATATATTCCATATAATCCGATAGGGGAAATTGAACTAGGTCGGACTGAGTGTGTCTCAGCAAGACTTTATTGTATTGGAAGCAAACTTAAAGAGTACCATAGTTATACATGCATCAATGAAGTCACCTACAAAATGAGAAAAATCCAAAAAGGGACTATTCTAGTTACAAAACAGACGTTGAGGGAATGTGGGATAAGAGTAGAAAGAATAGAAAGAAAAGAGAAGAAAGAAAGGAGAGAAATCTATCTGGCACTCTGGCCAACCTGAGTATCAATAAGGATCAAGCAGTATTAAGACCACAACAGTATATTGAATTTAGCTTAGGTATAGGGTGTGCTTGTTCAAAAACCATCATAATATGATTTTGTATGTGGGCGTCTAGAGTAGCAATAAAAGGCATCCATTTTTGATAAAATTTATGAACACCAGATTGTGCTTCCAATCTAGCATATTTGCACTCAAAGTACAATATTTGGAGAAGTTTCTGTTTCACTGCACCCAACTGGGGAGCCGTTTTTTTAGTCCAGTGTGCCAAAATACATTTCCTGGCCACTGTTATAATCGTAATAAGTAAGGGAAAGGCAGGTCTCTCAAATTTCTGTGCAATCCAAACAGAAAAGTTAAGCCCCATGCATGCAAGCGGGTCAAAGGTTAATTTGGTGTGAAAAAGTGAGTTGACATAAACAATTAACTTGGACCAAAAGCGTTTCAACTTATAGCAATTCCACATGCAGTGGGAATAGTCTGCTATCATGGTCCTGCATTTCAGACAATAGCCTTGTTCCTCGAGGACCATGTGGCACCTTTGACTTGGTGTTATATAAGCCCTATGAAGAGTTCGGATATACACCTCTTGGAGATAACTGGACTGTAGAGTTTTCAGTGAAAGAGTGTGTAGAGAAAATACATCACCAATCTGAGTAACAGATGGAATATCTGATGCCCACTTTTGTACCAAATCCGTCCATTGAGGGTGAGTGCTGCAACAGGCTTTCAAAAGTATTGTATACATGTATTTAACCTTGTAGGGTTTATTTAGCAGGAATTCTAGTAAGATATCAATATTTATAAATTGTGAGGGGAAAATTGGCGTGGGATGTCTAGTACTCCAGTCTAATCTAACACTATTTAGGTAGTGTCTGACCTGAAAATACATAAATCTATGAGTGTGAGGCAGTTCAAAGTGTTTGGAAAGGTCTAAAAATGGGTAACTAGTTCCTCCGGGATCAAAAACCTTATGTGAGGTGTCCAGTCCTCTAGATTTCCAGTAATAGAATAGCGAGTTTGTCATGGACGGGGAAAAGGAAGGGTTACCCCATAAGGGGAGGAAATGAGAAATGCAGGGATTCCTATGACAAATTTTGTTCAAAGAAACCCAGGCAGCATACGTATCTCTAAATAAAATATGCGATTTTATTTGGGTAGGAATATTAGACAATTTGGTCTGAATCAGGGCTCCAGGGGAATATGGGTAAAAAATAGCTTGGTCCAGGGTAGAATCTGTATAGGTGGAATTGTTCAGAATCCAGTCACTAATATATCTAAAAAAGGTAGCTAAGGAGTAACCATGTAAATCCGGGCATCCCATTCCTCCATTTGCCCGTGGTGTAATGAGTTTAATTTTAGCAATTCTGGGTCTTTTGCCTTGCCATATGAATTTCGAAAACAAATTGTCCACCCTAGCAATATCTGACTTGTGTAATGCCAATGGAATCATTTGCATGCAGTAGTAAAGCTTCGGGAAGATGATCGACTGGATTATGGCCAGTCTGCCTAGTAAAGACACTGGCAAGTCCTTCCATGATTCCAGTTTAGTTGCTATTTTGGATATAATGGGGGGAAAATTTAGGGAGTATAATTTAGCTAGATCCGAAGAAACTTGCACACCTAGATAGGGAAAGTGGGAGGAAGCTATTCTAAAAGGGATATCGTTTTTGATAATAAAGTCTGGGGCGGCTCCTCCGAGGAACATTATTTCAGATTTTGTCAAGTTGACTTTGAACCCCGAGAGAGTTCCAAAGGAGTCAAGAAGGTGAAGCAGGGCAGGTAAAGAGTGCGAGGGTTTGGAGAGGAAAATAAGTGTATCGTCAGCAAATAGAGCTATCTTCAGTTCGAGAGAATGTATGCAAATTCCATGTATAAGGGGGGAGCTACGTATAGCAACAGAAAGGGGTTCAACAGCTAGAGCAAAGAGGAGAGGGGATAAAGGACATCCTTGGCGTGTGCCTCTGTGAAGTAGGAAGGGGGAAGATAGAAGGCCATTGCATGATACTAGTGATTTGGGGGAGGCATATAACGTACTAATTATCTGTATAAAATGAGGGGGGAAACCAAAATTGTGTAAAGTTTGAAAAAGATGGGGCCATAACACTAAATCAAAAGCTTTTTCTGCATCTAACGTAATCACCATGTTGGGAGAGGAAGCGCCAGACAGCGAAGAAGTTTGCTGAATGGCAGCTAACACTCTCCGTACATTCACTACAGAATGTCTGCCGGTGATAAATCCTGTCTGGTCTGAGTTGATCAAGAGAGGCAATATAGGCTTCAATCTCTCTGCCAATATTTTTGTCAATATTTTGTAATCCACATTTAGCAGAGAGATTGGCCTATATGAACCAGGGAGGCTGAGGTCTCGCCCAGGTTTGGGGATGACCTTTATAATAGCATCAGAAAAGTACATAGGGAGAGATTGTTGGTCAATTATAAAGTTGAAAGTGTCCGCCAGCGGCCGTGCTATCTGTGGAGACAATATTTTGTAAAATTCATTTGAAAATCCATCAGGGCCTGGCGCCGAGGCTAGTTTCAACTTTCCGATAGCCCAAGAAATCTCCTCAGGGGTAATGGGGTTTAACAGGTTCACCATTAACGTTTCTGGTACTTGCGGTAAGGTCAGGGAATTCCAATCGGAAGAAGAGAGAGAAGAGGTAGGGGGTGAAGAAGAGGGAGAAGGAAGAGAGGGGGTTGAGGTAGAGTTCTCTAATGACTCCTCTGTAACCGCTCCCGGGGCTGAGTACAGAGACTGGTAGAAACATTTCATAGTTTAGACTATCTGTGATTCAGAGTCAGTCTTGGAGCCGTCTGGACGTAACAAAGGGTGAACAACCGTATGTGGTCTAGACCCTTGTAACAGATTTGTTAGGAGTTTCCCAACTTTATTCCCAAACTTATAAAATTTGGAATGCACATTGAAAAGGTGTTTGGAGAAATTCGTTATAAGTTAATTTAGTTTCAAGATAAGCAGTTTTGTGTGCAGGTGAAGGGTGCGTCTTGAACATTTGGAAAGCATTAGAGAGTTTCTATTGCAACTGCAAATATTCTTGTTTTTGTTGTCATTTGGTATTTGCGACAAAGGCTATCAGTTCGCCTCGAAGGACCGTCTTGGCCGTTTGCCAAAAAAGAGGGGGGTTAGTAGAGGAATAGGATGCATTTGTTTCTGCATAATTGTTCCATGCAGTTAGGAGCTTCTGTTTTAGACCCTGGGACTGAAACATGTGTGAGGGGAATCTCCACATCGGAGGAGCAGTTTTAGATTTTGCAAGAACTAACTTCGCTGTGATCAACGCGTGGTCTGATAAAAGGGGGGGTTCAATCCCTACCGAGGTGAGGGAGGGAAACAGGGATTCAGCAAGTAGTATATAGTCTATCCTGGACCAAGTATTGTGGGTTAGTGATAAGCAAGTAAATTCCCTCTCTGTAGGATTGAGTGCTCTCCAAGAATCTATTAAGTTAAGATCTTTGCTGAGATAAGGAACTCCCAATCTAGGGAGAGGGGTATGTCGCTTGGAGGGGGGGGGGATCTATCTAGATATTGGGAAGATATTAAGTTTAGATCTCCACATACTATCAAGGAGGACATGTCGTAGGTATGTAGATGTGTGAGGAGTTCAACAAAAAAGGATTTTTTAGATTGAGTAGGGGCATAAACATTACAGACAGTGAAGGTGGTGCCAGCATGGGAAAGGGATAGGGTCAGGTATCTACCAAGCGGGTCAGCAAAGACTGAGGTCACCTGTATATTCAAAGCCTTTTTTGCAAGTATTGCCACACCACATGATTTAGTATTGAAGGATGCTGAACCTAACAAGGACCAATTCATAATCTGAAGCTTTTTCACTTCATCCGGCATCAAATGGGTTTCCTGTAAACATATAAGATCAACATTGTGTTTGTTAAGGTAGGTAAAGAGTTTACGGCGCTTAGCCGGTGTATGGATACCCCTAATATTAAGAGAGCCTATGTTAAGAGACATTAAAGTGGCCTTCAAGTGGTAGCTGCAAGTGAATGCCAGAGAGAGAAAAGTGAAGAAAACAAAAGGGAAAAACATGAGGGTAAGGGGAGACAAAGGACAAGGGGAACCAAGCCATTCCTAAAAATAAACTAACGGACCTCCAGAGAAATTCCTGGTACCTGTATCGGTGTGATCACAGGTATCAGGGGGTGTCTCTTAATAACAAAACTTCAAAACAGACTATGAACGGCAGAGCTCCGCCCTCCGAGCTACTTCTTTAAACATATAACATCCAAACCTAGGCAAAGACATCCACACAACATGGACTGCCTTCCCATTATAACATTATTATATTATATAAGTGTATAAAGGGGTGAAGAACTTCAAACCTCAATTGAAACTAAAGTTCAGACACGGTGTCAGACAGGGGAAGACACTTGTCAGATCTAAGATTAAACGCACGGTATATGCCTCATTGCAGGGATACCAATAAAATGCTAAAGTCAAATTCCAGGTAATAGGACCGCAGGAGTCTCACACAGCCATATCATCAGCTTCTGCATTAGGATCCGTCCCAATCTCCTCAGACTCTTCCTTGAGATAAGCTGCAGCATCCGCTGCGTTGGAAAAATCAGCAAAGCCTGACGCCGTGAAGATTCTGAGCTTGGCCGGGAATAACATATGAAACTTGCGGTTTGTTTGTATCAGCGTAGTGCACACCGTTGAAAAGGAACGTCGCGCTCTGGAAAGTTCCACGGAAAAGTCCTGGAACAGTCGTAGGGTGTGGGATTCCCAAGTGAGAGGGTTGTGTTTGCTAGAAGCAGACCAAAGCACCTGTTTATGCAGGAAGTTCAGAGTTTTAAAAATGACAACCCTCGGTTTGTGTGCAGAGGCAGTTTTCACTTCTCCCATCCTGTGTACCCTTTCAATCACTATATCAGAGCACTCAGATTCAACATGTAGTAATTTAGGTAGTGTGTGACGGACAAAAAATTCCAACTGCGTCCCTTTGATGGATTCAGGGAGTCCAGTAATACGTAGGTTATTACGTTGTGTCCTGTTTTCAATATTGTCCAGCTTGTCAGACATGCATTTGTTATCTAATATAAAGTCTTTAACTGACTTTTGCAGTGTATGGATATCATCCATGTTCTGGCTAATGTGTGCCTCAGCCCCTGTTATGCGGTCAGACAGGCGGGTGATCTGTGTGGTAATGTCTGCGACCGCTTTCTGTAGTAAAGGCGCCATTGTGGCTTGCATAGCCTTAGTGAGTTCCTCATATGTGAGGGAAGCCGTCTGTTTACCGTTAGGCATACCTTTGATCCCCTCCGTGGCAGAGATAGGTTTCTTCGCTGCTGGCGTCCTCGGACTAGTGTCCGTGCCGGGCGCCATATTGTGGTCGCCGCGCTCGTTTTTCCTGGCATTGCTGCTGCGGTGCCGGAGGCTGTTTTGCGGGTGGCGGGGGGCCCAGAAACTTGTCCATATCAATGCCCGATCTGCAGGGGGACCGGGAGCGGTGTCTCACAGAGGTTGACAGGGTTACAGCTGAGTGAAGCAGCATGGAGAGCGGAGCTGCAGGGAGAAGCTGTACACTCTCCCATGCCGGAACCGGAAGTCCCTTTCCTCGGTAGTTGATCACCATCTACAACCTTTGGTAAGAAATACAAGAGCTTTTCTTAAGGATACAGGAGATGTGTTAACTTTATTAAAGAACACAACCTGGAATCAAGATTATGTCTTAGTAAGTGCAGACGTGTCCTCATTGTATACAATTATACAAGAGGATAAGGGGGTAGAGGCTGTTAAATATTTCTTAGAACAATCGGATTACTCAACAGATTTGAAATGGTTCCTGATAGAGAGCATCAGATTTATCCTTATAATCAATTATTTTGTTTTTAATGGGAATTATTATTTGCAGAAGGTAGGAACAGCAATGTGCACCAGGTTCGCCCCAAGTTACGTCAACCTTTTTATGGCCTACTGGGAAGATCTAACAGTATGGCAGGATGGTGTGCTTGGGGTGGGCCTGGTGCTCTGGCGCCGTTATATAGATGACCTCCTTTTTGTTTGGGATAGGAGCCTTGATGAGCTTGACTCCTTCTGTGAGCTCCTTAATTCTAATAATTTTAATATTAATCTTGTTATAACTAAAAGTAATAAGGAAATAACCTTCTTAGATCTGTGTATCTATGTGAACGAGCAAGGTTTGCAGACTCGTTTATATCGTAAACCCACGGATTCAAATAGCTTTATTCAAAAAACTAGTCAACATCATGCAAATTGGCTAGATGGTATTCCATATAGCCAATTTATACGTTCAAAACAAAATTGCACAGAAGTGGAGATTTATAATAAGGAGACAGACCAGATGATGAATCGTTTCCTAGAGAAAGGTTATTATCAAAAATCCCTAATAAAGACACGTGAAAGGGTTGATCTCTTGGATAGAACAGATCTTTTTTCAAACATAAATAGCAAACAGAAAAGTAAAGGGGAAAATGTAAAGTGGGCTTTCGTATCAGAATATAATTCCCAATTTAGGGAAATAGAGAATGTCTTTAGGAGACATTGGAAAATCTTGAAAAACGACCCCATTTTGGGGAATGATTTACCTGCTAAACCTGTATTCATTTATAGGAAATCACGCTCACTTAAAGACAGATTAGTTCATAGTTCTGTTGAACCAGTAAAAAGAATCAGTAGAAGAACAAAAGGCTTCCATCGTTGTGCTATGTGTAACATGTGCAGGGCAACAACAGGCATAAGTAAAATTAAAGACTTTGAGGTAAATAAAAATAAACACAATAAATGAGTTCATAACGTGTAACTCAAAGAATGTAATTTATGCAATTGAATGCAAATGTGGACTTGTCTGTGTGTGTAAAACCACTCGTAACCTTAAAGTGAGACTTTCTGAACCTTTATATAACATCAGAAAGGGTCTAGAATCTCACTCCCTTTTGGCCCACTTTAAGAAGGTACATGGTTGTAATCCAAATGGTATAAAATCCTTTTGAGGTATCCAATTGGTAAACCCAACCTGGCGCAACAAGGATATTGATATATTCCTTGCAAAATCTGAAATGCGCTGGATATACAAATTGGGCACATTAGCACCAGCAGGTCTTAATAGTGACTTTGAACTAACATGGGCCCTCATTCCGAGTCGTTCGCTCTGTATTTTTCATCGCATCGCAGTGAAATTCCGCATAGTGCGCATGCGCAATATTCGCACTGCGACTGCGTCAAGTATCTTTGCTATGAAGATAGTATTTTTACTCACGGCTTTTTCATCGCTCCGGCGATCGTAATGTGATTGACAGGAAATGGGTGTTACTGGGCGGAAACACGGCGTTTTATGGGCGTGTGGCTGAAAACGCTACCGTTTCCGGAAAAAACGCAGGAGTGGCCGGAGAAACTGGGGAGTGGTTGGGCGAACGCTGGGTGTGTTTGTGACGTCAATCCAGGAACGACAAGCACTGAACTGATCGCACAGGCAGAGTAAGTGTGGAGCTACTCTAAAACTGCTAAGTAGTTTGTGATCGCAATATTGCGAATACATCGGTCGCAATTTTAAGATGCTAAGATACACTCCCAGTAGGCAGCGGCTTAGCGTGTGTAACTCTGCTAAATTCGCCTTGCGACCGATCAACTCGGAATGAGGGCCATGGTTCCTAAAGTTTTAATGCATCTCCTGAGACTGTATGAGGAGCTTTTATCTATTCTCCTTCTGCGTTTGTTCACAAAATATATGTGCATGCATGTGCATATGTATATTATATGTTGACACATGCATTGATATGGGTGTATATATATGTATTTTATTATAACTGTATTTTATTCTTACATTATTATTTTTTATGTTTGTATTTTATGTTGGATATGTCTATATTGCCTCTTGATCGCTATCCACGTTATGGTAATATATGCCGAAATGGAAAAAGTGACTTCAGGACAAAAATCGCTGTATTATGAAGTTACTTCCTGTTGCTGGAACGCAAACAGGAAGTTCGGGAGTCAGCTGTGGAACGCACTGCGCGTCACTTCCGGTGACGCAGTTCCGCTTTCGGCGTCCGGGTTCACGCGGCTCCGCAGCTGTTTCTCAATTAGTACATCAATTTGTGGTGAGTATAAAAGGTGGATAGATGCCCTCCTTGCTCCATGCTTCTGATGAAGGATTGTTGAATCCGAAAACGCGTTTAAGCAGGACAAAAGGGACGCTGGGACACTTGGACCTTGCAGCCACAACAGAACCAGGAGTCTCTTCACTGATCCTCCCCGCTTTGGGTGTGACATCTGAGTCCTTGAAGGGCTCCAAAATACATCTGGACTGACGTGACTGTTGGGGACTTTGACCAGGGAACTGGTGATATATGCTTTTATGAAATTTTTTCTATGTGAGTGCAATGCTATATTAAATTATTTCTTATAAAAATGGGATTGCACTATATTGCTTTTTTAAGTTTTAGTTACATAAGGATTCATCTTCTGTCGACCATATGAGGATAATAAACATTGATTGATCTGCATTTGTCTATATGAAGATTTTCCTCGTGATAACCCTATGAGGGTGATATGCGCTGATTCATCTGTATTTATGTGAGTGGGACTAATAAACAAGTCTTTCTCTTCATGGTGCTATCTTTTATCTGCACTATTGGATTCTCCTTTAAATTCTAGGAGTGATGGTTTACACTATGATGGATTTCTGAAATTTGATCTGATAACGATATTCATTGCTATTTATTATTGTGTAAGCAAGTCATTTTTAAACGGTAGCGCCACGTGTGGTCATTTCTTATTAACTTTATTCTTGCACTTAGAGGTTGGTGAAAGCTCTATTCTTGTGTCCGCACGGGCTGCCACTGTTTTTTTGCAAGCGCAATTTGAGAATAATTTTATCTATTGTACAATTCATCCTAGTGGTGAAGCTGCTGCCACTAGTCATGACATAGACCATGAAATGCCATCAATGTCGTCTGCCAAGGCCGATGCCCAATGTGATAGTATAGGGCATGTAAAAATCCAAAAAGCCAAAGTTCAGTAAAAAGACCAAAAAAAGAAATTTAATTGGTCTGAGGAGCAACGTAAACTTGCCAATATGCCATTTATGACACGGAGTGGCAAAAAACGGCTGAATCCCTGGCCTATGTCCATGACTAGTGGTTCAGCTTCACATGACGATGGAAGCCCTCATCCTCCCACTAGAAAAAATAAAATAGTTAAGCTGGAAAAAGCACAGAAAAGAACTGTGCGTTCTGAGATGGTATCACAAATCCACAAGGAGAGTCCAAGTGTGTCGGCGGTTGCGATGCCTGACCTTCCCAACACTGGATGTGAAGAGGTGGATCGTTCCACCATTTGCACACCCCCTGCAAGTGCTGGACGGAGCACCCACAGTCCAGTTCCTGATATTGAAATTGAAGATGTCATTGTTGAAATACACCAGGATGAGGAAATGGGTGTTGCTGGCGATGAGGAGGAAGTTGACAATGAGGATTCTGTTGGTGATGTGGTTTGTTTAAGTCAGGCACCGGGGGAGAGACCTGTTGTCTGTGGGATGAAGAAGCCTGGACAACAGGTGTCAAGCATTGTGTGGCCTCTGTCAAGCTGTAATAAGTAGGGGTAAGGATGTTAACCATCTAGGAACATCCTCCCTTATACGTCACCTGCAGCGCATTCTTTATAAGTCAGTGTCAAGTTGTGAAACTTTGGGTAAGAGCGTAAGCAGTCCACTGACACCTAAATCCCTTCTTCCTCTTGTACCCAAGCTCCAGCAAGCCACACCACCAACCCTCTCAACGTCAACTTCCTCCTCAGTCAGGAATGTCAGTAGTACGGCAGGCCATGTCACTGTCAAGACTGAGAAGTCCTCTCCTAACCGAGATTCCTCTGGAGGATCCTTGAGTGGTACGCCTGCTGCTGTTGCTGCCGCTGCTATTGTTGCTGCTGGGAGTCAATCGTTATCCCAGAGGGGAAGTCGGAAGACCACTTGTGCTAGTTCCAGTAAGCAATCATTGCCCCCTTCACCAGTGTGTACACTGGCTCCCATTCCCCTACAGAATCCTTTTCAAACTCCTCACCCTCACATACAAGGCCATCTCTAATTCCACTGCTCCCTACATCTCAAACCTCCTCTCCCTTCATACTCTCTCCCGCCCACTACGGTCGGCTGATGACCGTCGCCTCTCCTCTGCCTTGGAAGAATTAATACTCTGTGAGGAGGAGGAGGATGTACACAGTGAAAGGGGTGAGGAATCAGAGGATGAGGTCGACATCTTGCCTCTGTAGAGCCAGTTTGTGCAAGGAGAGATTGATTGCTTCTTTTTTGGTGGGGGGATTAATTGCTTCTTTTTTTGTGGGGGCCCAAACAAACCAATCATTTCAGCCACAGTAGTGTGGCAGACCCTTTCACTAAATTGATTGGTTTGTTAAAGTGTACATGTCCTATTTATACAACATAAGGGAGGGTGGGAGGGCCCAAGGACAATTCCATCTTGCCCCTCTTTTTCTTCTTATCATCATGTGCTGTTTTGGGGACTATTTTTTTTTTTAAGAGCCATCCTGTCTGACACTTCCGTATATGTCCAGTGGTACTGCCATTTAGTTCCAGTGATTTGGACGTATAATTCCAGTGATTGTGCCATTTAATTCCAGTGATTTGGACGTATAATTCCAGTGATTTGGACGTATAATTCCAGTGGGAATTGTTTGTGTCACTTTTCTTAGTCATACAGCTACCTCATTGCACCTCTTCAACATCTTTGCATGAGGTGCTGTTTGGGGCCTAGTTTTCGAAAAGTGCCATCCTGACACTGCCGTATGAGTCCAGGGGTACTGCTGTATTAGTCCTGGGGTACTGCCGTATAGGTCCACCAGCTGCAGATTTTTTTTTTGAAAATGACAGGGGCGTGCTGGAGATGCTTTCAGTGGACCGAACAATTGCGGCCCACTCTCGACATTCAGCCACTGCGTGACACTACTAGATGGGCCAGGTGGTTGTGTCGCTTGGCTTAGTCATACAGCAACCTCGGTGCACCCTTTTTTTTCTTTGCATTATGTTCTGTTTGGGGGCTAGTTTTTGAATAGTGCTGTCTTGTCTGCAACTGCAGTGCCACTCCTAGATGGGCCAGGTGTTTGTGCCGCACACTTGTGTCTCTTAGCTTGGTCATACAGCCACCTCGGTGCAACTTTCAGGCCTAAAAACATTATTGTGAGGTGTTCAGAATAGACTGGAAATGAGTGAAAATTAATGTTATTGAGGTTAATAATACCGTATGAGCAAAATTACCCGCAAATTCTGTGATTGTAGCTGTTTTCATGTTTTTTTCAAAAATCATCCAGATCCAAAACCAAAACACGAAAGGATGGTTTTGACAAAACCAAGCCAAAACAAAACACGAAAGTGGAATTAGAACCAAAACACAAAACACGAAAAGTGCCAGCCGCACGTGTCTTGTTATATCAGGCACTTGCTCTGTTGGTTTACATTCAGAAGATACTAGTATTTGATTGTGCTCTATTATCATGTCTGGCTGCCCTGTTGTTATACAGTTAGAAGCTCTTATTACTTAGTGTGCCCTTGGCTACCTATACCCGGCACTTGTTTCTGTGCAACATGCACCTTTTATGTTGAATAGATACATCTTTTTCAGCACAGTTAGCATAACAGATTCATAGCAGGATAAACACAGATTATTGATACTAATTTGCATCTGTTGTGAAGGAACCACAGTTCTATACAATTCTATGATACCTCATCCTGCCCTTGAATAAGGTAATTTTTTAACCAATTATGTGCACACACCCTCTATGTCTTTAAGGTCTATATGTCAAATTTTCAAGAGCATGCCGCATGTTGTGTGAATTACACTGCATGAGCCCTGCAATACACAAGTAACAGGACCATTGGTGCTGATCACTACATGCTAGACAGCTCTACCTTATCCTTTTCTAACCTGTCTGTCGGTTCTCACTCTCTCATTCTCCATCCTATACTGTACCTTGGGGCAAGATGGAAGAAACGCAGAGGTGAGTAACCATCAGTACAACAGGGACTTGTTCTGTAACCTCTGTGTGCATCTATAATATATGACCCTTATTCTCTGCCTGTTACAACTAGTATTAGACTAACCATTTTTATTTCCCAATGGGGACATTATGAGTGGCACCCTATATGAATCAGTGTTCTAGCGGCATTCACCATTATTGAAGTACATATGTGTGATATATAACACATTCATAATTACCGCTCATTGTAAGAACCAAACCCCACTCTCATATGCGTTTACCAATGTATCTGTAGGTAGGCCTATGCTGTAACCTATCATCTGTGAAATTCACATTGCTCATTGAAGTGATAATTACCCATCAATACACTGTGACTATAAGGTCACATGTAAAAATAGCGGACATACCTCACTGGAGATACCCGATCTCATCTGATCTTGGAAGCCAAGCAGTGGAGGGCTGGGCTAGTACTTGGATTCGAGAACACCTTGGAACACCCAGGTACTGCAAAATATTATCGTTTGCCACATTTTTCTGTCACTATTAGGGGGCATCACTCTGCAAACCAGTACATTTAAAATTTTGGCCTTGACCTATGATTCAATTCCCTGCAACCTTTTTCCCTATTGGATCTCATGCAGGATTAATGATGGTCATATTGAAATGCAAGGGCAATACCCTGGCACTATATTGTCCACCATATATTTGATCCAGCTTTTTGAATAATTATAGCATTTTGCTACAAATTGTTTATTTCTATTTAGAATTTCCCCTTACTGTTAGCTGACATGTAGTGGATATATTGGAACTCCCTAATCTTAAATTGTATTCTATTAAAATCTTTATGACCTTAACAGTATTTTGAATATTAAAGTGTTCCTCTTACGTAGGGTGCACCTAGGGTGGCCAATCCCGGGATCGGCGGGATCCCAGGATTTGGGCCCAAAAATGCAGAGATTTTAATCCCGGGATTGGAGCCTCCAATCCCGGGATTCAAGGGATTACAGTGCGCATGTGCGGGAGGGTTGGAAGCGGCGCGGGAGGGCGGGTGGGTGTAAGTAATAACACTTACTATCAGGTGGCCACGGAAGCCCCTACTGTAATCCCGGGATCCCGGGATTGACCGTTTTTCAATCCCGAATCCCGGGAAAAAACGGCCCAGGATTGGCCTCCCTAGGTGCACCCCAACAAGAGTCTTCTTCTTTTCTACCTTCTTAGAATCCAATTTGATACTTATGACTCAGGGGAGCACCACTGATGGCCACCAGAGATACACCTTATAGGCTATATTTGGTTTTCAAGTGTATGGTTACCACACTAAGAAAATAACTCTTTAACACAAAGCAGTACTATCAGAGGACATTTATCTGACACACATTATATTATTTCAAACTGGTGTGGTTTCCCCCACAACCTTTTGTTAACTCTTTACACCTCTCCCATTATAAGCTCTACGTACAGTTGCCAGACTTATACCAAACCTCAACCTTGCTAATTGTTACGTTAGTGGGATAAACTCCCTGGGGGACTTATTGGATGGTGTTGTCTTCCGCTTCTTCTCCAGTATACTAGAGCACTTCTCGCTGCCTGAGTCGGAGAGATTGCAGTATTATCAAATACGACATTGGTGGAATAACCTGTCCCATTCAGCAACTGCCTCGGACCCTCGTATAGCCCCTATAAGAGCTCGACTGACCAAGCCAGGGTGTAAAGGGGAAATTTTCTTTTGGTATAATGTTTTAATGGAATTGACACCCTTTTCCAAATCTTATGCCAAAACCGCTGGGAATTGGACATTGGTGTCTCTCTTCCTGGTTATCAATGGGCAAACATATTTCAGTCCTCTTATACAATGTCTAGGTGCTTGAATCACTCTGAAATGCAGGTCAAATTGTTGCATAGGCTGTACCTCACCCCAGATAGACTCCACACAATTTGGCCTTCGTGCTCGAAGTTTTGTTGACACCTCTGCGGAGATGTTGGTCACCTATTCCATGTGTTTTGGACATGTTCTCTCCTCACTACTTTTTGGAATGAAATATTTGCCTTAATTAATTAGGCCTCTCCTTCCCCCCGTCCCCCCCTTCCCCCCTCATAGTTTAATTGAATTACTATCCGAGCTCTGTTGGCTCCCATTTACACTATGGGGGTAATTCCGAGTTGATCGCAGCAGCAAATTTGTTAGCAGTTGGGCAAAACCATGTGCACTGAAGAGGGGGCAGATATAACATGTGCAGAGAGAGTTAGATTTGGGTGGGTTATTTTGTTTCTGTGCAGGGTAAATACTGGCTGCTTTATTTTTACACTGCAATTTAGATTTCAGTTTGAACACACCCCACCCAAATCTAACTCTCTCTGCAAATGTTATATCTGCCACACCTGCAGTGCAAATGGTTTTGCCCAACTGCTAACAAATTTGCTGCTGTGATCAATTCGGAATTACCCCCTATGTTTTAGGGCATATCTGTATAGCGGCATGTGCTGCTCTGCCCCAGTGTTGGAAACAACCCTCATTACCTCCCCTTATGAAAATAATTCACAAAGTTCAGTTCCATTTTCTGTTATCTTTCTTGCCTTATTCTGTATTATTATTGTGGGATATGCACAATTCTGTTTCTGTACGTCTAATGTAATTTGAAGATATTATATTCCACTTAGGCACTCCTTGGATTTAACATGTAATGTACAGGTAACTAGTTCCTTCAAGGTCATAACCTATAAAGTGTGTCGCTTTGTGTTCACCCAATGGTGTGAAACATCAAAGATACACAGATAGAAAAGAAAAAACACAATAGTGTAGCAGCCCTTTTGAAATATATGTGTATTCTGTTTCAATACATCACACTCACTAGGATTCCAAAAATAATATGCATATCATGGTTTCTTTGCACCAGATGTTTATTCTCCAGGAAAACTCCAAGATGACCAGTAATCAGAATTCCTCCTCCTATATATGTGTATCCGTATACTCCAGGCACATATAAAATTAGAGAGAAAGACCAATAGTGCAGCAAGCCTCTAAATATAATACATTTATTTTTACACAAATGCACTCACATAAAATTAAAAATATTAGGCATATCTCATGTCGTTATCCTGAGTCCACCTAGAACAGCATCCACACTGGCTGCCTATGATGGTAAAGGCAGCAGGTGAAGTCAGAGTCCCGGTTACTCACGGCTCCACAGGTGTGGTGATGAAGATGCACAGGAACAACGTCAGGACATGCAAGGACACTCCGCTTAAGCGGAGCCGTGAGTAACCGGGACTCTGACTTCACCTGCTGCCTTTACCATCATAGCCAGCCAGTGTGGATGCTGTTCTAGGTGGACTCAGGATAACGACATGAGATATGCCTAATATTTTTAATTTTATGTGAGTGCATTTGTGTAAAAATAAATGTATTATATTTAGAGGCTTGCTGCACTATTGGTCTTTCTCTCTAATTGTATATGTGCCTGGAGTATACGGATACACATATATAGGAGGAGGAATTCTGATTACTGGTCATCTTGGAGTTTTCCTGGAGAATAAACATCTGGTGCAAAGAAACCATGATATGCATATTCTTTTTGGAATCCTAGTGAGTGTGATGTATTGAAACAGAATACACATATATTTCAAAAGGGCTGCTACACTATTGTGTTTTTTCTTTTCTATCTGTGTATCTTTGATGTTTCACACCATTGGGTGAACACAAAGTGACACACTTTATAGGTTATGACCTTGAAGGAACTAGTTATCCTGTACATTACATGTTAAATCCAAGGAGCGCCTAAGTGGAATATAATATCTTGAAATTACTGTGAAAATTCTTGAAGTAGGTGAAACTTCTCTATATCACCACAGGGCCGATCTTTGGATCTTATTGCGCACTTTAGCACCTCACTTTCATTTTGTTCTGTACGTCTAATGGTTAATGTCTGTACACATGCCTTTTTCATTGTACTGTCTCATGATGTCATTTATTGTTCCCCCCACCCTCCTTTTTCCCTTTATTCCTTTCTGAATCCCCTTTTAGTAACTGTAGAAATTCAATAAAAATTATTGACATTCAAAAAAAAAAAAAAAAGTACATGCACAGTTTAACAAACCATGCATTTCAATGACAGGCACTACCACTTTTGTGACTGAAGTGCTTGGTTTATTTGAGCCACCACAAAACAAGCTACCAATTGGTTTAAGGCAGTTAAGCTATCAGTGCTGTTAATGATCTCTATAGTTGGAAGATGTCATCATTATCATCCTCACCCTCATCAGTGTTTACATCATCTTCACACAATATTAATTACTGTAGTTCCCGCTGGAATCCACCATTACAGAAATCTATGTACTTTGACATAATTGCTAGTAAAGGTCTTCCTCATGGAATTTGTAGTTTATTTTGATGAACATCATTTTTTTCACATTTTAAGACAGTAACCTCCACCGATCATTGACAAGATTCCCTACTGTGCTGAAACCTCTTTCTGAGTACACACTGGAGAGTGGGCAGCTTAAGTAATGCAAAGTGAGTTTATGCAAATTGCATTTTTTTCCTTCCAGTAGTCAAAGGAACTGTCTGACATGCCTATTTGTACACTGTCATTAAAATAATCCCCCACCATGCTATGGATGGTGACCATATCAGATTGAGTTACTTAGAGGTGTCACTAATTTTGAGCAATTCTTTTAGACCTGACCAGATGTCCAAATGTTGTGTTGACTTATCTGCATCAGATATGTTGAGTTTTTTCTTGGTGTTGCTGAAGGAACTGTAGGAGATGTCAAGTGTCACTTGAGCTGCCAACTAGCTTTTTGCATCTCTCAAGATCTGGGTCAGTTTCAAAGAATGACACAATGTATGACTTAAACCTAGGCTGAAGCACGGTTGCCAAAATGTAGCTAACCAATTTCAAGATATTGGCAACCCTTGGATCCTGGTGAAGCAAATAAAGGACTTGATCTACAATTCTGACATACTTTGCAGAATGGCATTATCACAAATCAGAAATCCTGAGGAGGGTCCAAGCTGTGAAAGCCATTTTGATATGACATCCCCTAGTTTTTCTAAGAGTTGTCAGCAGTATGCCTCTTAGTGAAATCAGTGATACAGAGAGTAACCTGCCTCTGAATGAGCTGGCATTGTTTGTTAGATACTGCTGCTGCTGCTGAATGCGATTCACCGACTCATTGGGCTGTCACAGTCTTGTAATCTTTAGTTTGCCCAGTTCTGCTTGTCCATATATCTATGGTTAAGTAGACAGTGGTTACAGTGGCATTTTGTAGGCCAATAACTAGGTTTTTTTAATGTCCTGGCACAGGCGAGGAATTGCTTTTTGAGTATAATGGAACCAAGATCAAATTTGATAACTGGGACACAGGACTTCAATTAACTGACTAAAACCCACTGCATTAATGGCAGATATTAGATGCAGATCTAATACTAGCATACCCATCATAGTGTCAGTGATCCGCTTTGCGACTGGGTGACAGCTTTCATTCTTGCTTCCTCTTGCAAAAAGATTCAGTCAATTGTTGTTTTTTTAAAATACTACTAGTAGTCTTCTTGGGCCCCTTCTGTGATGAAGATCCATCTCCAGCAACAGCAGGCCTAGAGCTGAAGAATTCTTCTGAGGAATCCTGGATAGGGGAGGAGTCAGTTAGCCTTATCAAATTGGATACAGGACTACCTTCAATCATTAGTGAGGATATTGATGATAAAGGTGTTGGTGGTGGAGATTGCAGGTGCTGGGATCTAGCTGAGATAAGGAATCTAGCTGATGCTGCCCTGACTGTTGTTATTTAGCATAAGTTTCTGATTTTGATAAAAAAAAACATTTTATGAACTTGCTGCAAGTGATATAACAGGGAGAAGGTTCCTAGATGGTTAAGATCCCTACCACTACTTACTGTTGTTTTACAAATACTACAGATGACTTCACAACTGTTATCAGGATTTCTGTAAAAATAATTCCACACATAAGAGCTGGATTTTTTTTGTCTTATGCCCAGGCATGACAATGGCCTTCTTCTTATCATGTGCAAGTATTGCTTCCACTGGTGTCTGACTTACACAAAAAAATCTCATCATCAACATCCTTATTAGTACTCATGTCAGCTTCACAAATACACCACTCATCCTGTTGCACTTCTGTGGTAGCATCCTCAATTTCAGTGTCAGCATGTTGGCTTGTGATGCTCATCTCCTAATTTGCAGAGGGTGCAGAAATGGTGGAAGAAGGCTTTTCTATGAGTACAGTATCTGAAAGGTCAGACTAACACATAGCATTCATTACACTCTTACACTTTTTTCTTTACCGATGTAAAATATATTTTTTTCAGATGCTCTGAATCAAATCCTCTGTGCCCTTGTGCATCAGCTTTAGTAGAAGATATTGAAGGATAAGTATCATTATGACCGGTTGCAGCAGGTGAAGCGCAAGTAATATGTTATTGCTCCTGCTCTTTTCTCGACTGATTGTGATCCATATCGATGAAAACACATAAGTTGTACAAAAACAATTGTTTTTATTTTATTTTTTTCAGAAATGACAAATCACACTACGGAGTCACAGTACATATATTTATGTGAAAGCAGTCAGGTATGGCACCAACAGCACACATGAGTTGTATAAAAAAAAAGTTTGTAAACTTTTTTTCAGAAATAACATCTTACACTGTGGAGTAACAGTGCTTATATTTATATGAACACAGTGGGGTATGACATCTACAGCACACACAAGTTGTACAAACAAACAACAATTTGTAAAACTTTTTCACAAATCACACTGCGGAGTCACAGTACTTATATCTATGTGAATGCAGAGAGAAACGGCACCTACAGCACACATGAGTTTAAAAAATTTGTACCAGCTAATAGCCAGAGTAACCACTGCAGAGCCCCATATGCAGCAGGGTTCGCTGAACTGTTGTTTTAGACACAAGTCTGGTAGCACTAAGGGTCATTTTGATGGTGAGCTACTCCACTGCAGCATGTTGGTCATCCTCATGCACCTTCATAGTCAGCATTCACCTCTCACATCAGTGGCACGTTGTGGTCCGCAGTTTCCTCATTGATTATTCACAATGGTGTCATTTGTCCAGTCACGATACACCTTCACCACAGCAGCATGCAAACAGTTCACAGCCTGCGCTGTTTCAGAAATACTGCCACCTTTGGCCCGAAAGCCAATAATCATCCCTTTTTGCAACTCTGATAAATCGCCCCTTTTACCCATGACAGCAACGAGTGATATGTGTGCAGACAGCCTATTGCACACCCTATATACTGACTAACCCAGTTCACAACTGCCAATGTCAAATGTAGGAGGTAGTCATAATAATGTGACTCGACCATATATTTAAGTGAATGTAGTGGAGTACGGCACACACATGTTGTACAAATAAAACATTTTTTTACTGTTTTAAACTTTATTAGATATATTTTTTTCACCAAAAACTTTTGCTGGCACCAGCATGCACTGTGCATCAAAAAAGGGTTATTGCTGCTGCCCTGTATTAGGAGCTCTGGGCTGCAATGTACACTAAGCAATGACAAAAAACTCCAATGTGCATCAAAGATTCATACTGCTTCTGTATTAATTAAATAAAATATTATAATAATATAAAATGCTAATTCTCATGTATGTCCATAGGATTTCTTGTCTTGGCCGAGATATACATAAAGGGGAAATTTGTAATAGGGTGTGAGAATCAGAAAGTGAGAGATTTTGGTAAAATTCTCCTGTTTTTTTTAAGTGGCAATCATTTACATGGCAAAACCAGGTTGATTTTGACATGTAAGTGAATGCCACTTAAAAAAAACAGGAGAATTTGACCGAAATCTCTCACTTTCTGATTCTCACACGCTATTACATTCCCCCCATACTGTGTAACATTCACATGAAAATGACAATGTATCGATCATAAGAAACACTCTTTGTAAAAAAAATTGTATAAAATCATAATCAGACATTAGGATCTCCATTGTATATTATTGCTTGAGTGCTGTGCTATCCTTTCGGTTATAGTCTATGTTAAACACGGGCATCCCAGTGAGCCTGATGTATCAGTAATTACCATCACTGAGAGTGAGAAGTGAAAGAAAACACTTGTTTGAGAATAATTACCTTACCCGGATAGATAGATAGATAGATAGATTTCTTGTTGCACCGGACGGGTATAATGTCTGTCTGTAACTTAGGACTGCTCCGTGCTGCTCGGGAACGATTGGCAATAAGTATACAGCTGGGGACGCTTGCAGGATCCCCTGTGCAATGCAAGCTGGTGTCTGTGAAGTGCAGCGGGAGCCGTTCGAGTGAGCGCTGCACTAAAATGGCTGGACTGCTGCTGCTCAACGTACGGGAGCGTCCCGGCTGACAGAGTCGACCATAGGCATAGGCAAACTAGGCAATTGCCTAGGGCATTTGATATGCCTAGGGGCATCAGCAGCTTCTGCTGATTAAAATGATATGTGGCATGCCTATATTCTGTGTGTAGCATTTCATATGCAGATACAGCCACAGTCTCACACAGTACTGTATATAGGCATGCTGCATATCATTTTAATCAGTAGAAGCTGCTTGTGCATCCTAGCTATATAGCAATGCAAATAAGATGCATTTTCATTAAAAAAAGGTTCCAGATGTTAGCATTGAGGCAATATTTATGAGGACACATCTGTATCCAAGCAGAGGCAGAGGTCACAGTGTTAGTGGCAGTGTGAGTGCTGTGTGCATGTGAGTGGGTTGGTTGTGCAGTAGTGTTCGGAATATGTGTAAGGAGCATTATGTGTGTCATGTAAAAATGCATTAATAATGTGCAACATATGTGTAAGGGGCACTATGTGTGTCATTATGTGTATAAGGGCATTAATAATGTGCGGCATATGTGTAAAAGGGTACTACTGTATGTGTGTCATTTTGTGTATAGGGGCACTAATAATGTGCAGCAAATGTGTAGGGGGCACTATGTGTGTCATTATGTGTATAAGGGCATTAATAATGTGCGGCTTATGTGTAAGGGACATTATGTGTAAAAGGGCATTAATAAAAGTTGTCATAATGTGTAAGGCGCATTACTGTGTGGAATTACAGTATGTGTATAAATGCTATACTAATGTGTGGCATTATGTGTATAAGGTGCTCTACTATGTGGCATTGCGTATAGAAAGGGCACTACTGTTTCGTCTAATGTGAATAAAGAGCAATAGGGTGTGATGTAATGTGAATAAGGGGCTCTACTGTGAGTAGTAACATTTATAAGGTAAAGTGATACTACTGTGGGATGTAATATGAATTATGAGCACTATCGCATGATCAAATGTGAATGAAGTTGCAGTACTGTGTGGCGTAATTGAAATTGGGTGCAAACTGTTCCTATTTAAAATATAGGGGTTACAAACACCAAAATAAGGACTGCTATGGGTGAGGGGTGATGGTGCTGGGAAAGAGGTGCAATGTCAGAGGCGGAACCAGCGGTGGTGCTAGGGGGCACCAGCCAAAATCTTGCCTAGGGCATCACATTGGTTAGGGCCGGCTCTGCCGGCTGATGATCCCTTAGCTGATGGAGTCCGGCTATGCAGGTATCATAGAGGCCCAGCGATGGTAAGTACTGTCTCAGTGATGGTAATTACTGATATATCAGGCTCACTGGGACGCCAGTATTTAACACAGACTATGGGGGTCATTCTGAGTTGATCGTAGCTGTGCTAAATTTAGTACAGCTACGATCATCTTCCTCGACATGCGGAGGGACGCCCAGCACAGGGCTAGTCCACCCTGCATGTCAGTCCGCCCCCCCCACACACAAGTACAAAGCATCGCACAGCGGCAATGCTTTTGTACTTGTGGAGTAACTCCCGGCCAGCGCAGCTCCTGCGGCTGGCTGAGAGTTGATCATTGCTGTCCCTGGTTGCAGCGGCTGGGTGTGACATCATGCAGCTGCTGCGGACCGCCCCCCGCACAGTACGGCCATGCCTGCATTGGCCGGACCACAGCCCCAAAATGGCGGACAAATGCAGCCGTGCCGTCCCCTCCCACCCAGCAACTGCCTCTGCCTGTCAATCAGGCAGAGGCGATCGCTAGGGAACAATGGCCTTCGGCCGTTCGGCATGCGCCAGCGCAGTGCGGCGCGGGCACATGCGCAGTTCAGACCCGATCGCTGCAATAAACTGCAGCGAGCGATCGGGTCGGAATGACCCCCTATAACCGAAAGCACAGCACAGCACTCTCAAGCAATAATATACAAAGGAGATCCTAATGTCTGATTATGATTTTATACAAACTGTTTTATAAAGAGTGTTTCTTATGATCGATACATTGTCATTTTCATGTCAATGTTACACTGTATATGTATGTCTCAGCCGAGACAAGAAATCCAATTGACATACATGAGAATTAGCATTTTATATTAGTCTACAAATGTTTTTATAAATATCAACTGAATGTGTGTGTATATATAAAAAATAAACCCATTGAACTAATCTACGTTAATAGTGTTATTTATTGGGAAGCATATACCACTTAAATAAATTATTATATTAAATCCGCGCAGTGATCCTTTTTTGTTTTATACGTTTTTATAATTGTTCAAGCCTTCACGAGGCTCTTGTCATTAGCTGCAGAGTTTTAACGTATGTGCGTCTACTTTATATTAAATTGAATATTATTATCTCACTTGCGCCAGGAATTTCTGAACAGGTTAACTGTTCATGAACTATTTTTTGCACTGCATGTAGTGACAACAAAACACCAGTGTGCTGTGCACTACTGGCCCATGCACTCCACCAACAGCAGACATTGCACTTTATTCCAAAACTTAAGGATAGTACAGGCTAACCTCAACATCTCTCTGTGGACATCTTTCATACATATTATAATGAGCTTTCTAACTTGAACTCTGACAAATAAATGAATACTTAGAATATATTGACTACCCAAAACTATCAGAGGAATTGGAGCTGAGTTGGAAGCTGCTGTTTTGTATTCTCTGACAGGCAAGAGCCCAGGTCCTTATGGTGTAACCATTACATACTACAAAACATTCTTGGATAAAGTTCCCCAATTTTATTACAAGCCTTAAACCAAATTTCTGACGCATACCCGTGGTCCCAACAATCTCTTGAATCACAAATTTCAGCCATCCCAAAAAATGGAAAGGACCCTGCACAACCCTCCAGTTACCACCCAATATCTTTATTAAATATTGATGTGAAATTGTGAGCACAAATGATTGTTACAGTACGTGTCTACAAACATTCATACCTCATATTATTCATCATGACCAGGTGGGATTTGTCCCGGTCGAAAGGCAAGGGATAATACTACAAAGGTTCTTAATCTTCTTCCTCAAGTCTCCAGCTCATCTATCTCTACAATTTTCTTGTCCACCGAAGTAGAAAAAGTGTTTGATCGCGGATAGACTGGTAGTTTCTAACTAGGATATTATGCCGCTTGGGCCTAAGCCCTAACTACCTCTCCAAAATCTTATCCCTCTATCGTAATCCAAATGACAAAGTCAAGGTGAATTGAACTTTCTCTCATTCCTTCTATTTCAAATGGCACTAGACAAGGCTTCCCTCTATCTCTTTTGGTATTCATTCTGTGTATAAAGGCCCTGGCTAGGGCAATTTCAATGAACCCAGATATTGGAGGTGCACAAGTCTGTTCCAATGTCTATACAGTAAGTGAGCACTTTATGCTGATGACCTCCTGGCTTTAATTAGCAACCATACTATAGCTACCCCCTATCTCTATGCTGAACGCCAATGATTTGCTCTGCTGTCCAATTTAAAAATCAATTATTCCCAATGAATTGCATTGAATGTAATTACACCTACACACATAATAGGATTACAACAAGAATTTCCCTATGTATGGCACCCCTCTCAAATTAGATATTTGGGTGTTTTCCTTGCAAGAGATAATTCAGACTTAATCAAATTAAATTTTGACCCACTCCCCACTCCTGTGACAGTGGCTTCCTTTAATTGTTTCTTGGTTGGGGCATAATTAAAATTAATATTCTACCAAGAATACTATATTTATTACTGACAATACCCGTGCATGTCACACCTAGGGGTGTAGAGAGCTGTGGCGGGCCCAGGTACTTTTTGGGGGCATGGCCTAATTGTGGGAGGCATGACCACACACCATTATACAAATTGATGTTAAAAAAAGTGTATTCTACAGGGCTCTTTTCCCCCCATGGTGACCCATCACTTGAAAACTCCCTCTGGTGAATTAACAAAGTCCAATATAGAAATCTCCCAAGTCGTGCACTCATTCGAGACCACACTGTATTCTGGTGCTCCTTCTCCTTGCCCCTCTGCTTTGTCTGGACATGCTTCTTCAGATATTGTATCCTGCCCTCTGTCCTGATGATGCCCAACATCTTATTACCCCAATCACTATTGTCGAGGTCCATGGCCTGATAAAAAATCTTCGGTGAGAAAAAGCACTTGGCACTGTTGGCTTTTCCGCAGATTTCTACAAGATCCTGTTAACTAGTGAGTCTCTTGTCTCTGTGGTCTGAGTTCTTAATGCATTATTGACCTCTACCTCCTTACTCCCTGCATTTATACAGAGCGATTCTAAAAAAAAACCTTACCTAAACCTGGTAGAGATCTGGCCCTCCCTGGATCCTATACAGAGCGATTCTAAAAAAAACCTTACCTAAACCTGGTAGAGATATGGCCCTCCCTGGATCCTATACAGAGCGATTCTAAAAAAAACCTTACCTAAACCTGGTAGAGATCTGGCCCTCCCTGGATTCTATTGCTCCATTTCTTTAATGAACCCAAATGATAAACTACTCAATTTTTTTTAGCTGATCGCATTAAGCGCCCGCTCCCTCGTATCATTCACCCAGATCAAACTGGTTTTATCTGTGGTCGTCATTCTGAACTTAATGCTAGGCGTGTATTATCAGCGGTATATACCTCCAAGGATTCTCCTCCCTCACAATCTAATCTTATTCTTTCCTTAGATATAGAGAAAGCCTTTGACATGGTTGACTGGACTCACTTGTTCAAAACTTTGTTGAACTTTTGCTTTACTGTCCCTTTTATTGATCTTATTTAGAGGCTTTACTCTGGTTCCCAAACTTAAATCTTCTGTAATGGCATCTTGTCTTTTGCTATACAAAAAGGTATAAGACAAGGTTGCCCCTTGTCCCCTCTCCTATTTGCGATTGGCCTAGAACCTCTAGCGATTGTTCTAATGAGCTTGACATCCTTCAAAGGTGTCACACGCCAGGGGCAGTGGCCACCGCGCTTACCCCGGCGTGCCCGTTGGTCCTCCGGTGGTCGCCGGGTCCCGGCGTCTGGCTGGCACTGCTCCCGGCGGTTCCCCGGAGTGTGGGCGCCGCCATTGCACCCAGCGATCACGTGGGGGTGGTGGGCAGGTGATGTCACTGGCTCCCCTCCACCTATCAGAGGAAGGCGGGGAATTCAAAGGTGGACGCCGGATAGAGCCCGGCGCCTGAGTATCGTCACTTCTTGGAAGTGAACTTCAGTGCTCCTTTGTGCAGGGTGGCTCTCTGCTGTTTGAGCTCCAGTGCTTCCAGCATTTAGCGTGTTCCTCTGCCTTACAGTCTCCAGTGCTTCCAGCATTCTGCGTGTCCCTCTGCCTCACAGTCTCCAGTGCTTCCAGCATTCTGCGTGTCCCTCTGCCTCACAGTCTCCAGTGCTTCCAGCATGCAGTGTGTTCCTCTGCCTTACAGTCTCCAGTGCTTCCAGCATTCAGCGTGTCCTTCTCCCCTACAGTCTACAGTACTTCCGGCATCCAGTGTGTCTCTCCGCTGTACAAACTCCAGTGCACTCAGTGTGCTTCAGCATCGCTCACAAGTTTCTCATCACTCAGTGTGCTTCAGCATCGCTCACAAGTTTCTCACCACTCCGTGTGCTTCAGCATCGCTCACAAGTTTCTTACCACTCAGTGTGCTTCAGCATCGCTCACAAGTTCTCACCACTCCGAGTGCTTCAGCATTTGCCCAAAAGTCTGCCATCATTCAGTGCGTTCTAGCATTGCTCTCAACTCCCTTTCAATAGGTGATTCTTCAGCATCATTCTCGAACTCCAGTTGCCATTTTGGTCCTGCATGAGGAAGACCTATATCCGGCCGTCCCTACTCCTTCCCAGATGCGGTTCCTCTTCCCGACCATCGAAGAACCCCCGAGTTCTCAACTCTCTCAACCCAGGTCAGTGACAAAAGGTATCCAAAATGGTAAAATTGAGCTGAAAATTGCCCTCCGATGATATGTTACTCTTTGTTTCGGACCCAGCAAATCCTCTCCCGCCTATCTCCTATATATTTGCAAAGATCTGTCACTTTATGAATCATTTGCTAACGCTGGGTGGAGTCACAATGCTGGGTGGAGTCACAGATCTGGTGTGTCGCCCCCCACTCCTGTGTGTGCAGCCGCTGAACCTGGTAGTGCTGTTGTGCTCTCCTCACCTCCCTCCTCTACACGTGTCCCGGCGGCGGTGCAGGACAGGCAGGCAAAGGATCCCTGTTTGCCCCTGTGATCACACGATCTGCCGCCCATGCCTCAGCCTCCTTCTGCCTGGCCCACCCAGGACCACGGCCTTGCACCTGCTGCTGGACCACCAGCGCCCCACGAGCCCCGACACATGGGCATTCTAGACCAGAGCCTGGACTCCGCCACCTCCACTAGGTGATAAATCCACCGCTGGACTGCGCCCTGTGGCCAAAGGGGGAGAGAGTCCGGAGAGGGAGCGGGACACCCATGCCTGACATCTTCCCTGTGTCTTTGCATGAGTGATAAGCTCCCACCACACACAGTGAGTATGTGATCTTATATTATATAGTCATATATAAGTAGGGATAAGCCCCCAGCACACACACTGTGTATGTGATATTAATCTGCATTTCCCTATGCCTTCCCTAACCACCTGTATTTCTACAACACCCCTATAACACCCTGCGTGTCCCTAGACTACCCCAACTGCCTTTCTGTATGTCGTTCTGAAAGCCCTGCATTCAAGTATGCCCTTCTTACCTGCTTCTTTCTATGTTTTAATGACAGTACGCCGTCTGCCGTTGCCCTCCCTACCTCCCTTCATTTTTGGAAGATCTCACTGTTTATTTCTAAATTATGTACACATAACATATTATTAACACACTAGGTCATTAATCCTGCCCTGCGTCTGCTCTTCACGCCATCACAAGGACCTACGCCCCCTTAACCACTGCACACCCTTGCCCCGTAAAATATGTAACCACTACCAACATTAGTCTTGAATGTAATACTCCATATAATACAAATTTTGCCCTCCAAAGGACATGCAGGGGTTAAGGGGGCGTAGCCCCTTTCAATGGTGTGAAGAGCGCCCGTAGGTTGCGATAAATCACCTAGTTATTCATAACATCTCTCTATTTGGAACCAGAGCCGGCTATCAAATAAATTTATCCAAATCAGAATTTTTACCTTTAGGCCAACCCCCACGTAATCTTTCTCTGATACCAAATATTTCCTCATTCCACCTCACTTATACCCAGATTACGTATTTAGGAGTACAAATTCCAGCAGCTATCTCCAGGTTTTATGTGATTAATTTCTCAATGAAAATTGTGAAAGTTTCTGCGTTATTGGAGAATTGGAAAATATTACATTTGTCCTTACTGGGCAAGGCTGCCGTCCTCCGGTGTATTGTCTTCCCAAAGATATTTTATATAAAGCAAATGTTACCCATTGGCCTAACTAAAAGTGATATTTCTTACCTACTGTACTGTATATAAAATCATGACTAGATTCATGTGGCGAGGTAAGAAACCCTACCTTGCTCTAGAGAAGTTAATTGCTCCGAGAGCAGAGGGAGGAATAGACGTACCAGATTATGCCAATTACTCCATAGCTGTGTTATTTAGATGTGCTGCTGATTGGTTGTATGACAAGAGCACCTACACAGACCCTGACCTTGGAGCAGATCTTCTCCATCCATTTTCATCAAGTGCACTTATACATTCTAAACCATCAGATATCCCCTCTCACATAATGCATAACCCTCTCTTTCATGACATTTACTATGCTTGGGTTACTTTAAATAAGAAACTAAAGAGGAACTCATCCTTCTCCCCTCCCTCTCTGGGGTAATCCAGTTTTCTTCCCTTCTCTTTCCAATACTATCTTCATCACTTGGAAAATTAAAGGATTGTCAGGTCAGTGTTTGACCCCGGTGGCACCATACTTCATTTTTCAGACCTCAAAGACAAATATGGTCTGCTTCAGACTCGCTTCTTTATGTACCTACAACCGCGACACTACCTTTTCATAGTTATCCCCCCCTAAAGGCTCCCCACCAGATCCTCTCCTTCCCCTTCTTAGCCTCAGTGAGCGGAGTCTATATTGTATCCGATATATTTACACAATTTTGTCTAAAATCTCAACTGATAGCAAATGGGCCAAATTATTGTCCCAAGGGCAGAAAGACACTCCTTCCCTGACTGACTATCTGAAGATCTCCCTTTCTTGGATGTTACATAACTGTGAAACCTCATCTTATGTCTGTTTCCCCCCCCCCCCCCCCCCTGACCCTCTTACCCTCGTCCTCACTCTTTCCTTGTGAGAGTTCCTAGTATCCTACTTCTATATCCCCCACTCTCTTTTACTGCTTCCATATATTGGTCTGTCACCTACTGATTGTGTTGTGTAATCTTATGACTATGGGGGTCATTCCGAGTTGTTCGCTCGTTGCCGATTTTCGCAACGGAGCGATTAAGGCAAAAATGCGCATGCGCATGTTACACAGTGCGCATGCGGTTAGTATTTTAGCACAAAACTTAGTAGATTTACTCACGTCCGAACGAAGATTTTTCATCGTTGAAGTGATCGGAGTGTGATTGACAGGAAGTGGGTGTTTCTGGGCAGAAACTGACTGTTTTCTGGAAGTGTGCGGAAAAACGCAGGCATGTCAGGGAAAAACGCGGGAGTGTCTGGAGAAATGGGGGAGTGGCTGGCCGAACGCAGGGCATGTGTGTGATGTCAAACCAGGAATGAAACGGCCTGAGCTGATAGCAATCTAAGAGTAAGTCTCGAGCTACTCAGAAACTGCTAAGAAATTTCTAATCGCAATTCTGCTAATCTTTCGTTCGCAATTCTGCTAAGCTAAGATACACTCCCAGAGGGCAGCGGCTTAGCGTGTGCAATGCTGCTAAAAGCAGCTAGCGAGCGAACAACTCGGAATCACCCCCTATGCCTCTATTATGTTGCACAATTTATCAGGAGTCGGGCACAATTAACTATATATTCACAACAATTGTCTTTTTTATATAAGATATATAAGCAGCTCCTACTTGATCATCTGGAAATTAGTAAAGTGATCAAAGGAAATTTTGTGTTACTTAATAAATAAATAAATAATTAAATAAATAAGTAACAGCAAGGAGTGCTCTAGATTAAAAATAGAATAACATTTAATAACATTCAAAATAATTTCTTTAAAAATAACAAATGCTTTCATAATAGCAATATTAAACCACAAGCAGTTGCCGTAAACATAGGGTTAATACCCTTACTATCGATATGACTGAATTGAGTCCAGAAAAAAATGGTTTTTATAACAGTCAATCATATGCAATCCTGTATAAAAACTCACAGATGCAACTTCCAAGTTGTTACTGATTATAAACGGGTACGCTATGCTACTACCCCTGACTTATACACAGTTCCCACCCACAGGACTTGATTTATCTATAATGTTGGTTGACTCCAGGGCACAAGTTACAGGATATTCCACTGCTCTACCTACCTCTGTGTCATCAAGTATACTATCCATCCATACCCGTGGTGCATTTTAGTTGTGCGCAGTATATTTAGTAGGAGTACAGTGCATAATTTTGCTGACCACCAGTATATAATATATCGCAGTACGGTAAAGTAGGCCACTGCTCTACCTACCTCTGTGTCGTCAAGTATATTATCCATCCATAATTGTGGTGCATTTTAGATGTTGTGCACAGTATATATAGTAGGAGGACAGTGCATAATTTTGCTGACCACCAGTATATAATATATAGCAGTACGGTACAGTAGGCCACTGCTCTACCTACCTCTGTGTCGTCAAGTATACTATCCATCCATACCTGTGGTGCATTTTAGTTGTTGTGCGCAGTATATATAGTAGGAGTACAGTGAATAATTTTGCTGACCACCAGTATATAATATATAGCAGTACGGTACAGTGGGCCACTGCTCTACCTACCTCTGTGTCGTCAAGTATGCTATCCATCCATACCTGTGGTGCATTTTAGTTGTGCTCAGTATATATAGTAGGAGTACAGTGCATAATTTTTCTGACCACCAGTATATAATATATAGCAGTACGGTACAATAGGCCACTGCTCTACCTACCTCTGTGTCGTCAAGTATACTATCCATCCATGCCTGTGGTGCATTTTAGTTGTTATGTGCAGTATATATAGTAGGAGTACAGTGCATAATTTTGCTGACCACCAGTATATAATATATAGCAGTACAGTAGGCCACTGCTCTACCTACCTCTGTGTCATCAAGTATACTATCCATCCATACCTGTGGTGTATTTTAGTTGTGCGCAGTATATATAGTAGGAGGACAGTGCATGATTTTGCTGACCACCAGTATATAATATATAGCAGTACGGTACAGTAGGCCATTGCTATTGATATATTACTGGCGTATAATTCCACACATTAAAAAATGGAGAACAAAAATGTGGAGGGTAAAATAGGGAAAGATCAAGATCCACTTCCACCTCGTGCTGAAGCTGCTGCCACTAGTCATGGCCGAGACGATGAAATGCCATCAACGTCGTCTGCCAAGGCCGATGCCCAATGTCATAGTAGAGAGCATGTAAAATCCAAAAAACAAAAGTTCAGTAAAATGACCCAAAAATCTAAATTAAAGCGTCTGATGAGAAGCATAAACTTGCCAATATGCCATTTACGACACGGAGTGGCAAGGAACGGCTGAGGCCCTGTCCTATGTTTATGGCTAGTGGTTCAGCTTCACATGAGGATGGAAGCACTCATCCTCTCGCTAAAAAAATTAAAAGACTTAAGCTGGCAAAAGCACAGCAAAGAACTGTGCGTTCTTCTAAATCACAAATCCCCAAGGAGAGTCCAATTGTGTCGGTTGCGATGCCTGACCTTCCCAACACTGGACGGGAAGAGGTGGCACCTTCCACCATTTGCACGCCCCCCTCAAGTGCTGGAAGGATCACCCGCAGTCCAGTTCCTGATAGTCAAATTGAAGATGTCACTGTTGAAGTACACCAGGATGAGGATATGGGTGTTGCTGGCGCAGAGGAAATTGACAAGGAGGATTCTGATGGTGAGGTGGTTTGTTTAAGTCAGGCACCCGGGGAGACACCTGTTGTCTGTGGGACGAATATGGCCATTGACATGCCTGGTCAAATTAGAAAAAAATCACCTCTTCGGTGTGGAATTATTTTAACAGAAATGCGGACAACAGGTGTCAAGCCGTGTGTTGCCTTTGTCAAGCTGTAATAAGTAGGGGTAAGGACGTTAACCACCTGGGAACATCCTTCCATTTACATCATCTGGAGCGCATTCATCAGAAGTCATTGACAAGTTCAAAAATTTTGGGTGACAGCGGAAGCAGTCCACTGACAACTAAATCCCTTCCTCTTGTAAACAAGCTCCTGCAAACCACACCACCAACTCCCTCAGTGTCAATTCCTCCTTAGACAGGAAAGCCAATAGTCCTGCAGGCCATGTCACTGTCAAGTCTGACGAGTCCTCTCCTGCCTGGGATTCCTCCGATGCATCCATGAGTGTAACGCCTATTGCTGCTGGCGCTGCTGTTGTTGCTGCTGGGAGTCGATTGTCATCCCAGAGGAGAAGTCGGAAGACCACTTGTACTACTTCCAGTAAGTGATTGACTGTCCAACAGTCCTTTGCGAGGAAGATGAAATATCACAGCAGTCATCCTGCTGCAAAGCGGATAACTCAGGTTTTGGCAGCTTCGGTGGTGTTAAACGTGTTTCTAGTATCCAGCGTTAATTTACAGGGAACTAGATAATTGCTTGAGGTAGTGTGTCCCCGGTACCAAATACCATCTAGGTTCCATTTCTCTAGGCAGGCGATACCGAGAATGTACACAGACCTCAGAAAAAGAGTCACCAGTGTCCTAAAAAATGCAGTTGTACCCAATGTCCACTTAACCACGGACATGTGGACAAGTGGAGCAGGGCAGACTCAGGACTATATGACTGTGACAGCACACTGGGTAGATGTATTGCCTCACGCAGCAAGAACAGCAGCGGCGGCACCAATAGCAGCATCTCGCAAATGCCAACTCGTTCCTAGGCAGGCTACGCTTTGTATCACCACTTTCCATAAGAGGCACACAGTTGACAACCTCTTACGGAAACTGAGGAACATCATCGCAGAATGGCTTACCCCAATTGGACTCTCCTGGGGATTTGTGACATAGGACAATGCCACCAATATTGTGCGTGCATTACATCTGGGCAAATTCCAGCACGTCCCATGTTTTGCACATACATTGAATTTGGTGGTGCAGAATTATTTAAAAAACGACAGGGGCGTGCAGGAGATGCTGTCGGTGGCCTGAAGAATTGCGGGCCACTTTCGTCATTCAGCCACCGCGTGCCGAAGACTGGAGCACCAGCAAACACTCCTAAACCTGCCCTGCCATCATCTGAAGCAAGAGGTGGTAATGAGGTGGAATTCAACCCTCTATATGCTTCAGAGGATGGAGGAGCAGCAAAAGGCCATTCAAGCCTATACAGCTACCTACGATATAGGCAAAGGAGGATCACCGCATATGATTCTGTCACCATTGAAAGAATGGTGGAGGATTATATGAGTGACCGCATCCAAGTAGGCACATCAGACAGTCCGTACATATACTGGCAGGAAAAAGAGGCAATTTGGAGGCCCTTGCACAAACTGGCTTTATTTTACCTAAGTTGCTCCCCTCCAGTGTGTACTCCGAAAGAGTGTTTAGTGCAGCCGGTCACCTTGTCAGCAATCAGCATACGAGGTTACTTCCACAAAATGTGGAGAACATGATGTTCATCAAAATGAATTATAATCAATTCCTCCGTGGAGACATTCACCAGCAGCAATTGCCTCCAGAAAGTACACAGGGACCTGAGATGGTGGATTCCAGTGGGGACAAATTAATAATCTGTGAGGAGGAGGATGTACACAGTGAAAGGGGTGAGGAATCGGACGATGAGGAGAAGGTGGACATCTTGCCTCTGTAGAGCCAGTTTGTGCAAGGAGAGATTGATTGCTTCTTTTTTGGTGGGGGCCCAAACCAACCAGTCATTTCAGTCACAGTCGTGTGGCAGACCCTGTCGCTGAAATTATTGGTTTGCTAAAGTGTGCATGTCCTGTTTATACAACATAAGGACAATTCCATCTTGCACCTCTTTTTTCTTTAATTTATCTTTGCATCATGTGCTGTTTGGGGACTATTTTTTAAATCTGCCATCCTATCTGACACTGCAGTGCCACTCCTAGATGGGCCAGGTGTTTGTGTCGGCCACTTGGGTCGCTTAGCTTAGTCACACAGCTACCTCATTGCACCTCTTTTTTTCTTTGCATCATGTGCTGTTTGGGCACTATTTTTTAAATCTGCCATCCTGTCTGACACTGCAGTGCCACTCCTAGATGGGCCAGGTGTTTGTGTCGGCCACTTGGGTCGCTTAGCTTAGTCACACAGCGTTCTTGGTGCACCTCTTTTTTCTTTGCATCATGTGCTGTTTGGGGACTATTTTTTTAATCTGCCATCCTGTCTGACACTGCAGTGCCACTCCTAGATGGGCCAGGTGTTTGTGTCGGCCACTTGGGTCGCTTAGCTTAGTCACACAGCTACCTCATTGCACCTCTTTTTTTCTTTGCATCATGTGCTGTTTGGGGACTATTTTTTAAATCTGCCATCCTGTCTGACACTGCAGTGCCACTCCTAGATGGGCCAGGTGTTTGTGTCGGCCACTTGGGTCGCTTAGCTTAGTCACACAGCGTTCTTGGTGCACCTCTTTTTTTCTTTGCATCATGTGCTGTTTGGGGACTATTTTTTTAATCTGCCATCCTGTCTGACACTGCAGTGCCACTCCTAGATGGGCCAGGTGTTTGTGTCGGCCACTTGGGTCGCTTAGCTTAGCCATCCAGCGACCTCGGTGCAAATTTTAGGACTAAAAATAATATTGTGAGGTGTGAGGTGTTCAGAATAGACTGGAAATGAGTGAAAATTATGGTTATTGAGGTTAATAATACTATGGGATCAAAATGACCACCAATTTCTATGATTTAAGCTGTTTTAAAGGGGTTTTTGTAGAAAAACACCCGAATCCAAAACACACCCGAATCCGACAAAAAATTTTCAGGGAGGTCTTGCCAAAACGCGTCCGAATCCAAAACACGGCCGCGGAACCGAATCCAAAACCAAAACACAAAACCCGAAAAATTTCTGGTGCACATCTCTAATTCTAATATTGGTCCGGAAACAAAACTCAAAGTTCACATATCTATTTCGACTTGAGTTGACCCTTATCTCTTAACTTAACCTCTCCTTCTTTTGTATTAACCCTCTTCTTTTTTTGTTTTGGTTTTGTTTATTTTGTTGTTCTTTTTTCTGTTATACAGTATTGTTAAAAAATGAACTTTATTTATTGGTTCTTCCATTGTTACTACTGTATCGATTCATATGTGATTGCTAATAAACATTGATTAAACAAACTGTTGTCCTGTTTGGAGCTCTGAGCTGCAGCTGCAGTGTGGGCAGTGACAAATAAAACCACAACACCAGTGTGCAGTTGCACCAAGAGTTAATGCTCAGCACTATTGAAGATAAAGAAACTATGATTTGCTAACTGCCAATCAATTGCTATTTTTAGCTTAGCTAGTATTAACACTAAGGAGCCTGAGGGGACTGAAGTGGACAGACAGATCAGCTCAGCAGTGATCAATTTACGTTCACAAACCGTCAGCACACAGCTCTCCAGCGGTACTGTCCGAAATGGCACACGAATCACGTGGGAGCGACTAACAGTATATGGAATTTAAAATATGCGAGATCCGAGAACAGGAAGATGGCGTTTTTCCTCAGTTTGGAATCTGAGCATGGTAAGAAAACCCAAGCCATTACTCAGATTGCCTTGGATCCCAGAAGTTTGGATGGGTTTAGTTTCCGGAAAACCGAGCCCACACATCTTTAGTAACTAAGCACCTCGGCAAAACCATGCTGCACTACAGATGGAGTAGATTTAGAATGTGCAGAGAGGATTAGGGTGGTAATTCAGACCGTAGGGTGAGTTTTTTTATTCCTGCAATCAGGTAGTCTCCGCCAACAGGGGAAGGGTATTACCTTTGTGCAAGTGTGTGTTTGCTTTTGTTGTAGACCTGCACAAACATCAGTTTGTGCAGTCTCTGCACTGGCCAGGACTTACTCAGCCGCTGCGTTGATCGGGTCCGGAGCTGACGTCAGACACCCTCACTCAAAACACCGGGTCCCTCCTGCATTTTCCCGGACACTCCTACAAAATGGTCAGTTGTCAATCACCTGTGCCATCACTTTTTTCGCACCATCCTGTTGCTATGCACTGATGCCCGGTGCAGTTGTCTGATGAGCCAGCGCATTGCGATGCATACGCATGCACATTTCTAATCTGATCGCAGGCTGTGAGAAAACGCAGCCCAGTGATCAGGTCTGAATTGGCCCCTAGATTTGGTAGGTGAATGTCTAAACTCAAATCCAAATTGCAGACAGTATGTACCCTGTATTAAAAAAATTAATGTATTTGCACCCGTCGCATTGCAGCATGGTTTGCCGAGGTACAGTTATTTTGCTTTACTCCCAACACAGCCAAAGGCTCTATCTAAGACTGTATGTACATACAGCCTTTAGGGCCCTATTCAGGTTTGTTAGAAAACCAAAAAAATTGCAATTGGGCCAAAACATGCTGCCCTGCAGGTAGGGAAGATGTAACATGTGCAGAGGGGTGTGGTATGGTTTGCCAGTGGACGGGGTCCCGGCGAACAGCATACCGGCACTGGAATCCCGACCGCTGGCATACCGACAGCTGGGTGAGCGCAAATGGGCCCCTTGCAGGCATGCTGCAGGCACGATGGCGCGCCACGCTATCTATTCTCCCTCCAGGGGGGTCATGGACCCCCAAGAGGGAGAAAAGATGTCAGTATGCCGGCGGTTGGGACCACCCGTGCAGAGAGATTATATTCATATTGGGCCTAATTCAGACCTGATCGTAGTAGCAACTTTGTTAGCAGATGGGCAAAACCATGTGCTCTGCAGGTGGGGCAGATGTAACATGTGCAAAGAGAGTTAGATTTCGGTGGGGTGCGTTCAAACTAATATCTAAATTGCAGTGTAGAAATTAAGCAGCCAGTATTTACCATACACACAAATGATATACAGTAACCCACCCAAATCTAAACCTTTCTGCACATGTTACATCAGCCCAATCTGCAGTGCAGGGGCGTATCTATCCATTAGCCAGGATGGCACTCACCAGGGACACCAGCAAAGGAAGAACATTTTTAGAGGCAGTACCTGGCGCAGTGTGACTGTGTATAAGGGGCTACCTGGTGTAGTGTGTATAAGGGGCTTCCTTGCACAGTGTGTATAAGGGGCTACAAGGTACAGTGTGTATAAGGGGCTCTATCTGGTGCAGTGCTTATAATTGGCTCTATCTGGGACAGTGTGTATAAGGGGGGCTGCTCTACTGTGGTGTAATGCATCTAATGGGCTCTAACATGGCATAATGTGTATAAGGGGTACTACTGTGTAGCATAATGTAATAAGGGGCTCCAGCTTGTGGCATAATGTATATAAGGAGTGCTACTGTGTAGCAAAACGTGAATAATGGACATTACTGTGTGGTGTAATGTGAGTAAGGGAAACTACTGTGTGGTGTAATTTTAATTGGGGGTACTATTGTGTGACCATGCCCCTTTTTTAGCACAGGGGCCTTCCCTATTTCAAGTGTGTGTGTGTGTGTGTGTGTGTGTGTGGGGGGGGGGGGGGGGAGGGGGGGCGTTAGTCCTTTACTTTGCCTGGGGTGCGGACACCTAGATACATCCCTGCTGCAGTGCAACATGGTTTTGCCCAATTGCTAAGTTTTTTTGTTTGCTAGCAAACCTGAATAACCCCCTTAGTGTTTTGTTAGTAAATGATCCTCACATCTAATATTGGTATAGAATGATCCTCACATCTAATATTGGTATAGAATACGTAAACGGCTCATAGTAATACTGTATTTTCCACTTTCACATAATTTTAGAGAAAATGTAAAATTTATAATACAAGTGATATACTGTATAAAAGGAAAGTTCTGCTCTTTTTTTAATTCCTAATTATTATTTTTAATCATATGCTTATTGCTTATTTTCCATTTCAAAAGAAAATTAAAAATGTAAAAAGAAATTCCATCAAAATAATTTTCTAACTATAAATAATGAGAAACAATAGAAAAGTATATCAATAAATCTTCTTAGAATGTTTACCATTTTAGATGGTAGTGTTTTTCCTGAATAGTATATAACAGTGTCCAGACAGAAAAGAGAGCATATTTTATGTTTTTTAAGATAAAACATTGAGGTGTTAAAATTACCAGCCGGTGGTTATGGATGTTTGAATGTTACTTATTAAATCTTATTGTTATTTTTATTGGAATGAAGTAATAAAAATATATTTGCCCAATCTATATGCGCTGCAATACTTTCCATATTTAATAATATAAGAAAACTGCATAAATAAGAAATCAATGCATTGCATACTGTACAGTATATTAAGCATGCAGACTGTATGTAACAGACTAATGTGTATAAGAACATTGTAAAGCTAGTATAAAAAGTAAAGAAGTTATGACATGACATAGGGGGAGATGTACTAAGGTTTGGAGAGTGATAAAGTAGAGAGAGATAAAGTATCGATCAATCAGCTTCTAACTGCCATGATACAGACTGTTTGAAAAATGGCAGCTAGCAGCTGATTGCTAGGTAGTTTCAGGGCCAGCAACAGAAATCTTGGGTCCCGGTACAGTGATATCTCTGGGGCCCCTTAATATATACATTAAAGCGCAATGGAATTTGCTGGCTGCTCCATATAAGAAACTGTTTATATATATATATATATATATATATCTATCTATCTTCTTCCTTCTTCTTCCTCCCTCACACACCGCACAGTCTGTCTCCCTCCATGCTGCATTCCCAGCTCCCCCACCCCACCCCACCCCAATGCCCTGTAACCCCTCATCAATCCACTCTTACCCCAGGGAGAGACTCATCGGCACTGCACTGTCCAGTACCCAGACACGAACATCGCACAGCAGATCCCACCAGAAGGGCACAAGAATCATGGCCAGCAGAACTGCTGCCATGTCCTGTAACCGCCTGCAGCAGAACTGGACCCAGAAGAGTGGGTGCACACTCGCGCTGCACAGTCACTGTGTGTGAGACGCTCCTGTCACTCTGAGACTGTACCCACACTGTCTACAGCTCGCTGCCCTATTTGGACAAGATGGCACACAACGCTGCCCGGCACTAAACAGTGTGTCCTTTGGTTCCCTCTGACCCTTGGGGCCCGGTACAGGTGTCCCTTTTGACCCCCCTTCCTGTCACCAACCCTGAGTATTTTATCTCTCTCAACTTTTTCACTCTTCAAGGGGCATATGTAATAGGGTCAGAGTTTGCCGAAAGTGTAGGATGCCAGCTGATCTCTGGCTTTTTTTCCAAGTGGCAATCATTTACAAGGCAATACTGTTTAACACATGTAGTCAGGATTTATTGAAAGTTTATCGAGTTGAACAAAGCCGCAGATGTTTTTTCATATCAGGTCATTTTGCAGAAGTACAAAGTTCCAGTGATACACAGAATTTATAGTCTACAAATAAAGTTGGAATGACTGCATCAATTCAGTCTTTGTCAGGTTATGGCTCAAGTACAAGGATGGAGATTTGTACATTTAAAAATAAAAAAAATGATAAATCCTCACTGTTAATATACAGACATGAAAAATTTAATTTGTGGAACTCTGCTGTTTCCAACAGAAATACTTCTAAAATTCACACACAATCAAATTTCTATGATTACAGTGGATATCAATCCACTGTCCTTGTTCGTATATTTGTACACAGTTTTCACCTCGTCCTCCATTAGGTTCTTTTTGGTACCAATTTTTATAAGAAATTTGGTTGCCATTGAGATAGACAAAGGAACCTTCCACGCTTTCATCATTGATGCCAAGAAAAAATAGCTTGCCTCTTGCCTTCGCTAGCTGTTGTAAGGCATCATTTTCAAACCTATTTAAAGGAGTTGGCAGCGTTCCTTGTGCTCCACGGCAGGTGGCTAGGGCAGTATCGTAATTACCTTCCAATCCATTTGTGACATAAATTTTGTTTCCTGATGTTACCACTCCACTTTGGAAATAGGCCACTGCTGCAGAAAAGATGGAATTGTCATTAAATTAACAAAACAAATAAAGGTTCATTCGTATTTATACACTTTGGATAGATGACAGTGGCATAAACAACAATTTTGTTAGTCATTTGTATATCATAGTATTGGGAGGTCACAGTGCAAATGTGTAATTGAAACTTCCAAGCTCCTCAGCTGGGGCAAATGTACCTAGATTTACAGCTCGGATGCATAGGCATGTGGAGCAGAATGGGTGCTATTGGGCATGAGTAAAGCAGCACTTTTCACATACAGAGAATGATTCTGGGTCTTATGCAAAGGCGTTGGGTATGGGATGCTGGCGACCGGGATCCCGACGGTCAGCATACCGATGCCCGGATCCTGGCCACTAGAATGCCAGCAGGGGGTGCGAGTGCAACGATGCCCCTTGCAGGCTCAGTGGCTCACTGCGCTCAACACAGGTTTTATTCTCACTCTATGGTCGTCGTGGACACCCATGAGTGGGAATAGCCCCTGTTAGTTGGGATTCCAGCTGTCGGCATTGTCAGTGATCGGGATTCCGGCATCGGAATCCCGACTGCCGGCAATGTAACTACATCCCTATGCAAAGTGGCTGTAACTGCGGGCAGCTGCAGAAAGCCAGATTTACTAATTTATGCTAATGCAGGATTCCATAGGGCTAATGCAGGGCCATGCACACATAGTGATGAGCACCGGAAATTTTTCGGGTTTTGTGCTTTGGTTTTGGGTTCGGTTCCACGGCCGTGTTTTGGGTTCGAACGCGTTTTGGCAAAACCTCACCGAATTTTTTTTGTCGGATTCGGGTGTGTTTTGGATTCAGGTGTTTTTTTCAAAAAACCCTAAAAAACAGCTTAAATCATAGAATTTGGGGGTCATTTTGATCCCAAAGTATTATTAACCTCAATAACCATAATTTCCACTCATTTTCAGTCTATTCTGAACACCTCACAATATTATTTTTAGTCCTAAAATTTGCACCGAGGTCGCTGGATGACTAAGCTCAGCGACCCAAGTGGCCGACACAAACACCTGGCCCATCTAGGAGTGGCACTGCAGTGTCACGCAGGATAGCCCTTCCAAAAAACACCCCCCAAACAGCACATGACGCAAAGAAGAAAAAAAAGAGGCGCAATGAGGTAGCTGTGTGAGTAAGCTAAGCGACCCTAGTGGCCGACACAAACACCTGGCCCATCTAGGAGTGGCACTGCAGTGTCACGCAGGATGGCCCTTCCAAAAAACACCCCCCAAACAGCACATGACGCAAAGAAAAAAAGAGGCGCAATGAGGTAGCTGTGTGACTAAGATAAGCGACCCAAGTGGCCGACACAAACACCTGGCCTATCTAGGAGTGGCACTGCAGTGTCATGCAGGATGGCCTTTCCAAAAACTACTCCCCAAACAGCACATGACGCAAAGAAAAATTAAAGAAAAAAGAGGTGCAAGATGGAATTGTCCTTGGGCCCTCCCACCCACCCTTATGTTGTATAAACAGGACATGCACACTTTAACCAACCCATCATTTCAGTGACAGGGTCTGCCACACGACTGTGACTGAAATGACGGGTTGGTTTGGACCCCCACCAAAAAAGAAGCAATTAATCTCCCCTTGCACAAACTGGCTCTACAGAGGCAAGATGTCCACCTCATCATCATCCTCCGATATATCACCGTGTACATCCCCCTCCTCACAGATTATCAATTCGTCCCCACTGGAATCCACCATCTCAGCTCCCTGTGTACTTTGTGGAGGCAATTGCTGCTGGTGAATGTCTCCACGGAGGAATTGATTATAATTCATTTTAATGAACATCATCTTCTCCACATTTTCTGGATGTAACCTCGTACGCCGATTGCTGACAAGGTGAGCGGCGGCACTAAACACTCTTTCGGAGTACACACTTGTGGGAGGGCAACTTAGGTAGAATAAAGCCAGTTTGTGCAAGGGCCTCCAAATTGCCTCTTTTTCCTGCCAGTATAAGTACGGACTGTCTGACGTGCCTACTTGGATGCGGTCACTCATATAATCCTCCACCATTCTTTCAATGGGGAGAGAATCATATGCAGTGACAGTAGACGACATGTCCGTAATCGTTGTCAGGTCCTTCAGTCCGGACCAGATGTCAGCATCAGCAGTCACTCCAGACTGCCCTGCATCACCGCCAGCGGGTGGGCTCGGAATTCTGAGCCTTTTCCTCGCACCCCCAGTTGCGGGAGAATGTGAAGGAGGAGATGTTGACAGGTCGCGTTCCGCTTGACTTGACAATTTTCTCACCAGCAGTTCTTTGAACCCCAGCAGACTTGTGTCTGCCGGAAAGAGAGATCCAAGGTAGGTTTTAAATCTAGGATCGAGCACGGTGGCCAAAATGTAGTGCTCTGATTTCAACAGATTGACCACCCGTGAATCCTTGTTAAGCGAATTAAGGGCTCCATCCACAAGTCCCACATGCCTAGCGGAATCGCTCTGTGTTAGCTCCTCCTTCAATGTCTCCAGCTTCTTCTGCAAAAGCCTGATGAGGGGAATGACCTGACTCAGGCTGGCAGTGTCTGAACTGACTTCACGTGTGGCAAGTTCAAAAGGTTGCAGAACCTTGCACAACATTGAAATCATTCTCCACTGCGCTTGAGACAGGTGCATTCCACCTCCTATATCGTGCTAAGTTGTATAGGCTTGAATGGCCTTTTGCTGCTCCTCCAACCTCTGAAGCATATAGAGCAGGGGTGGGCAATCATTTCAGCTGAAGGGCCACTTGACACTTTCCTGTCAGTATCCGAGGGCCGCACACAAAATAGCAGCTCCCCCGCGTGCCAAAAATATAGGGACGTGGCATCATAGGGAAGGGGTGTGGCCAAAAAATAATATAGATACATATTAGGCTGCACAATAGTCTCCATTATTCAAATTATGCCACACAGTAGCGCCACTTACACACATTACGCCAGGTAGAGCCCCTGTCACACATTACGCCAGGTAAAGTCCCCTTTTACACATTACGGCAGGTAGAGCCCCCTTTTACACATTAACATTTTATTTGGGATAATCATTGCACAGCAAGCAAATTATCCAGTGTCTCATGGCCCCTGGGGAAAGGTGTGACAGTGACAGAACACGGGTGGTGTGACGCGGTGACAGAACACGGGGGGTGACACGGTGACAGAACATGTGGAGTTGAGTCAGTGACAGAACGCGGGGGTGACACAGTGACAGAACACGCGGGGTGTGACACAGTGACAGAACACGGGGGGTGTGACATGGTGACAGAACACGGGGGGTGTGACATGGTGACAGAATATGTGGGGTTGAGTCAGTGACAGAGCACGGGGGGTGACAGAACATGCGGGGTGTGACACAGTGACAGAACACGGTGGTGACACGGTGACAGAACACGGGGTGACACGTGACAGAACATGTGGAGTTGAGTCAGTGACAGAACGCGGGGGTGACACAGTGACAGAACACGGAGGTGTGACGCAGTGACAGAACACGGGGGTGACACAGTGACAGAACACGGGGGTGACACAGTGACAGAACACGGGGGTGACACAGTGACAGAACACGGGGGTGACACAGTGACAGAACACGGGGGTGACAGTGACAGAACACGGGGGTGACACAGTGACAGAACACGGGGGTGTGACATGGTGACAGAACACGGGGGTGACACGGTGACAGAACATGTGGGATTGAGTCAGTGACAGAACACGGGGGTGACACGGTGACAGAACTCGGGGGTGTGACGCGGTGACAGAACACGGGGGTGACACGGTGACAGAACATGTGGGGTTAAGTCAGTGACAGAACACGGGGGGGGGTAGGGGTGGTACATCGAGCGTTAAAGATCTCCCCCCTAACCTAAAAACAGTCTGACGCCACTGCCTGCACACACAAACATATACACACACACACACACTCTCACATATATATACACACACACACAAATACACTTTCTCTTACTTTTTCCATTAACTTATCTGGCTGGCTGGCTGTGGCAGGAAGGATGGATCTGTAGCAGTTGCTCTTGTCCCATGTAGCTCCGCCCCCTGAGGTCCGTGTAGCCCCGCCCCCTCGTCCTCGCATAGCTCCGCCCCCTTTTTGGCTGGCCATGAACACTGCCGTTGTCACTGGAGGCGGGAGGGGAGGCTACAAGGCAAGAAGACAGTGTGGCAGGCGCCGTGCAACAGCTGCAGGGGAGACAGGCACCGGCGGCTTGTAGGTACTGCAGAGCAATGACAAGCAGCCCAGCCTGTCGGGCCACTTGTCATTGCGCACTGGGGGGAAGCAGTGGGCCGGGTAGGATCGGTTTGCGGGCCGCATCCGGCCCGCGGGCCGTATTTTGCCCACCCCTAATATAGAGGGTTGAATTCCACCTCGTTACCACTTCTTGCTTCAGATGATGGCAGGGCAGGTTCAGGCGTTTTTGGTGGTGCTCCAGTCTTTTGTACGTGGTGCCTGTACGCCGAAAGTGTGCCGCAATTCTTCTGGCCACCGACAGCATCTCTTGCACGCCCCTCTCGTTTTTTAAATAATTCTGCACAACCAAATTCAAGGTATGTGCAAAACATGGGACGTGCTGGAATTTGCCCAGATTTAATGCACACACAATATTGCTGGCGTTGTCCGATGCCACAAATCCACAGGAGAGTCCAATTGGGGTAAGCCATTCTGCGATGATCTTCCTCAGTTGCCGTAAGAGGTTTTCAGCTGTGTGCGTATTCTGGAAAGCGGTGATACAAAGCGTAGCCTGCCTAGGAAAGAGTTGGCGTTTGCGAGATGCTGCTACTGGTGCCGCCGCTGCTGTTCTTGCGGCGGGAGTCAATACATCTACCCAGTGGGCTGTCACAGTCATATAGTCCTGAGTCTGCCCTGCTCCACTTGTCCACATGTCCGTGGTTAAGTGGACATTGGGTACAACTGCATTTTTTAGGACACTGGTGACTCTTTTTCTGAGGTCTGTGTACATTTTCGGTATCGCCTGCCTAGAGAAATGGAACCTAGATGGTATTTGGTACCGGGGACACAGTACCTCCAACAAGTCTCTAGTTGGCTCTGCAGTAATGATGGATACCGGAACCACGTTTCTCACCGCCCAGGATGCCAAGGCCTCAGTTATCCGCTTTGCAGCAGGATGACTGCTGTGATATTTCATCTTCCTCGCAAAGGACTGTTGGACAGTCAATTGCTTGGTGGAAGTAGTAAAAGTGGTCTTACGACTTCCCCTCTGGGATGACGATCGACTCCCAGCAGCAACAACAGCAGCGCCAGCAGCAGTAGGCGTTACACGCAAGGATGCATCAGAGGAATCCCAGGCAGGAGAGGACTCGTCAGAATTGCCAGTGACATGGCCTGCAGGACTATTGGCATTCCTGGGGAAGGAGGAAATTGACACTGAGGGAGTTGGTGGGGTGGTTTGCGTGAGCTTGGTTACAAGAGGAAGGGATTTACTGGTCAGTGGACTGCTTCCGCTGTCGCCCAAAGTTTTTGAACTTGTCACTGACTTATGATGAATGCGCTGCAGGTGACGTATAAGGGAGGATGTTCCGAGGTGGTTATCGTCCTTACCCCTACTTATTACAGCTTGACAAAGGCAACACACGGCTTGACAAATGTTGTCCGCATTTCTGTTGAAATACTTCCACAATGAAGAGCTGATTTTTTTGGTATTTTCACCAGGCATGTCAATGGCCATATTCCTCCCACGGACAACAGGTGTCTCCCCGGGTGCCTGACTTAAACAAACCACCTCACCATCAGAATCCTCCTGGTCAATTTCCTCCCCAGCGCCAGCAACACCCATATCCTCCTCATCCTGGTGTACTTCAACACTGACATCTTCAATCTGACTATCAGGAACTGGACTGCGGGTGCTCCTTCCAGCACTTGCAGGGGGCGTGCAAATGGTGGAAGGCGCATGCTCTTCACGTCCAGTGTTGGGAAGGTCAGGCATCGCAACCGACACAATTGGACTCTCCTTGTGGATTTGTGATTTCGAAGAACGCACAGTTTTTGCTGTGCTTTTGCCAGCTTAAGTCTTTTCATTTTTCTAGCGAGAGGCTGAGTGCTTCCATCCTCATGTGAAGCTGAACCACTAGCCATGAACATAGGCCAGGGCCTCAGCCGTTCCTTGCCACTCTGTGTGGTAAATGGCATATTGGCAAGTTTACGCTTCTCCTCCGACGATTTTAGTTTAGATTTTTGAGTCCTTTTTTTACTGATATTTGGTGTTTTGGATTTTACATGCTCTGTACTATGACATTGGGCATCGGCCTTGGCAGACGACGTTGATGGCATTTCATCGTCTCTGCCATGACTAGTGGCAGCAGCTTCAGCACGAGGTGGAAGTGGATCTTGATCTTTCCCTATTTTTGGAACCTCAACATTTTTGTTCTCCATATTTTAATAGGCAAAACTAAAAGGCACCTCAGGTAAAAAATGGAGATGGATGGATACTAGTATACTTATGGATGACGAGCGACTGCCGACACAGAGGTAGCTACAGCCGTTGACTACCGTACTGCGTCTGCTAGTATAGACTGGATGATAATGATATAAAAAATATATATATATCACTACTGCAGGACAGGTATATATTGTATAATGACGGACCTGCTGGACACTGTCAGCACTGCAGACTCCTAAACTACTAGTATGAAGAAGATAGTAAAAAAAAACCCACCACAGGTAGGTATACAATTATGGACGAGCGACTGCCAGTGCCGACACAGAGGTAGCTACAGCCGTGGACTACCGTACTGCATCTGCTAGTATAGACTGGATGATAATGATATAAAAAATATATATATATCACTACTGCAGGACAGGTATATATTATATAATGACGGACCTGCTGGACACTGTCAGCACTGCAGACTCCTAAACTACTAGTATGAAGAAGATAGAAAAAAAAACCACCACAGGTAGGTATACAATTATGGACGAGCGACTGCCAGTGCCGACACAGAGGTAGCTACAGCCGTGGACTACCGTACTGCGTCTGCTAGTATAGACTGGATGATAATGATATAAAAAATATATATATATCACTACTGCAGGACAGGTATATATTGTATAATGACGGACCTGCTGGACACTGTCAGCACTGCAGACTCCTAAACTACTAGTATGAAGAAGATAGAAAAAAAAAACCACCACAGGTAGGTATACAATTATGGACGAGCGACTGCCAGTGCCGACACAGAGGTAGCTACAGCCGTGGACTACCGTACTGCGTCTGCTAGTATAGACTGGATGATAATGATATAAAATATATATATATATCACTACTGCAGGACAGGTATATATTGTATAATGACGGACCTGCTGGACACTGTCAGCACTGCAGACTCCTAAACTACTAGTATGAAGAAGATAGAAAAAAAAAAAAACCCACCACAGGTAGGTATACAATTATGGATGAGCGACTGCCAGTGCCGACACAGAGGTAGCTACAGCCGTGGACTACCGTACTGCGTCTGCTAGTATAGACTGGATGATAATGATATAAAATATATATATATATATCACTACTGCAGGACAGGTATATATTATATAATGACGGACCTGCTGGACACTGTCAGCACTGCAGACTCCTAAACTACTAGTATGAAGAAGATAGAAAAAAAAAACCACCACAGGTAGGTATACAATTATGGACGAGCGACTGCCAGTGCCGACACAGAGGTAGCTACAGCCGTGGACTAACGTACTGCGTCTGCTAGTATAGACTGGATGATAATGATATAAAAAATATATATATATCACTACTGCAGGACAGGTATATATTGTATAATGACGGACCTGCTGGACACTGTCAGCACTGCAGACTCCTAAACTACTAGTATGAAGAAGATAGAAAAAAAAAACCACCACAGGTAGGTATACAATTATGGACGAGCGACTGCCAGTGCCGACACAGAGGTAGCTACAGCCGTGGACTACCGTACTGCGTCTGCTAGTATAGACTGGATGATAATGATATAAAAAATATATATATATCACTACTGCAGGACAGGTATATATTATATAATGACGGACCTGCTGGACACTGTCAGCACTGCAGACTCCTAAACTACTAGTATGAAGAAGATAGAAATATAATGAATGACGGACCTGCTGGACACTGTCAGCAGAATGCGTTTATAGAATTAAAAAAAAAAACACCACACGAGTGTTTAACTTTTTCAGGCAGACAATATACTGGTGGTCACTGCTGGTCAGTCACACTGGCACTCTGGCAGCAAAAGTGTGCACTGTTAAATATGTACTCCTGCTATAACTGCTCCCCAGTCTCCCCCACAATTAAGCTGTGTGAGCAGTGAGCACTACTCAGCACAGTCAGATATACATAGATGATATTATCATGCAGCACACTGAGGCTGAGCACAGATATGGTATGTGACTGTGTATCGTTTTTTTTCAGGCAGAGAACGGATTATATTAAATAATAAATAAAACTGGTGGTCACTAGTATAACTATCAGCAAAACTCTGCACTCTCTGAGTACTCCTAATGCTCCAGTAAATCAAGTGTCTCACTCTTTATCTAAACGGAGAGGACGCCAGCCACGTCCTCTCCCTATCAATCTCAATGCACGTGTGAAAATGGCGGCGACGCGCTGCTCCTTATATAAAATCCGAGTCTCGCGATAGAATACGAGCCTCGCGAGAATCCGACAGCGGGATGATGACGTTCGGGCGCGCTCGGGTTAGCCGAGCAAGGCGGGAAGATCCGAGTCTGCCTCGGACCCGTGTAAAAAGCGTGAAGTTCGGGGGGGTTCGGTTTCCGAGAAACCGAACCCGCTCATCACTATGCACACAGGACTGGATTAAGGCAGGCGGGAGCAAAAAAGTTGTGTGGGTGCCCTCGTTACTATACATGCTTACAAACACCCCTGAGCCCCCACCCTCCATGACTGACACACACACACCCACACCCCTTCTCTCTATTTGGATGAATGTCCCAGAGCAGCAGCAGTAGCACCAGAGCAACAGGCTCTGTGTCTTACAGGATTTAACTTCACTATTCCACAAAACTGCATCTACATGGGCCAGTTCAAATAGCACTCTGTGGGGGGCACAAATATGTGGGGTCCTCAGGATGACGGTCCCTGTTGCCCCTCTTTTAATCCAGCCCTGTTTACACCTGCAGTGTGCTGCCCATTAATTTCACATCAGCCAGTGCACTCTTCATCATTATTTGCCCTTGTACCAGTCCAATGCTAAGTGCATGAAATCCATCAGAAGCAGGATTCCCTTCCCCATGTGCATGACTCAGTAATGAACGTTTGATACATGTCCATGACACTCCCACAAGCCAGGGCAGTTCTGTGCAGTTGCATTGATGCTGCCCAGTTCCTTCCCTAAAATGCCCAATTTCACATAAAGACAGATCCAACTTAGCATTTGTATCCAAGCACAGAGATCCACCCAACTCAGAATCAGCTCCACAGATGGATGAAATAGGCAGAGTAATAGTTTTCTAGCAAAGAATAGAATAACCTTCATGTGATCCTTGTTTGCAGTACAGAATTGCTGAGCATAATTATTGTAAGAAGATATGAGGCAGAGGGTGCATTTTAGAGGTGTTAAACCAGCCCCTCTTCTAGATTTAATGACTAGTTTCTACTGTAAAGAAAGTGAGATTCCCCCGGCTATAGTCATACCTAGTCCAAGGCTGGTCAAGAGCTAATAGACCGTGTTGGAAAAAGCAAGAATAGTTTCTGAGCTGCTGGTTTGTGTGCACCAGATTATTTAACAGTAGTAAATCAAGGTGGGGCAATTTTACCATTTTAGTAGTACCATAGGATAAAACATAAAGATGCTCAATTTCCAAATAAAATGTATGTGTATATAGCTGGGATTGTTAAACCCAAAAACTAATAGCACAGCGGCTCATTTTGGATTCTGGGAGAATATGCAGTTCATTGTGTTATATTTGCTGATATTTATTTTACAGCACTGCAGTGTAGTGTAGATGAAGGCTGGTTTATCAAAGTGTCAAGAATGCATACAGATTGTGATCTCAGGTTAGTCTTACTAGATTGCTGTTGACTAAACAGAAAGGGACTAAAGTACATACAGGCTGAATTTCAAGATGGCTGTTCATGGCTGTTTCAAGATGGCTGTTCATGTTCATGTTACTAGTAAGCAAGGTTAGAATAAGCCATCTGTAATATCTGTAAACAGAACATCAGACAAAACAAGAAGAATCTCTAACAAAACAAGGATGAAAACTTGATATTTGGGCATCAATTTAAGTTCTAATCATACTGTAGTTAAACAAAGACCAGAATAAGATTAAGGACATGAGTCAGAAAGTACTAACTCGTGACACTCGAAACGCCCAAACAGCATCCATAAAGATAGCACATAATAAGGGGCAATCACAAATAAAGCTATCACTGCAACCAGACAAGCATGTGACTGGAAGAGTACAAGAAAAGAGTCTGAGATCATGCAAAGCAGGGCCATTACTAGGCCATAACTAGGTGTGTGCTAGACTTGTGCTCTTGATGTGGCCAGCACCCAGGTCCCAGGCACCTGTACCATGATGTCATGACATCACATGTTCAGAGGGCGGGAGGCCAAGGGCCTGGAGCAGGGCACATTAGAGCTCTGCTACAGCACTGAGTAATGTAAAAGATAATTATACCTGCCATATATCTACTGTAATGTCTCATTTATCTATTTTGAATGAACAACAAAGTTTGGTTATTGTGTATCATAATGATTTGAATCCATATGGAGAGATTATTCAGAAGTGGTCGGGGTGCAACATTATGTGCAAAGTACTGATTATTGGTAATTTGTGCATGTGCAGGACCCATTCTGCGAGTGTGTGAATGGGTCCTGCAATGTAGGCAGCAGAGTGTCAGTGATTGACAGTCTGCTTCTATCCACGGAGCAGGGAAGGGGGGGTGATGGCCTCCGTTTGTGAAAATGGAGAAATGTTGCCGCCGTCTAGGAGTCTGAGAAGAAGCTGGGGATCTCCATAGTAGGACAGAGATTTCCTGGCCTCGGTGACAGGCAGATTGTGCAGCAGCGTGGGATCCGAAAGCAACCCAATGATGGGGGAGAGATCCCATGCTGCGTCCTAGGATGCAGGTCAGATCACTAGTGCAGCAAGAAGTGTCTGCTTGTAATAGACGTCTCCTGCTGCATTACCATAAGGTGCTATCACTGCTGCTTCCAACTAAATAACAGCCACTCAATCCACATCTGAATCAGGCCCAGGGAGCTAGGAAATCAGCTTACTATGCAGACATGGGGTAAGAAACAATAAAAATGAGCAATGCTATGGATAGTGGCATGAAAACTACACTGCTCAAAAAAATAAAGGGAACACTAAAATAACACATCCTAGATCTGAATGAATGAAATATTCTTATTAAATACTTTGTTCTTTACATAGTTGAATGTGCTGACAACAAAATCACACAGAAATTATCAATGGCACCTATTCTTCTCCACATGCCTATGCATCCGAGCTGTAAATCTAGGTACATTTGCACCAGCTGAGGAGCTTGGAAGTTTCAATGACACATTTGCACTGTGAACCCCCTAATACTATGATATACAAATGACTAACAAAATCTTTGTTTATGCCACTGTCATACATCCAAAGTGTATAAATATGAATGAACATTTGTTTGTTTTGTTAATTTAATGACAATTCCATATTTTCTGCAGCAGTGGCCTATTTCCAAAGTGGAGTGGTAACATCAGGAAACAAAATTTATGTCACAAATGGATTGGAAGGTAATTACGACACTGCCCTAGCAACCTGCCATGGAGCACAAGGAAAGCTGCCAACTCCTTTAAATAGGTTTGAAAATGATGCCTTACAACAGCTAGCGAAGGCAAGAGGCAAGCTATTTTTTCTTGGCATCAATGATGAAAGCGTGGAAGGTTCCTTTGTCTATCTCAATGGCAACCAAATTTCTTATAAAAATTGGTACCAAAAAGAACCTAATGGAGGACGAGGAGAACGTTCTGCTGCCTGCAACATCCTCCAGCATGACCGGTTTGGCAGTGGGTCAGTAATGGTGTGGGGTGGCATTTCTTTGGGGGGCCGCACAGCCCTCCATGTGCTCGCCAGAGGTAGCCTGACTGCCATTAGGTGCCAAGATGAGATCCCCAGACCCCTTGTGAGACCATATGCTGGTGCGGTTGGCCCTGGGTTCCTCCTAATGCAAGACAATGCTAGACCTCATGTGGCTGGAGTGTGTCAGCAGTTCCTGCAAGATGAAGGCATTGATGCTATGGACTGGCCCGCCCGTTCCCCAGACCTGAATCCAATTGAGCACATCTGGGACATCATGTCTCGCTCCATCCACCAATGCCACATAGCACCACAGACTGTCCAGGAGTTGGCGGATGCTTTAGTCCAGGTCTGGGAGGAGATCCCTCAGGAGACCATCCGCCACCTCATCAGGAGCATGCCCAGGCATTGTAGGGAGGTCATACAGGCTCGTGGAGGCCACAAACACTACTGAGCCTCATTTTGACTTGTTTTAAGGACATTATATCAAAGTTGGATCAACCTGTAGTGTGTTTTTCCACTTTTATTTTGAGTGTGACTCCAAATCCAGACCTCCATGGGTTAATAAATTTGATTTCCATTGATAATTTCTGTGTGATTTTGTTGTCAGCACATTCAACTATGTAAAGAACAAAATATTTAATAAGAATATTTCATTCATTCAGATCTAGGATGTGTTATTTTAGTGTTCCCTTTATTTTTTTGAGCAGTGTACAAACAAAGCACTTGTAATATTGTAACTGGAAACAATTTATTTTCATAGCTTTTATCCTCACAATAGTAATATTATTTTTTATTATTATTATTATTATTATTATTTATAGATCTTAGGATGCCAGCAGGATTTTGGTGTTACATTCTTATGTCTCCACCCAATACATTTTTCAGAGCAGCTATAATTAGAAATAGTGATGATTTTATTTACCTTTCTGTTGAGAGGAAAGACTCTTCTCCAGAGCAGCTATTTTGTTTTCCAAGTCTGTGACTTTTGTTGCCAGAACAGTATCTAAGAATTAAAATCCATTGGAAAGAAAACCTTAGTGATATAAAACTAGAGCAGACATGGATCATAAATGGTTCTTACCACTTCACATAGATATACAAAGGCAACAAACATGTTTCAGTATGAGGAGATCTATGTATCTATCTATCTATCTATCTATCTATCTATCTATCTATCTATCTATCTATCTATCTATCTATCTATCTATCTATCTATCGTTCATATCTCAGGCCTGGCCGATGGCTATTTGTTTTGATTTAAAATATAACAAAGGAAAGATATTCTAGGTTTTATTGTTAAAATACAAAACCTCATGGGGAATATTTAAAAAACATAATTATCTAAACAAAATCGAAGAGATTAATATCTCTTGGCAGTTACAGCACAGTCCAAAATTCAAATAGGGGAGCCACACCAACTGCCACCCCAAACACTACCACACATTGCTGGCCAGGACTCACTGGCAGTTGGTGTGGCTCCCCTATTTGAATTTTGAATGTGCTGCAACTGCCACTGGAAAAGAGATATTTATCTCTTTTTGTTATTTTTTTAAGATAATTATGTTTATTAAATATCCCATATCTTTCAAAAGTCTGCAAAGGCCATTTAACTCTTTGTGTTCCTTGTGGAAATGTAATTTTATAAACTTTTACAATAAACTTGATATCATCAGTTAAGATTTGTTTTCATTAAAGAATAATCAACCTATCTGAATCTCCCTTGTCTCCTTTAACGCCTTTTACACCGGGTTCTATTTAGTGATGAGCGGGTTCGGTTTCTCTGAAACCGAACCCCCCCCGAACTTCACCTTGTTTACACGGGTCCGAGGCAGGTTAGAACCTTCCCGCCTTGCTCGGCTAACCCGAGCGCGCCCGAACGTCATCATCCCGCTGTCGGATTCTCGCGAGATTCGGATTCTATATAAGCAGCCGCGCGTCGCCGCCATTTTCTCACTCGTGCATTGGAGATGATAGGGAGAGGACGTGGCTGGCGTCCTCTCCGTTTATTGTAGAACTAGAAGTTGATTGGTTTATTGCTTTTGCTTAATTGTGGGGAGGATTGGGGAGCAGCTGTTAGGAGGAGTACAGTGCAGAGTTTTGCTGATAAGTGACCACCAGTTTTTATCCATTCTCATCCTGAAAAAAACGCTCCATACCATATCTGTGCTCAGTGTGCTGCATAATATATATGTGCTGAGTGCTCACACTGCTTATTTGTGGGGACTGGGGAGCAGCTATAGCAGGAGTACAGTGCAGAGTTTTGCTGACAGTGACCACCAGTATACGTTGTCTGCCTGAAGAAAAACACTCCATATCTGTGCTCAGTGTGCTGCTTTATTGTGGGGACTGGGGACCACCAGTATAATTAATATTATATAGGAGGAGCACAGTGCAGAGTGCACTGCTGTACCTACCTCTGTGTCGTCATCCATTAAGTATACTATCCATCTACATTCTATACCTGTGGTGCATTTTAGTTTTGCAGTTTGCTGACAGTGTCCACCAGTATACTATATATAGCAGTACGGTAGGCCACTGCTGTGCCTACCTCTGTGTCGTCACTCGTCATCCATTAAGACAGTTTTGCAGTTTGCTGACAGTGTCCACCAGTATACTATATAATATACTTATAGCAGTACGGTAGGCCACTGCTGTACCTACCTCTGTGTCATCACTCGTCATCCATTAAGTATACTATCCATATACATTCTACACCTGTGGTGCATTTTAGACAGTTTTGCAGTTTGCTGACAGTGTCCACCAGTATACTATATATATATATACTTATAGCAGCACGGTAGGCCACTGCTGTACCTTCCTCTGTGTCGTCACTCGTCATCCATTAAGTATACTATCCATCTACATTCTATACCTGTGGTGCATTTTAGACAGTTTTGCAGTTTGCTGACAGTGTCCACCAGTTTATTATATATATACTTATAGCAGTACGGTAGGCCACTGCTGTACCTACCTCTGTGTCGTCACTCGTCATCCATTAAGTATACTATCCATCTACATTCTATACCTGTGGTGCATTTTAGACAGTTTTGCAGTTTGCTGACAGTGTCCACCAGTATACTATATATATACTTATAGCAGTACGGTAGGCCACTGCTGTACCTACCTCTGTGTCATCACTCGTCATCCATTAAGTATACTATCCATCTACATTCTATACCTGTGGTGCATTTTAGACAGTTTTGCAGTTTGCTGACAGTGTCCACCAGTATACTATATAATATACTTATAGCAGTACGGTAGGCCACTGCTGTACCTACATCTGTGTCGTCACTCGTCATTCATTAAGTATACTATCCATCTACATTCTATACCTGTGGTGCATTTTAGACAGTTTTGCAGTTTGCTGACAGTGTCCACCAGTATACTATATATATACTTATAGCAGTACGGTAGGCCACTGCTGTACCTACCTCTGTGTCGTCACTCGTCATCCATTAAGTATACTATCCATCTACATTCTATACCTGTGGTGCATTTTAGACAGTTTTGCAGTTTGCTGACAGTGTTCACCAGTATACTATATATATACTTATAGCAGTACGGTAGGCCACTGCTGTACCTACCTCTGTGTCGTCACTCATCATCCATTAAGTATACTATCCATCTACATTCTATACCTGAGGTGCATTTTAGACAGTTTTGCAGTTTGCTGATAGTGTCCACCAGTTTATTATATATATACTTATAGCAGTACGGTAGGCCACTGCTGTACCTACCTCTGTGTCGTCACTCGTCATCCATTAAGTATACTATCCATCTACATTCTATACCTGTGGTGCATTTTAGACAGTTTTGCAGTTTGCTGACAGTGTCCACCAGTATACTATATATATACTTATAGCAGTACGGTAGGCCACTGCTGTACCTACCTCTGTGTTGTCACTCGTCATCCATTAAGTATACTATCCATCTACATTCTATACCTGTGGTGCATTTTAGACAGTTTTGCAGTTTGCTGACAGTGTCCACCAGTTTATTATATATATACTTATAGCAGTACGGTAGGCCACTGCTGTACCTACCTCTGTGTCATCACTCATCATCCATTAAGTATACTATCCATCTACATTCTATACCTGTAGTGCATTTTAGACAGTTTTGCAGTTTGCTGACAGTGTCCACCAGTTTATTATATATATACTTATAGCAGTACGGTAGGCCACTGCTGTATCTACCTCTGTGTCGTCACTCGTCATCCATTAAGTATACTATCCATCTACATTCTATACCTGTGGTGCATTTTAGACAGTTTTGCAGTTTGCCGACAGTGTCCACCAGTATTATATATAATATACTTATAGCAGTACGGTAGGCCACTGCTGTACCTACCTCTGTGTCGTCACTCGTCATCCATTAAGTATACTATCCATCTACATTCTATACCTGTGGTGCATTTTAGACAGTTTTGCAGTTTGCTGACAGTGTCCACCAGTTTATTATATATATACTTAAAGCAGTACGGTAGGTCACTGCTGTACCTACCTCTGTGTCGTCACTCGTCATCCATTAAGTATACTATCCATCTACATTCTATACCTGTGGTGCATTTTTGACAATTTTGCAGTTTGCTGACAGTGTCCACCAGTATACTATATAATATACTTATAGCAGTACGGTAGGCCACTGCTGTACCTACCTCTGTGTCATCACTCGTCATCCATTAAGTATACTATCCATCTACATTCTATACCTGTGGTGCATTTTAGTTTTGCGCAGTAAATATAGTAGTAGGCCATTGCTATTGATACTGGCATATAATTCCACACATTAAAAAATGGAGAACAAAAATGTGGAGGTTAAAGGGAAAGATCAAGATCCACTTCCACCTCGTGCTGAAGCTGCTTCCACTAGTCATGGCCGAGACGATGAAATGCCATCAACGTCGTCTGCCAAGGCCGATGCCCAATGTCATAGTAGAGAGCATGTAAAATCCAAAACACAAAAGTTCAGTAAAATGACCCAAAAATCAAAATTAAAAGCGTCTGAGAAGAAGCGTAAACTTGCCAATGTGCCATTTACGACACGGAGTGGCAAGGAACGGCTGAGGCCCTGGCCTATGTTCATGGCTAGTGGTTCAGCTTCACATGAGGATGGAAGCACTCATCCTCTCGCTAGAAAAAAGAAAACACTTAAGCTGGCAAAAGCACAGCAAAGAACTGTGCGTTCTTCAAAATCACAAATCCCCAAGGAGAGTCCAATTGTGTCGGTTGCGATGCCTGACCTTCCCAACACTGGACGGGAAGAGCTTGCACCTTCCACCATTTGCACGCCAACTGCAAGTGCTGGAAGTAGCACCCGCAGTCCAGTTCCTGATAGTCAAATTGAAGATGTCACTGTTGAAGTACACCAGGATGAGGATATGGGTGTTGCTGGCGCTGGGGAGGAAATTGACAAGGAGGATTCTGATGGTGAGGTGGTTTGTTTAAGTCAGGCACCCGGGGAGACGCCTGTTGTCCATGGGAGGAATATGGCCATTGACATGCCTGGTCAAAATACAAAAAAAATCAGCTCTTCGGTGTGGAATTATTTCAACACAAATGCGGACAACAGGTGTCAAGCCGTGTGTTGCCTTTGTCAAGCTGTAATAAGTAGGGGTAAGGACGTTAACCACCTCGGAACATCCTCCCTTATACGTCACCTGGAGCGCATTCATCATAAGTCAGTGACAAGTTCAAAAACTTTGGGTGACAGCGGAAGCAGTCCACTGACCACTAAATCCCTTCCTCTTGTAAACAAGCTCCTGCAAACCACACCACCAACTCCCTCAGTGTCAATTTCCTCCTTACCCAGGAAAGCCAATAGTCCTGCAGGCCATGTCACTGTCAAGTCTGACGAGTCCTCTCCTGCCTGGGATTCCTCCGATGCATCCTTGAGTGTAACGCCTGCTGCTGCTGGCGCTGCTGTTGTTGCTGCTGGGAGTCGATCGTCATCCAAGAGGGGAAGTCGGAAGACCACTTGTACTACTTCCAGTAAGCAATTGACTGTCCAACAGTCCTTTGCGAGGAAGATGAAATATCACAGCAGTCATCCTGCTGCAAAGCAGATAACTCAGGCCTTGGCAGCCTGGGCGGTGAGAAACGTGGTTCCGGTATCCATCGTTAATTCAGAGGCAACTATAGGCTTGATTGAGGTACTGTGTCCCCGGTACCAAATACCATCTAGGTTCCATTTCTCTAGGCAGGCGATACCGAAAATGTACACAGACCTCAGAAAAAGACTCACCAGTGTCCTAAAAAATGCAGTTGTACCCAATGTCCACTTAACCACGGACATGTGGACAAGTGGAGCAGGGCAGACTCAGGACTATATGACTGTGACAGCCCACTGGGTAGATGTATTGCCTCCCGCAGCAAGAACAGCAGCGGCGGCACCAGTAGCAGCATCTCGCAAACACCAACTCGTTCCTAGGCAGGCTACGCTTCGTATCACCGCTTTCCAGAATAGGCACACAGCTGACAACCTCTTACGGAAACTGAGGAAGATCATCGCAGAATGCCAAACCCCAATTGGACTCTCCTGGGGATTTGTGACATCGGACAATGCCAACAATATTGTGCGTGCATTACATCTGGGCAAATTCCAGCACGTCCCATGTTTTGCACATACATTGAATTTGGTGGTGCAGAATTATTTAAAAAACGACAGGGGCGTGCAAGAGATGTTGTCGGTGGCCCGAAGAATTGCGGGCCACTTTCGGCATTCAGGCACCGCGTACAGAAGACTGGAGCACCACCAAACATTCCTGAACCTGCCCTGCCATCATCTGAATCAAGAGGTGGTAACGAGGTGGAATTCAACCCTCTATATGCTTCAGAGGATGGAGGAGCAGCAAAAGGCCATTCAAGCCTATACATCTGCCCACGATATAGGCAAAGGAGGGGGAATGCACCTGACTCAAGCGCAGTGGAGAATGATTTCAACGTTGTGCAAGGTTCTGCAACCCTTTGAACTTGCCACACGTGAAGTCAGTTCAGACACTGCCAGCCTGAGTCAGGTCATTCCCCTCATCAGGCTTTTGCAGAAGAAGCTGGAGACATTGAAGGAGGAGCTAAAACAGAGCGATTCCGCTAGGCATGTGGGACTTGTGGATGGAGCCCTTAATTCACTTAACGAGGATTCACGGGTGGTCAATCTGTTGAAATCAGAGCACTACATTTTGGCCACCGTGCTCGATCCTAGATTTAAAACCTACGTTGTATCTCTCTTTCCGGCAGACACAAGTCTGCAGAGGTTCAAAGACCTGCTTGTGAGAAAATTGTCAAGTCAAGCGGAACGTGACCCGTCAACATCTCCTCCTTCACATTCTCCCTCAACTGGGGGTGCGAGGAAAAGGCTAAGAATTCTTAGCCCACCCGCTGGCGGTGATGCAGGGCAGTCTGGAGCGAGTGCCACTGCTAACATCTGGTCCGGACTGAAGGACCTGCCAATGATTACTGACATGTCGTCTACTGTCACTGCATATGATTCTCTCACCATGAAAAGAATGGTGGAGGATTATATGAGTGACCGCATCCAAGTAGGCACGTCAGACAGTCCGTACGTATACTGGCAGGAAAAAGAGGCAATTTGGAGGCCCTTGCACAAACTGGCTTTATTCTACCTAAGTTGCCCTCCCTCCAGTGTGTACTCCGAAAGAGTGTTTAGTGCAGCCGCTCACCTTGTCAGCAATCAGCGTACGAGGTTACTTCCAGAAAATGTGGAGAAGATGATGTTCATCAAAATGAATCATAATCAATTCCTCCGTGGAGACATTCACCAGCAGCAATTGCCTCCAGAAAGTACACGGGGACCTGAGATGGTGGGTTCCAGTGGGGACGAATTAATAATCTGTGAGGAGGGGGATGTACACAGTGAAAGGGGTGAGGAATCGGAGGATGATGATGAGGTGGACATCTTGCCTCTGTAGAGCCAGTTTGTGCAAGGAGAGATTGATTGCTTCTTTTTTGGTGGGGGCCCAAACCAACCAGTCATTTCAGAGTCATGTGGCAGACCCTGTCGCTGAAATGATGGGTTCGTTAAAGTGTGCATGTCCTGTTTATACAACATAAGGGTGGGTGGGAGGGCCCAAGGACAATTCCATCTTGCACCTCTTTTTTATTTCATTTTTCTTTGCATCATGTGCTGTTTAGGGACAATTTTTTGGAAGTGCCATCCTGTCTTGATTGACACTGCAGTGCCACTCCTAGATGGGCCAGGTGTTTGTGTCGGCCACTTGTGTCGCTTAGCTTAGTCACACAGCCACCTTGGTGCGCCTCTTTTTTTCTTTGCATCATGTGCTGTTTGGGGACAATTTTTTGGAAGGGCCATCCTGTCTTGATTGACACTGCAGTGCCACTCCTAGATGGGCCAGGTGTTTGTGTCGGCCACTTGTGTCGCTTAGCTTAGTCACACAGCCACCTTGGTGCGCCTCTTTTTTTCTTTGCATCATGTGCTGTTTGGGGACAATTTTTTGGAAGGGCCATCCTGTCTTGATTGACACTGCAGTGCCACTCCTAGATGGGCCAGGTGTTTGTGTCGGCCACTTGTGTCGCTTAGCTTAGTCACACAGCCACCTTGGTGCGCCTCTTTTTTTCTTTGCATCATGTGCTGTTTGGGGACAATTTTTTGGAAGGGCCATCCTGCCTGACACTGCAGTGCCACTCCTAGATGGGCCAGGTGTTTGTGTCAGCCACTTGTGTCGCTTAGCTTAGTCACACAGCCACCTTGGTGCGCCTCTTTTTTTCTTGCATCATGTGCTGTTTGGGGACTATTTTTTTGAAGGGCCATCCTGTCTTGATTGACACTGCAGTGCCACTCCTAGATGGGCCAGGTGTTTGTGTCGGCCACTTGTGTCGCTTAGCTTAGTCACACAGCCACCTTGGTGCGCCTCTTTTTTTCTTTGCATCATGTGCTGTTTGGGGACAATTTTTTGGAAGGGCCATCCTGTCTTGATTGACACTGCAGTGCCACTCCTAGATGGGCCAGGTGTTTGTGTCGGCCACTTGTGTCGCTTAGCTTAGTCACACAGCCACCTTGGTGCGCCTCTTTTTTTCTTTGCATCATGTGCTGTTTGGGGACAATTTTTTGGAAGGGCCATCCTGTCTTGATTGACACTGCAGTGCCACTCCTAGATGGGCCAGGTGTTTGTGTCGGCCACTTGTGTCGCTTAGCTTAGTCACACAGCCACCTTGGTGCGCCTCTTTTTTTCTTTGCATCATGTGCTGTTTGGGGACAATTTTTTGGAAGGGCCATCCTGTCTTGATTGACACTGCAGTGCCACTCCTAGATGGGCCAGGTGTTTGTGTCGGCCACTTGTGTCGCTTAGCTTAGTCACACAGCCACCTTGGTGCGCCTCTTTTTTTCTTTGCATCATGTGCTGTTTGGGGACAATTTTTTGGAAGGGCCATCCTGCCTGACACTGCAGTGCCACTCCTAGATGGGCCAGGTGTTTGTGTCAGCCACTTGTGTCGCTTAGCTTAGTCACACAGCCACCTTGGTGCGCCTCTTTTTTTCTTGCATCATGTGCTGTTTGGGGACTATTTTTTTGAAGGGCCATCCTGTCTTGATTGACACTGCAGTGCCACTCCTAGATGGGCCAGGTGTTTGTGTCGGCCACTTGTGTCGCTTAGCTTAGTCACACAGCCACCTTGGTGCGCCTCTTTTTTTCTTTGCATCATGTGCTGTTTGGGGACAATTTTTTGGAAGGGCCATCCTGTCTTGATTGACACTGCAGTGCCACTCCTAGATGGGCCAGGTGTTTGTGTCGGCCACTTGTGTCGCTTAGCTTAGTCACACAGCCACCTTGGTGCGCCTCTTTTTTCTTTGCATCATGTGCTGTTTGGGGACAATTTTTTGGAAGGGCCATCCTGCCTGACACTGCAGTGCCACTCCTAGATGGGCCAGGTGTTTGTGTCGGCCACTTGTGTCGCTTAGCTTAGTAACACAGCCACCTTGGTGCGCCTCTTTTTTTCTTTGCATCATGTGCTGTTTGGGGACTATTTTTTTGAAGGGCCATCCTGCCTGACACTGCAGTGCCACTCCTAGATGGGCCAGGTGTTTGTGTCGGCCACTTGTGTCGCTTAGCTTAGTCACACAGCCACCTTGGTGCGCCTCTTTTTTCTTTGCATCATGTGCTGTTTGGGGACAATTTTTTGGAAGGGCCATCCTGCCTGACACTGCAGTGCCACTCCTAGATGGGCCAGGTGTTTGTGTCAGCCACTTGTGTCGCTTAGCTTAGTCACACAGCCACCTTGGTGCGCCTCTTTTTTTCTTGCATCATGTGCTGTTTGGGGACTATTTTTTTGAAGGGCCATCCTGTCTTGATTGACACTGCAGTGCCACTCCTAGATGGGCCAGGTGTTTGTGTCGGCCACTTGTGTCGCTTAGCTTAGTCACACAGCCACCTTGGTGCGCCTCTTTTTTTCTTTGCATCATGTGCTGTTTGGGGACAATTTTTTGGAAGTGCCATCCTGTCTTGATTGACACTGCAGTGCCACTCCTAGATGGGCCAGGTGTTTGTGTCGGCCACTTGTGTCGCTTTTTGCATCATGTGCTGTTTGGGGACAATTTTTTGGAAGGGCCATCCTGCCTGACACTGCAGTGCCACTCCTAGATGGGCCAGGTGTTTGTGTCGGCCACTTGTGTCGCTTAGCTTAGTCACACAGCCACCTTGGTGCGCCTCTTTTTTTCTTTGCATCATGTGCTGTTTGGGGACTATTTTTTTGAAGGGCCATCCTGCCTGACACTGCAGTGCCACTCCTAGATGGGCCAGGTGTTTGTGTCGGCCACTTGTGTCGCTTAGCTTAGCCATCCAGCGACCTCGGTGCAAATTTTAGGACTAAAAATAATATTGTGAGGTGTGAGGTGTTCAGAATAGACTGGAAATTAGTGGAAATTATGGTAATTGAGGTTAATAATACTATGGGATCAAAATGACCCCCAAATTCTATGATTTAAGCTGTTTTTTAGGGTTTTTTGAAAAAAACACCCGAATCCAAAACACACCCTAATCCGACAAAAAAATTTCGGTGAGGTTTTGCCAAAACGCGTCCGAATCCAAAACATGGCCGCGGAACCGAACCCAAAACCAAAACACAAAACGCGAAAAATTTCCGGTGCACATCACTAGTTCTATTCCCACTCTATGGGTGTCGTGGACACCCACGAGTGGGACTAGTCCCTGCTAGTCAGCATGACGATTGCCGGGATTTTGATGCGGTGGGATGTACAGTTAGGTGTCGGTATTGTGACCAGTGGTCACATAACTATATCCCGTTACACCTTTAGCACATGCTGTACCTGCAGGACCTGTTGAATTGTTGTCTTCCTTTGCACCTTGACCTCCTTTGAAATCAGATAGATCATATAAAGTAAAATATGCATGTATTAATTTATTCCTTGCAATGCTGATATGTATTTATCAAATAAATGATCATTTTAGGGATGAGCGAATCAACTCAAATCTTTATCTGTTAACATAAATTCACAGAAAAGATACCAAGCACTGGAGAACTGGACAACAACTTTCCTTCTATAAAGCAGTAGTGACATCCAATAATGAATTTACTGGAATCCACTGCTTTATTATTATATCCTATGGGGACAGGCCAACAAATTTAGTAGAATTGTCCCAAATCCCATATCTTTATTATATTGTGTGTATATACACTAGTGTGTGCTATGTGTGTACCATTTCCCACATCTTCATCCTCTTGCTTTAGGATTTAATATATATTAGTTTGCACTGGTCAAAGTTTCATTATAGGCCAGCTATGCATGTGACCCTAGTAGTTTCTTGTCCATGTAATCTGTGGACTGTGTAATTCAAGTCCATCAGACCATGCCTTGTACATGATTGCCCCTTTAAAAAAAAAGTCAGAATTCAGCAGGTATCTGCATTGCTGCCACATTCGGACTTCTGTTGTGCATCTTGCATTAGTTTGCTTTGCACATGATCAGTAAGCTATTTTATTTTTAAAATTGGTGGGTGTTTTTTTCATAACAAACTTATATGTCTATGGGCATCAAAACAGATTTTGTGGTCAAACCTCTGAAAACATGATCGATTCTGGAGCTTTACCCAGTAGAAGCCTATAGTCTTCTATTCTCATTGCCCTCTGACAGGGATTCAATCAGATTTCTCCCAGTATGCCCGTGGCACGTGTGGCACTCAATGTATGCACAGAAGGACTCCCGGGTCCTAAACTTGGAAATCCCAATACCGCGAAGGACAGCTATCATTGGGAGAGTTGTCCTTTGCTAAACTCTTCATGCATACTGCATTAATAAATGCCGATATGTAGGGGAGGATCTAGACTTTTCTTTTATGGGGGGCAGTTTAAGGCTTAATCCTAACTCCTCCTCTCTTTACACATTACTCATCCTACTTCCTGTCCTGGTCCCTCCCATAAAAAAAAAAAAAAAAAAAATGGATCACTGGTGCTCTATATACGTCAGCATGCACAATTTGTTATAGTTCATAAATCTGAGATGACCGAACAGCATCTCATCATGCATGGGCCATGTAATCTCTTTTCTTATCTGTGAGGATGGAAATGCACTGCCAGCCCTCCTCACTGCCATAATGCTAATGTTACAAACCTAGGAAGTACATGACAACATCATATAACAGATTAGAGTGCAAGCCTGCAATATACAGTACTACAAACTGGTAATGGTGGAAAGTATGTAAAAAGGGAAACTTTAACATACTGTATGGAGCAGGGTATTGCACAACAAACAGCTGTGCCTTAGTATAAATGTTTAACACATTATTCCAGCATGCTATGAAAGCCATAGCATGCAAAGCAGTGTGAATCATCCTGCTCTGCTCACAGTCTCCTCTGTGCATACAGTGCATTATTAGTTTCAAGCAACCGTACCGTATATACATACCTCCAAACATTTAGTTCAGGAAGAGCGGGACTCCTCTGTGCGGTAAAAGGTGGCGTAGCTTCACTGTGACCACCTGTCACGCCTCCCATTTACCTCACAGTGGGGGCATGGCCAGCCATGAGGTTAGTAATACTGTAGGGTCAAAATTACCCACAAATTCTGTGATTTTAGCTGTTTTTATGTTTTTTTCAAAAATCATCCAGATCCAAAACCAAAACCAAAACACAAATGGGTGGTTTTGGCAAACCCAATCCAGATCCAAAACACGAGAATGGAACCAGAACCAAATCCAAAACACAAAACACAAAAAGTGCCCGTCGTTTTAAGCTAGGTTGACATTGTCCGATCTTTGGCCCGATTTTTTGGCATATCGAAGGCCGCAATATCAGAGCTACAGACTGAGCAATTTTTGTTTTAAGTTACAGATTTTCTGCCACACCACCCTGAATTTGCATATGTCTGCCCACAAGGAGGATGATGTAGTCTTGGAAATACTCGGTAAATGTTGTCAGATTATGTCCACATACTGCATGATATTGGGATACTGAGGCCAAGATTATGTTATTTGGATGACCATTTGGATCGGTCTGCGTTGCGACCATGATTTTTCAGGTATATCGTCAAAACGCTGAAATGATCAAAACACTATACTATAAAACAGTCAGATCACCCAATTAGTGGCAAATTGGCCCAATAATTATATAGTGTGTATGCTTTATGGTGAGATAGCACTTATTTAGGAGAGATAAAATTGTGAGAGATAAAATGCTAGCCAATCAGCTTCTGCCTTACATGTTACAAGCTGTGTTTGAGAAATTACAGTTAGGAGCTAATTGGTTGGTACTTTATCTCTCACAATTTTCTCTCTCTCCAATCTTAGAGAATTACCCCCTTAGCCTTGTAAAAAAGCTGTTTAAAACCTCATGGCTAAAAAATATACATGTTATAAAGCCATAAAAGATGGTTTTATGGTGACTCATTTAATTAATGTTCTTTTAACTTTTGTGTATCTTTTATTTACTAAACTATTATATAGTATTCTAAGTAAAAGTGGAGACAAGACAAGCGCCTGATAGTGTAGTGGTTTACAATATATATTCATGCACTTTATTAAGTTATGCGTACTGTAACAGTGTCTTGATATGTCACATATAATGTAATTCCTGTGATTCAATCAACTCTCTGTATTCTATAGAAGAGGCACCATTATGCCTTATGGTTCATTATATCCTATAAAAGAGGATTTATTTGACATTGTTTGTAAATATTGCTTTTTGTGGTGTGTGTTAGAATTTGCTAGATTAAGAATGGCTTGTGCCATAACTCCTCTGCTAGCTACATATAATATAGTATTGTTATAGAAAATAAAAATCTGTATTAATTCACATAGCTTTAGAAAAGATTTCCAGTTTTTAGTGGTTTCACACACTTGTTGTCCCCCTGCTTTAGTGGTAACCAGCCCAGGCTATTTACAGTTACTGGAATTAGGAATTTTGTAAAATGTGCCTTGAACATATGGTTCCGTACTGCAGCAAGTGTGCTGATATGCTGCAAGAAACTGTTTGGTATAAGACTTTGCATTTATTTCACCAAGATCTCATATTCACTTACACCAAAACGTAAAATTTATGTCAAAAAGTTTGCTTTTATCTAGTTTAATAACAGTGAGACTAAGGATGTCTATTTTTGTTAATTATTTTATAGTTTTTCATAATAGTAAAATAAAGTTCCTAAGATGACTTCTAAGGTCTTTTATTTCACATAAATAACGTTTTTATGAGTCTTTTAACTAAAATATACCAATGGATTTACAAATTGTTGAAAAAAATAAGAAATGAGGGGTTAAATATTTTAGGGTAATTCTGACCCACCTGCCTGCCAGTGTAACAGTTTTCTACCGTACTGATGCCGGTTTAATAGTGCCTCCCACGCCATGTGGGGAATCTAGTATGATATCTCCCTCTAAAGCCACTTCCTTAAGTAGACCCAGGTCCTCTTGGCCCCCATCATCTAACAATACAGGGGCCACATCCTCATCCTTGTTTTAACTTTCAAATGTTTTATGGCAAAGTACCTCTTAGATTATCCTGTTGTGTAAACAGCGCACAGTGATTTACCAGCATTTTAGCTTTTATATTCTGCTTTTTGGCACTTGCACTAGTTTATTCGATTTCCTTCAGCTGTGCATGGACTGCCTATTATAGTGTTTTGGCTGCCTGAATATCAAATTCCATCATATAGACCAAATTGCAAAACTGCATCTTCCATTTGTTCAGAAACGTTTTTAGCCGGATCCAATTTTACCATAATTCTATGCTTTATAAACTGAATATTGTCCACCTGCACATCCAATCCATTGTTTTCATTTCTTTTATTGGTGTATTAGAACGATTTCTTCCAATGCAATTATCTATTTTAATAATTTTATGTGTGATTACTAGTATATTGTCAAATCAACATTTTACATACTTGCATTTAAACCAGCAGCCTTTTTACAAGTGCTCCTATTTCTTTGTTATATGAAATACTGATAAGATACCATCATATTCAGAAAGCTTTCCCATGTCCAGTAATGAAGAGGCGTGGTCTAATCATGGAGGTGTGGCCAAGTCTCCTTTAAAAAAATAACTTTATAACTCACTGTGCCCCTCAGACTGGATCAGATCCCTCCTGGAGGTACTCAGTAACAGCAGCCTCCCTGTACCTACTGTAGAACAGCACACAGCAGCACATGCTGGGATGGGGAAAGAGGCTACTGCAGGCTGACAGGTAAGAGTGGGGTGCAGGGTCACGTGGACTCGGGCTCCTCTGTGGCCCCTACAAGAAACTCGAGCCTGGGTAATTAGTACTCATCTTTCTTGGTGCCACTGCTCATATCTACCATACACAATATACAATATGGTCACAGAATTTTTATTAAGGGTATAAATTTGATTAAAAAAATGTTTTGAATATACTGTACTGTGTTTACCTGGTGCTCCAATATCGCCAGTGGCTCCTTTGTCACCTTTCTCACCTGATGTTCCTGAATAAAGAGAGAATATGAGCCGAATATTAAATGTAACAAAAATAACAGTAATAGTATTGATATATGATATTTTGTCTTAAAGTGACAGATCATGCTGGTATAAGAAATCTTTACTCAGCATCCTGTAGATATAAATGTAGGCACAACACCTTGGAATGAACAGCCATAAATATGTACATGAAATGTCTCTTCTCTTAAATTAATTAATAAGATTATATTATTCAGACAGACTCTGTTACCTTTATCGCCTGGACTTCCGCTAGGTCCTACTTTTCCTGGTGGTCCGTTACCACCTCTTATACCGGGTGTTCCTTGTTCCCCAGGGGGACCTGAATAAGGATATATTTTTTAGAGATGAGCGGGTTCGGTTTCTCTGAATCCGAACCCGCACGAACTTCATGTTTTTTTTCACGGGTCCGAGCGACTCGGATCTTCCCGCCTTGCTCAGTTAACCCGAGCGCGCCCGAACGTCATCATGACGCTGTCGGATTCTCGCGAGACTCGGATTCTATATAAGGAGCCGCGCGTCGCCGCCATTTTCACACGTGCATTGAGATTGATAGGGAGAGGACGTGGCAGGCGTCCTCTCCATTTAGATTAGGAGAGAGAGAGAGAGATTGACCTGAGGCTGATACTGTAGAAGAGAGTGCAGAGTTTAGTGACTGACCACAGTGACCACCAGCAGTGCAGTTGTTTTATTTAATATATCCGTTCTCTGCCTGAAAAAAACGGTACACACAGTGACTCAGTCACATACCATATCTGTGTGCACTGCTCAGCCCAGTGTGCTGCATGCCTGCATCATCTATGTATATATTATATATCTGACTGTGCTCAGCTCACACAGCTTATAATTGTGGGGGAGACTGGGGAGCACTGCAGTGCCAGTTATAGGTTATAGCAGGAACCAGGAGTACAAGACAGTCACATACCATATCTGTGTGCACTGCTCAGCCCAGTGTGCTGCATCATCTATGTATATATTATATATCTGACTGTGCTCAGCTCACACAGCTTATAATTGTGGGGGAGACTGGGGAGCACTGCAGTGCCAGTTATAGGTTATAGCAGGAGCCAGGAGTACATATTATATTAAAATTAAACAGTGCACACTTTTGCTGCAGGAGTGCCACTGCCAGTGTGACTGACCAGTGACCTGACCACACTGACCACCAGTATAGTTAGTAGTATACTATATTGTGATTGCCTGAAAAAGTTAAACACTCGTCGTGTGACTTCACTTGTGTGGTGTTTTTTTTTTTATTCTATAAAAAACTCATTCTGCTGACAGACAGTGTCCAGCAGGTCCGTCATTATATAATATATATACCTGTCCGGCTGCAGTAGTGATATATATATATTTTTTATATCATTATTTATCATCCAGTCGCAGCAGACACAGTACGGTAGTTCACGGCTGTAGCTACCTCTGTGTCGGCACTCGGCAGTCCATCCATAATTGTATACCACCTACCCGTGGTTTTTTTTTCTTTCTTCTTTATACATACATACTACTACATCTCTTTATCAACCAGTCTATATTAGCAGCAGACACAGTACAGTACGGTAGTTCACGGCTGTGGCTACCTCTGTGTCGGCACTAGGCAGTCCGTCCATAATTGTATACCACCTAACCGTGGTTTTTTTTTCTTTCTTCTTTATACATACATACTACGACATCTCTTTATCAACCAGTCTATATTAGCAGCAGACACAGTACAGTACGGTAGTTCGCGGCTGTGGCTACCTCTGTGTCGGCACTCGGCAGTCCGTCCATAATTGTATACCACCTAACCGTGGTTTTTTTTTCTTTCTTCTTCATACATACATACTACGACATCTCTTTATCAACCAGTCTATATTAGCAGCAGACACAGTACAGTACGGTAGTTCACGGCTGTGGCTACCTCTGTGTCGGCACTCGGCAGTCCGTCCATAATTGTATACCACCTAACCGTGGTTTTTTTTTCTTTCTTCTTTATACATACATACTACGACATCTCTTTATCAACCAGTCTATATTAGCAGCAGACACAGTACAGTACGGTAGTTCGCGGCTGTGGCTACCTCTGTGTCGGCACTCGGCAGTCCGTCCATAATTGTATACCACCTAACCGTGGTTTTTTTTTCTTTCTTCTTCATACATACATACTACGACATCTCTTTATCAACCAGTCTATATTAGCAGCAGACACAGTACAGTACGGTAGTTCACGGCTGTGGCTACCTCTGTGTCGGCACTCGGCAGTCCGTCCATAATTGTATACCACCTAACCGTGGTTTTTTTTTCTTTCTTCTTCATACATACATACTACGACATCTCTTTATCAACCAGTCTATATTAGCAGCAGACACAGTACGGTAGTTCACGGCTGTAGCTACCTCTGTGTCGGCACTCGGCAGTCCGTCCATAATTGTATACTAGTATCCATCCATCTCCATTGTTTACCTGAGGTGCCTTTTAGTTGTGCCTATTAAAATATGGAGAACAAAAATGTTGAGGTTCCAAAATTAGGGAAAGATCAAGATCCACTTCCACCTCGTGCTGAAGCTGCTGCCACTAGTCATGGCCGAGACGATGAAATGCCAGCAACGTCGTCTGCCAAAGGCCGATGCCCAATGTCATAGTACAGAGCATGTCAAATCCAAAACACCAAATATCAGTAAAAAAAGGACTCCAAAACCTAAAATAAAATTGTCGGAGGAGAAGCGTAAACTTGCCAATATGCCATTTACCACACGGAGTGGCAAGGAACGGCTGAGGCCCTGGCCTATGTTCATGGCTAGTGGTTCAGCTTCACATGAGGATGGAGGCACTCAGCCTCTCGCTAGAAAAATGAAAAGACTCAAGCTGGCAAAAGCAGTAGCACCGCAAAGAACTGTGCGTTCTTCGAAATCCCAAATCCACAAGGAGAGTCCAATTGTGTCGGTTGCGATGCCTGACCTTCCCAACACTGGACGTGAAGAGCATGCGCCTTCCACCATTTGCACGCCCCCTGCAAGTGCTGGAAGGAGCACCCGCAGTCCAGTTCCTGATAGTCAGATTGAAGATGTCAGTGTTGAAGTACACCAGGATGAGGAGGATATGGGTGTTGCTGGCGCTGGGGAGGAAATTGACCAGGAGGATTCTGATGGTGAGGTGGTTTGTTTAAGTCAGGCACCCGGGGAGACACCTGTTGTCCGTGGGAGGAATATGGCCGTTGACATGCCTGGTGAAAATACCAAAAAAATCAGCTCTTCGGTGTGGAACTATTTCAACAGAAATGCGGACAACAGGTGTCAAGCCGTGTGTTCCCTTTGTCAAGCTGTAATAAGTAGGGGTAAGGATGTTAACCACCTCGGAACATCCTCCCTTATACGTCACCTGCAGCGCATTCATAATAAGTCAGTGACAAGTTCAAAAACTTTGGGTGACAGCGGAAGCAGTCCACTGACCAGTAAATCCCTTCCTCTTGTAACCAAGCTCACGCAAACCACCCCACCAACTCCCTCAGTGTCAATTTCCTCCTTCCCCAGGAATGCCAATAGTCCTGCAGGCAATGTCACTGGCAATTCTGACGAGTCCTCTCCTGCCTGGGATTCCTCCGATGCATCCTTGCGTGTAACGCCTACTGCTGCTGGCGCTGCTGTTGTTGCTGCTGGGAGTCGATGGTCATCCCAGAGGGGAAGTCGTAAGCCCACTTGTACTACTTCCAGTAAGCAATTGACTGTTCAACAGTCCTTTGCGAGGAAGATGAAATATCACAGCAGTCATCCTGCTGCAAAGCGGATAACTGAGGCCTTGACAACTATGTTGGTGTTAGACGTGCGTCCGGTATCCGCCGTTAGTTCACAGGGAACTAGACAATTTATTGAGGCAGTGTGCCCCCGTTACCAAATACCATCTAGGTTCCACTTCTCTAGGCAGGCGATACCGAGAATGTACACGGACATCAGAAAAAGACTCACCAGTGTCCTAAAAAATGCAGTTGTACCCAATGTCCACTTAACCACGGACATGTGGACAAGTGGAGCAGGGCAGGGTCAGGACTATATGACTGTGACAGCCCACTGGGTAGATGTATGGACTCCCGCCGCAAGAACAGCAGCGGCGGCACCAGTAGCAGCATCTCGCAAACGCCAACTCTTTCCTAGGCAGGCTACGCTTTGTATCACCGGTTTCCAGAATACGCACACAGCTGAAAACCTCTTACGGCAACTGAGGAAGATCATCGCGGAATGGCTTACCCCAATTGGACTCTCCTGTGGATTTGTGGCATCGGACAACGCCAGCAATATTGTGTGTGCATTAAATATGGGCAAATTCCAGCACGTCCCATGTTTTGCACATACCTTGAATTTGGTGGTGCAGAATTATTTAAAAAACGACAGGGGCGTGCAAGAGAAGCTGTCGGTGGCCAGAAAAATTGCGGGACACTTTCGGCGTACAGGCACCACGTACAGAAGACTGGAGCACCACCAAAAACTACTGAACCTGCCCTGCCATCATCTGAAGCAAGAAGTGGTAACGAGGTGGAATTCAACCCTCTATATGCTTCAGAGGTTGGAGGAGCAGCAAAAGGCCATTCAAGCCTATACAATTGAGCACGATATAGGAGGTGGAATGCACCTGTCTCAAGCGCAGTGGAGAATGATTTCAACGTTGTGCAAGGTTCTGATGCCCTTTGAACTTGCCACACGTGAAGTCAGTTCAGACACTGCCAGCCTGAGTCAGGTCATTCCCCTCATCAGGCTTTTGCAGAAGAAGCTGGAGACATTGAAGGAGGAGCTAACACGGAGCGATTCCGCTAGGCATGTGGGACTTGTGGATGGAGCCCTTAATTCGCTTAACAAGGATTCACGGGTGGTCAATCTGTTGAAATCAGAGCACTACATTTTGGCCACCGTGCTTGATCCTAGATTTAAAGCCTACCTTGGATCTCTCTTTCCGGCAGACACAAGTCTGCTGGGGTTGAAAGACCTGCTGGTGAGAAAATTGTCAAGTCAAGCGGAACGCGACCTGTCAACATCTCCTCCTTCACATTCTCCCGCAACTGGGGGTGCGAGGAAAAGGCTCAGAATTCCGAGCCCACCCGCTGGCGGTGATGCAGGGCAGTCTGGAGCGACTGCTGATGCTGACATCTGGTCCGGACTGAAGGACCTGACAACGATTACGGACATGTCGTCTACTGTCACTGCATATGATTCTCTCACCATTGAAAGAATGGTGGAGGATTATATGAGTGACCGCATCCAAGTAGGCACGTCACACAGTCCATACTTATACTGGCAGGAAAAAGAGGCAATTTGGAGGCCATTGCACAAACTGGCTTTATTCTACCTAAGTTGCCCTCCCACAAGTGTGTACTCCGAAAGAGTGTTTAGTGCCGCCGCTCACCTTGTCAGCAATCGGCGTACGAGGTTACATCCAGAAAATGTGGAGAAGATGATGTTCATTAAAATGAATTATAATCAATTCCTCCGCGGAGACATTGACCAGCAGCAATTGCCTCCACAAAGTACACAGGGAGCTGAGATGGTGGATTCCAGTGGGGACGAATTGATAATCTGTGAGGAGGGGGATGTACACGGTGATATATCGGAGGGTGATGATGAGGTGGACATCTTGCCTCTGTAGAGCCAGTTTGTGCAAGGAGAGATTAATTGCTTCTTTTTTGGGGGGGGTCCAAACCAACCCGTCATATCAGTCACAGTCGTGTGGCAGACCCTGTCACTGAAATGATGGGTTGGTTAAAGTGTGCATGTCCTGTTTTGTTTATACAACATAAGGGTGGGTGGGAGGGCCCAAGGACAATTCCATCTTGCACCTCTTTTTTCTTTTATTTTTCTTTGCGTCATGTGCTGTTTGGGGAGGGTTTTTTGGAAGGGACATCCTGCGTGACACTGCAGTGCCACTCCTAAATGGGCCCGGTGTTTGTGTCGGCCACTAGGGTCGCTAATCTTACTCACACAGTCAGCTACCTCATTGCGCCTCTTTTTTTCTTTGCGTCATGTGCTGATTGGGGAGGGTTTTTGGAAGGGACATCCTGCGTGACACTGCAGTGCCACTCCTAAATGGGCCCGGTGTTTGTGTCGGCCACTAGGGTCGCTAATCTTACTCACACAGTCAGCTACCTCATTGCGCCTCTTTTTTTCTTTGCGTCATGTGCTGATTGGGGAGGGTTTTTTGGAAGGGACATCCTGCGTGACACTGCAGTGCCACTCCTAAATGGGCCCGGTGTTTGTGTCGGCCACTAGGGTCGCTAATCTTACTCACACAGTCAGCTACCTCATTGCGCCTCTTTTTTTCTTTGCGTCATGTGCTGATTGGGGAGGGTTTTTTGGAAGGGACATCCTGCGTGACACTGCAGTGCCACTCCTAAATGGGCCCGGTGTTTGTGTCGGCCACTAGGGTCGCTAATCTTACTCACACAGTCAGCTACCTCATTGCGCCTCTTTTTTTCTTTGCGTCATGTGCTGATTGGGGAGGGTTTTTTGGACGGGACATCCTGCGTGACACTGCAGTGCCACTCCTAAATGGGCCCGGTGTTTGTGTCGGCCACTAGGGTCGCTTATCTTACTCACACAGTCAGCTACCTCATTGCGCCTCTTTTTTTCTTTGCGTCATGTGCTGATTGGGGAGGGTTTTTTGGAAGGGACATCCTGCGTGACACTGCAGTGCCACTCCTAAATGGGCCAGGTGTTTGTGTCGGCCACTAGTGTCGCTTAGCTTAGTCATCCAGCGACCTTGGTGCAAATTTTAGGACTAAAAATAATATTGTGAGGTGTGAGGTATTCAGAATAGACTGAAAATGAGTGGAAATTATCGTTTTTGAGGTTAATAATAATATGGGATCAAAATGACCCCCAAATTCTATGATTTAAGCTGTTTTTTAGTGTTTTTTTAAAAAAACACCCGAATCCAAAACACACCCGAATCCGACAAAAAAAATTCGGTGAGGTTTTGCCAAAACGCGGTCGAACCCAAAACACGGCCGCGGAACCGAACCCAAAACCAAAACACAAAACCCGAAAAATTTCAGGCGCTCATCTCTAATATTTTTGCCATTTTAAACTGTTACTTTTATATTCATATAGTGCATTATACTACAGTATATCTTGTTTATGTTTAATAGACTGCGAATCTAAAGACAGCATATACTGTACACTTAAAACAATGAACCGCAGTTAAATATTTTATTTGAATATGCATTTATTCAATGGTAAATGATGTAATTGCTAAGCTTAGTTTAAGTTTAAACTTAGTTTAGCTAAGTTTAGCTAAGTTTAATACACAACTTTCTCCATATAAATATTGCATTGCAGTGGGACATTGCTTCAGCAGTTGTTAGAGATGTGTTTCACGCTACATAACAGTCACCAGTGTAAGAAACTTTAAGAGCTTAAGGGTTCTCACATTTTTCACAACTGAACAAACTAACATGCCAAATATATTTTAGTTCAATTATATTTCTGTTGTGTGCAAATTAAGGAAAATATTATATTATAAAATGCACAACAGTTGCAAGTCTTTAAATAATATTACAATATTGTTCTCTTCCAGTTTATTATTGCTAGTTAAAAATATTGCTACACAATTATAACTATAGAAACTCAGCCTCAACTTCTTGGACATTTATTTTGTTTCCCTTGTTATTAATGATTTTAAAATATATTGGCACTAATTATCAGGTATAATGAATGCTGGATAACATGTGTGAAGTATATAGTTTAAAAACAAATATCTTTATATATGAAAGTATTATTTCATTCCTGAAATGTTGGATAAAATATAATTTTGCTTGCAAAGAAATATTTTTTCCTATTTTTTATAGAACAATCTCCAGTGTATAAATCTGCAAATGTTTTATACTGTTTTTTTTTTACCTGGATCCCCTTTTAAGCCATTGACCCCATCTCTTCCATCTCTTCCATTGAGACCTGGAAGTCCTTGTACCACAGAACACACGGGTGATGTATCTGACAAAGCCTTGGAGAACAATATCAGGAATATTGCAGCTACAAAGGACATGCATTGGAAGTGCAGGATCATGTCTCACCTAAAACACATGAAGTTTAGAAATTTAAAAATAATAAAAAGAATCAGTAATGTTAATTAAACATCAGTACACAACACTCACCAATTTAAGTGGTTGTAACAAAAAATATCAGAAACAAAAAATGAATACCGTATCAGTATTTCACCAACATGTGAGCCTGCAGCAAATACTATAACGTAAGAGATAGCATAGGTTTTTATATGGGAGTTTATCGATTGCTTAGACGTATCTCAGTGAACTTTGAGCAGTGAAGGTCAATAAAAATGTTTTTTTGTAAAAGGGGTTACACTGTGTTACGCACATTATTTGTAGTGTGAAGGTCGTCTTGTTTGTGCATCTACTGAAAAGGACTAATTGTTAAGGTTTATGTACCTACACATAACAGTGCATTAAACAATGACATTAGTTTTGACAAAAATTATGTCCATATAAATAGTCATTTGGCAAAGACCTTACCCATATAGCTTGGCCCTCTGCAGCACACCTTTGGTACTGCTTTGACTTCTCCAGAGCAGGAGAAAATCTGATAAGAATAATTGTAAAAAGTTTATTTCACAAGCATCAGTAAAAGTTAACAATTTCTATCACTGAAAATCTTCCATTGTCATAATTCCGGATATACACTGTCAGATTAAATTCACCATCAGACAGATACATTCATTTTCTGATTGATTGGTTTGTCTGTCTGTCTGTCTGTCTGATGGTGAGTATATTCGAGCACAAATTATTTCATCTGTCGAGTATGCTGAAAGATTGTTTATGCCAGACAGACTGATATTTGGTACTCAGCTGCTGCCACACACTGTGCAATTATTCACCCAAGCAGCCAATAATTTTCTGATTGGGCCGATAATTGCACAGTGTATGACCAACTTAACTTATTTCATTACACTGTCTGATAATTGGTCTGTCTGTATGATGGTGAGTACCTTCACTGTCCAATCTGAGCACAAATTTTGGGGCATATGTAAGAGGGTCCGAGTTTGCCAGAGTTGCAGGATGCCGGCCTATCTTGGACAAGGCACAATTAATATTTTTTCTCTTTGTGTGGGACACTATAAGCCTCAGTAAGGTAGCAACTCTCATTACATGTAGCTAGGGTGTGCAGTCTACAGCTCTGCCCTTTAGCCCATTATATATTGCTAAATTCTATGTTATAAACAAATCCAATAACTCTTCTGTTCAACATAAAGAATAATAGTTGCGTAAATGTGATATGTACAGCACGGAGAATGATCCATTCTAGACTGAAATGACATAAAAAAATAATTTTGTGTTTTTGACATTGTGGCAAACAATGATTTTAGAACACAATCTTGGTTTTATGTACTGTATAATCTCCCTTATATAATTTATGAGTTGTGGTTTTAGCTTTGCTGCTTTGACCTCCACTCTACAATCCTTTATACAGTCTTAAGACTTAACTGTTTACTCAAGTATTTTACTAATATCTATAAGTTCTTAAAAGATTATTTTATTTTGTATCTTGTGTTTTTTTAAATGCAAATATAAAGCACTTTGTGCAGTATCCAACTAGCCACTGTAACCATGCTAACAAATTCAACAGTGACTATTCAATTAGCCATGATAAACAGCACTTATTGGGGATTATGCTTCATGTGCCTCATAACCAGCCCTCAGAGCCACGATAATATATGGATCTTGATACTTATCCCAGATCCCATGAATAATCGACCAATGGCGGGGATTTTGTTGGCCGATAAAAAGGGCTATAAATAGCCCGATGATGACCATCAGTCAAAAATACATTCATATCAGCTGTAAATCTAGTGCAGCTAATTGGACCCTGAGAATCATATTGGGAGAAAATGCTATATACAGTAAATAACATTATTATTATAATTATTTGTCACAATCGCGCTCGCACTCAGAACTCCTTTCAAGTCGGTTGGTTGTGATATTGGTGTTATGCAAATTATCCTAACAATAAAATATACCTCTGCCACCACCAATGGGATTAGTTTACGAAGGAACCCCTCCCAGTGCGGCCCTTCAGTTCCACTCACAGTATATACGCATTAAAAATCAGTAGGACGCCCCATGAGGTTGTTGGTCTAAGAACACAGAATATTAGAACTACAAATTAAGTTTTACTTTCAATAATAATTTCAAAGCTTATAGTTAAAAATAAGAATTAGAAAGAGTATTATGATTAAGTGCATATAGATTACAGACAATTTCAATGTAAATAAAAAGTATAAAAATCAGCTTTCACCTTCGGATTTGAACAAAGTTCAGACTAATGACCCTCCTGATAGAAGTTGGAGCATTCCAGCAATGTGGCTACCTTAAGAGCATGAACACTGGCTATACAGTTTCCTGGTTATTATACCTATTCTGTCATGCTTCTTATCTCTCAGAAATGGATGCTTCCTCCTCATTGCGCATGGGAATGGGAGACAGAAAGTCTGAGATGTTATTACCTCCTGGGTATCAGGTGTGATGGCCTGACACTTTTTTCAGAACCGAGTTCCTGTACAGCAAATAAGGATGACAGCATGGGCAGCTTGAAATAGGACATGATCAAGTGGATGAAAGGGGACACATCTGTACATTGGCCCCTTGATGAGATAAAATCAGATAAAAACTGGGAATGGTTAATGAGAATTAGAATTATGAACCCATCGCTATAATATATTCATTATAAATTCTACAACACAACATAATATCTGCCTAGATTCCTTAAAGACTGAAATAGTCAGATGGCAAAAGGATTTGCTAAAATAAGCTTTGAAGTAATGATGCAGTCTTTTATGAACTTAATAGGGTTTAATTTCTAAGCATCGGTTTGTAAAACCTGGTGTTTCTAATCATGTTTATGCTAGGGGTGAGCACTGGGCCATTTTTCGGGTTTTGTGTTTTGATTTTAGATCTGGATCTCCTTCGTGTTTTGGATCTGTATTGGTTTAGCCAAATCCGCCCTTGCAGGTTTCGGTTTTGGATCTGGAGTTTTTTTTTAAATCATAAAAACAGCTAAAATAACAGAATTTGGGGGTGTTTTTGTTCCTAAGGTATAATTACCCTCAAAAACATTCATTTCCACTCATTTCCAGTCTATTCTGAACACGTCACAGCTCACAATATTGTTTTCATCCAGTGTAGGCCAAAAGGTTGCACTGAGGTAGCTGGATGATTAATTTAAGCACAGAAGTGGGCGTCACAAACACATGGCACATCTAGAAGTGGCACTGCAGCAGCAGAGAAGATGTCAGTTTTATAAACTACGGCAAAAAAAATGCTCCAAAGAGCACATAGTGCAAAGAAAAGAGGTGCAAGATGGAATTGTCCTTGGGCCCTCAAACCCACCCTTATGTTGTAAATTAAACAGGACATGCAAAGTTTAAAAAACAATCATTTCAGTGACAGGACTGTCACTTGTGGCTGAAATGATTGGTTTGTTTGGACCCCCACAAAACATGCCGGCAATGGGCAGTGCATGAACTTGCTTTAGTACTTTAAATAGGAACTGAGACCAAGCCAATAGTCACATGATCGCTGGGTATTATTTATTGTCTGTGGCTGTGCTCCAGACTAGTCATGACCACATGACCGGATGTTGTCACAGTTGCCGGTCATTTAGATCGGCATGAGAGTCAGAACAGGGACCAGATGCGGTTGAGAAGAAAACACCAAAAAGAAACAGAATTTAAATTTAGAGGATGACGGGGAGGAAAAAAGGAGAAATATAACAGATTAAGATCTAGTAAAATAAAAAATAATGTTAAAAGCATTTTTTTAATCTGTCATCAAAAATGTAACAGAGAATGAGATTTCCCTCCTATGTAAAGGACTTAAATTCTCCCCTTCCGAGATGCCTAATTTGTTTGACCTTTATGTCGATTTGAATCGATTTGTCCGGACATTTTGTAAGGAAGCGTTTTTTCGCAAAAGAGAGTGGACAACACAATGGATAAGGATGCTATACCCATTGCATTGGATTCTATGGATGATCCAGCTTTACAAATCTTGGAGTAGTTAAATTAGGAAAGTATTAATTTATCTTCGAAAAAAATCTTTAATATTGATAAAAATTCATGTAGATTGAAATACGATTTTTTTCGTATCATCTTTAAAACCAGTCAAGTGGAGACGTTTTGTAAAACTACTTTGGATGACTTTAGGTCACTGTGTGGATCAGATCATAAAAAACATAATTTAAACAAGTGGGAAAAATAAGCTTTGAAAAACTTTCTCAAAATTCATCATTAATTATAAACAAGGCTGACAAGAGGGGTGGGATAGTCATACAGGACAGACAGGATTACATCAGGGAGACCTTCAGACTACTCCATGATATTAACTTCTATGTATGTTCTGTTAGATGATCCCATCCCCAAATATCAGAGTGAATTACATACACTCCTATATACAGCTTATAAAGATGGTTTATTATAATTTGCCAAAAATTCACAAGTCCCTCAGTTCACCCCCAGGATGTCCTATTATTTTGGGTAATAATTTTTGATTTATTTCTTATCAGCCTATGTTGACAGTTGTTTAAAGCCTCGTATCTCTCGGTTAAGGTCACATCTATGGGATACAATGCATTTTTTTACAACTTTTACAAAATGTAATTTGGAAATCATCATATTCATTTGGGACATTGGATGTCACAGGCCTGACATGAATATCCCTCATGGATTAGGTGTGCAGGTCATAAGTGATATACTGGGGCACGATGATGACCTCTCCGAGAGACATAGGCAGTTCATTTTAGAAACCATTCAATTCATTCTCTCTTACAATTATTTTCTTTATTCGAACATGTTAAACCACTAAAATATGGAAACGGCCATGGGGACCAGATTCGCACCGAGTTATGCCAACCTTTACGTAGTGCACCTGGAAGAGGAACTCGTGTGGTGTGGCAGACTCAGCGCGCATCTGGTCCTCTATGGCCATTATGTAGATGATTCATTTATCATTTGGGATGGGGATTTGGTCACTTTTTTAGCTTTTGTTTCTTCTCTCAACACGAACACTTATAATTTATCCTTTACCTCTAATTTCAATTCTAAAAAGATCAATTTCCTGGTTATATCACTCAAAATTGTTGATTATCAAATCCACACCTATATTTATACTAAAGTAGTAGGTTGTAACTCATATCTAAATTATAGGAGCACTCATCATAGACCGTAGAAGAACAACATTCCGAAAGGTCAACTTCTCTATTTAAAAATACATTTCTCCTCTCTTGAATCGTTTAAGAAACAAGACAATATTTTAATAGAATCATTCAAAGATAAAGATTATCCAAAATATTTATTAGATATGGCACTACAAGAAGTACTTGATATAGATTAACGCTCCTCCATCCAAAAGTAAAAAAACATGTTAAAAAAGGAATATAGAGATTTAGCGTTTATATCAAAATTTAATGCAAGGTCAAATAATCTCAAAGGCATAGTTAAACAAAATTTTCATATGCTTAGGAGTGATCCCATTTTGTGCTATATATTACCTGAATTCATTTTTAAGAAAAATAAAACTTTTAAAACAATATTATCACCAAGCCAACTTAAACCTGAAACATCTGTTTTAAGAGTGGTATCAGATCAAATGTGGTTAAAAACAATAACAAAAGGGTTTTTTAAATGTGGTGCGAATAGATGCACAACATATCTACATGTCTGTAATAGAACAAAACTGTTAATCTGGCTATAGAAGGAAAGACCATTAATATCACAAGTTTAATTAACTGAAATACCAAATGGCTAATTTACCTTTTAGAATGTGGATGCAATTTAAAATATGTGGGGAGAACCACTAGAATGCTTAAGACCCACTGTACGGAGAACCATAGAAATTTTTTCAATGGTGTTACCAAACATAGCGTGTCTACACATTTTTTCCAACATCACAATTAAGATCCTAGTTCCTAAAGAATACCAGGATTGGAAAATATTGCAACTAACGAATCGAGGTGGTGACAGATTCAATAAACTATGTAGGCAAGAGATTTTTTGGACTTTCCAATTAAACTCACTATTTCTGAGTGGCTTGAATGAAGCCTTAGAATTGAATATAGTACTATAATACATTGGTGGAATCACTCTTTAGCTCTACATGTATGACTGATTTAGTTAGGTATTTTATAATGAATCATATTAGTTCTTTAAAAGGGTGTATTATTGGCATTTGACCACAAGATGGCAGTGGTATTCTGTTTATATAATATGATAAGATATTTTTCATTGTTACTTATATTTATCTTCGACATGTTGTTATAATTTAAATGAAATAGAGCATGATATAATCCACAACAGAGGTTTTTTTTATTTGCACTCCTTATTTGTTTGTATATTGAAGGGTAAGAACATGATTCGTTTAAGTTAAATGACAATTTGCCCTTTTGCTCACGTGACTAGATCATTCGATCGAAAGGCCAGGTTACAGACAGACTGATAAGAGCTCTGGACGCTTCCGCAATGCATGCACCACCTGACCGGAGATGACATTTACATCCGGTCTTTTGGTTGCGTCTCATGTAATGTAAACTTCTGGGAATAGCAGCCACATGACCGGCAATGATGACAACATCCACTCATGTGGTTATGACTAGTCTGGAGCATGGCCAATGATTGTTGGCTTGCGTTCCAGACATAGGAAATAATACCTGGCGATCATGTGGCTGTTGGCCAGATCTCTTTGGATAATCAATATGATGTATTTTACTAATGCTCAAAAGATATCCCTGTCTATTAGGACATCAGTCTATGTCTGTTGATATGAATTTGAACTGGATATGGTAAGATTTTTATGCATAATTGATGACTTGTAATTAACATCACCTGTCAACCATGGGCAATTAGCACTGCTTTAAAAAGTGCACTCAGGCACTGGGCAATATCACCTTGACAAAGCTGTGGTATACAGCGAAACGCTTTGGTGCAGGAGCTGAGTAGTACTGGACATTGGACTTAACGCCTGGAGGCAAGCCTAGACATCCATAAAGGGGAATACTGCAATTCATCTGTTGCATAAAGACCAGGAGCTGAAAACAGGCCTAAAATTGGGATCGTAATCAAGCTGCCTAAAGGTCATCTATTGATTTACTCCTGCAGTGGGTAACAACTGACATCGCTGCCTTGCTGATTCCCAGGACTGTGACCATTCTCCATGTACAGATTCACACGTAAATCCCAGCTTTCATTCAGTTTGCCCAATATATATGTTAATATTTGTCGGTACCATTTTTAATATATGACAGATTTTATATGATTTTTGCAACACTTATGTTTCATAATATTGTGTATGAATAAATGTGACCTATTTTTACCATATCCAGTTTATAGCACTTTATATACTGTATTTTTTACTAAGCGTAACAGATCCCATCAGGGAAAGAGGATACAGAGCAGGAGCAAACCAGTACTCAGAGCCAGAGTGTAATTCTCTTCCTTAGATGTGAGCTGCTCTTGCAATGATAAAGTCACTGGTTACTGTTTAAATAGAATGCTCATAACACCCTGTGGTGGAGTATGTCATATGAGTGCAGCTCTGGGTTAGATTTTGCAGGAGAGTTCACCTGACAGAGATCCAATATGGCTGTACCCTTGCAGCAAGACAGTCTGTGTACAATGCAGGGCAGCGCTGTGGACGGTCAGGAGAAGTGTACTGAACAGTATAAGTGGGGCTAAAGACCCTATGTGACACCACAGCAACATAAACTTTAACATTTTGGAAAAATCTCCATCTTGGAAGAATAGAAACAGGCCTCTGAATCTCACTTCTCCAGTGAAGTGGGTGTTCTGTGGGCTTGAAGACATGACACCCATCAAATGAATGTTACTGTATAGGGTTATTAACCTGCTTGTTATAAGACTGTTTCCTTTATCTATTTTCAGTAGATTACATATGTAAAAATTAATAATTCTGCATTTTTGATAGAAATACATTAATACTTAGATATGACTTAACTGCCATTTACTGTAGTTACTAAAGATATAATTTAATTTTACATTAGTTCTATATATAAGATGTTGAACTTAAGGTGTGGCTTTGATATTAAAAACATGCTGCCTGACAAATTTCTTACAGAAAAAAGATGAGATTCTAAACTTAATTTTTGAACTTTATTATCTTACATATCGGATAAAATTACTTTATTTCCAGTTTAGTTTTTTCTGTAAAATAAATATTATTCTTTGATCTTAATAGAAAAAAAGATAACATCACAAAAAACCCTCCTCTACTGACACATACTGTAGATATTCTCTTCAATCAATTTTTTCTTTATTGAAGTATGACAAAGAAAAAGTACAGTACAAACAAGTGATAAATCAGATAGTACAAATATCTAACAAGAGGAATGGAACATCATAATCTGAACCAATAACAAAGTAGTCATTTGAAATTCTTAAGGACAGCTACTAATCACCATAACACTATTAAGATTTTAATAACTTCATTGCTGCCGCATTTGCTCAAGATTAAAGAAGACTTCTGGGGTCTATTCATGAAGCAATGAAAACAGTGGAGAAGTGAGTCAGTGAAGAAGTTGCTAATGGCAACCAATCAGCGTTGAGGTAACATTTATAAAGTGCATTCTATAAAATTATATGTAGCAGCTCATTGGTTGCCATGTGCAACTTCTCCACTGGCTCCCTTCTCCACACTTTTCAATGCTTCATGAATAGTCCATCTTGAATGCTCACTGGCCATTAGTTGTACAGTAGAATATTTATTTCATAAAACCAGTTTTCAGTTTCAGTATTTCCAGATGCAAATCCATACTGTAGTGTTAAGTTCAATTAACTTACAGGGAAATGCAGTACTTTATTACCCTAGGGTTCGAGCTGCTGCAGCCGCCAAATGTAAACAATAACCCCTACGATGTGTATACACGTTGCGTGTACACGCTGACATGCAATACGCACAATACAGCGACACTTGTGGCTGAATACACCTTATTCCCCAAACAAGAATGGAATGCGACACCAGTAGCTATATGTTATGTTGTTGTCCAATGCATCAACAATATTTACTCAAAAGAAATACAAGTAAAGATACAACAGTAATACAGGGAAAGAGCTGCAACCAATAGTACATACGTTTGTTCGCCAGCGCTCCCAGATCCGGTCCTCAGTCAGTCTTAGCAAGATGACCTTCAGAGAATAGACTGAGCCCAGCCAGGAGACCTTTCTTTTATACAATAGGTCCAAAGTACAATACAAAAGGAAATGTAAGCTCTTCTTCCATAGGTCAAGGAGCAGGTCATTTACAGTACATGAGGGGTCATAGGTTGGTTTGAATAAGTGGGCGATGCTTGGTCCAGGTGAGCTTGCAGGTCTCCACCACCGGGTTCCCGCCGAATATCATGAGTACAGTAATTACAGTATTTATGAACATTACAATTCTGTGCACATCTATGCTCAGAAACATGCGATTAACTGCACATAATCAGAATATAGGTCTCGAAAAACTGCACGTCTGGATACCAAACACTAAGTCCTAACCTGGTTCTGTCCCCTCACATCCTGTAAAGCTGGATATCTCTATTGTTCTGTCCTTTGAGTAAATGTAATTTGCTGGCCATGTGTGTGGAGACTATGGGGTATATTTACTAAAAATCGTATTTCTCAGAATGAGATTAAAGTTCCAACACGAATGACATCGAATGTGTAAAGTTGCAACTTTTGGAATTTATTACGACTCATTTACTAAGCTGTCGTATTTTTCATTTTCGTGTTTTCCGATGTCGATGTCAATCGTGTTTTTCAAAAGTAGAATGCGGCCGATTTTGAGGATTTGCGGCCGTGTTATGAGGTTTTTTCACGACTGCGTCATTTTTTGTTTACGGCAGTGTTTATCCATTCCCGGACGCGTTTTTTCGTTTTTGTCACTCGTCCGTGATTGGTTTGATTCGTGATGGAGGAGTGTCTGTGCTCATTACTATAAAACCGCACCAAACCGTCCGCACCTCGTGAGTTTAGCTAGTGGAGAGGTCAGAGGAAGGTGTGTTAGGAGTTGGTGAGTTGTTTGGAGTTTTTGGCTGTTTTGAGGAGGCTATTTGCGATTGTTGAGTGCTGTACTGTGTGTGTAAGTAGTCTTGTCATACTTGTTGTGTAGTTATTTAAAAGTCTGTCTAGTATTTTGTCTTTGTTTTTTTTAACGTCTATTGTCATTGTTTGTGAGTGAGTGAGTGAGTGAGTTAGTGAGTGTGTGTGTGTGTGTGTGTGTGTGTGTGTGTGTGTGTTTGTGTGTGTTTGGTGTGTGGTGTGTAGTGGTAGTGGAGGAGTGTGTTTAGTGTTTTTTTTATCAGTGTTATTTGTTGTTTGTCCTGATTATGTCCCAGTCAGAGGTGAGTGTGGTGGAGGAGGTGAGTGAGAGAGAGGAGGTGAGTGAGGTGGAGGAGGTGAGTGAGAGGGAGGAGGTGAGTGAGGTGGAGGAGATTAGTGAGGAGGAGGGGGAGGTTGCTGCTGCAGCCTCCAGTAATAGTGACAGTGATGGTGCTGTGGCTCCGCAGCCACGCACCACTACAAAGATGGGCCGCAATGTTAAATTCAGTTACGCTGAAAATATGGCTTTGGTGAGGGAGCTAATGAGGCATTATCGACAGCTGTTTGGCCATGATGCTGCAAAGGTTTCGTCATGCAGGAAGAGTGTTCTGTGGGGGAAGGTTGTTGCGGCTGTGAATAGTGAGGGTGTGGTGAGGCGGACCGAGGACACGTGTCGTAAGCGATTCTACGACATCAAGCGCCGGGTCAAGGCTAAGATGTTAAAGGAGGCTAAAACAGCCCGCCAAACAGGGGGTGGACACCCCTTCCAAGCGTCCTATCGGGATTGGGAGGAGCCTGTGCGTACTCTAATTCCGCCAGAAGTGGTTGGTGCGACTCATGTCCGGGATTCGGATCGACCAAGGCATTATGGTAAGTTTATTATTGATTTTTATTTATAATTTTAACATCTGTGCTTTGTCCTTAGTTGTCTGAAATGTCTTCTAGCTGATTGTGATTGTAAGTTGGTTCATTCTTATAATGTGTTGGTGATGTAGTTTTAATCACAATTAGTTTTGTGTTTTTCCTTTGTATTGTACAGGGTAGATAAAAATGTATTATTGCGCTTACACTGTATATGATGAAACGATTCTAAGTAGAAGTTCTCATGTAGTCAAAGGCATGGAACACTGAGTTGTAGGAGAGTGAATCCTTAGAGGATACAACTGTAAAAAAGAACACTACAATAGTGCAAATACGCTAGTAAACAGAAGATTTCCTTTAATATTCTGTAAGTTCAACTCACAAACACAGGTTTAAAAAAGGCGTGTCACAATTGGGATAGTTCACAGATGGAAGTACTCAGGCGAACCCCAAACTTCTTTTCTTGTGGGGGAGACTGGAATGGAAAAGTGCAATAGTGCAATACCAAATGTGCAAGTATAACAAATTTAATAAGCACAAAATGCACTCACAAACATAGATTGAAAAAAAGCATATAATAAACGACTGGATGGAGGGAGTCACATATACTTATCGACTGATAAGTTCCACAAATGTCCCACAGGGTTCCGGATACTCAGGGGGATTTTCTTTGAAGGTGCTCCAATTCCAAACAGTTCCAGGGTAGCCACAGCTGCTTAATGCATTTCGAACCAACAGGGTTCTTCCTCAGAAGCGTTTAGTGGCTAGATTGATTTAGAGGGCATATATATACCCCCACTTGATTTCCAAATCATTTTCAGGTGTTTGGCAAATTAGTAACAGATGCATCCAAATGAAGCTTTTCATTAATCCATAGACAGGAAGCGGCGATATGCGTTCCACAGCATAATACGTCACTTCCTGTCTGTTAAGAACAAGGACGCGGCGGACTGAGGAATGAAGACAGAACACAGCGTGACGCGCTCCTTCACACGGCGCGTCACTTCCTGTGCAGTGAATTCAACGCTGCTCAAGAGAGGACGGAAGTCATGCGTTCCATCCAGCGGCTATGCGTGTCACACTCCCCAGTACGGCACGTAATTTGCTGTGTTTTGTAAGGCACAGTAAAAACAAAAATGTGTATATTCGTTATATATTGCATCACCTCCGATAGATAAAAACAACAACATGATACAAATAAAATATACTTTAAGACTTATAAAATGTGCGTTCCAATGATGTCCATATATCACAGTTGTATGCGTTCCAGAATGCAGGAAGTGTTCCAAACAGGTAAATAGGCAGGGGTTTAAATGATAAAACCAAAATCTCAAAGGTTTGTTGATCAGTCCAGTGAATCCAGATACATGGTACCCAAAAAAGAAAAATAAATAACAATTCTCAAATGCAGAATGGGAAGATACAATAAATGTATTGAGACAGGTATAAAAGAATAAATATGGGATAATTAAGTTAAAAACCACTTCATTTCAAAATCTGTATTCAAACCTTTTGGTTGTAAGGTGCCTAAATTAAAAATCCATCTCATTTCAGATTTCGCCAGCCTACTTTCCATATCCCTAGTTTTCCAGGTTGGCTTAATCTGTTGGATACCTAAAAAGCTTTTTATTTGGCATTCTTTTTTATCATGATGGTTTTTGAAGTGGTAGGAAAGTGAATGAGATTCAAGGCCTTTACGAATATTGTATATATGCTCGGCTAGACGTGTTTTTAAATTCCTACATGTCTTGCCGACATAGAAGAGGCCACAAGCACACTCAATAATATAAATAATATTTTTAGAGTGACAGGTAATAAAATCTTGAATGTTAAAAGTTTCCCCATTTACAGTAAAATTGACAATTTTGCTTTGTGGGCTTTTTACTGTCCGACACATTAAGCACTGGCCACACCTATGGAAGCCCTTAGTTCTATTACTGACTCGAAAGCCGTCATCTAAGGTACTTCTAACCAGTTTATCTTGCAGTGATGGAGCTTTTCTATATATGAAGGTTGGACCTTCAGGGATTATCTTTCCTAAAATTGGATCCTTTTTTAAAAGGTGCCAATTTTTCTTAAAGATTTTTTCAATATCTTTAAACAAAGGGTTAAATTGACTTATAAAAGCCCAATTAGCTTTATTATCATCAGTGGTTACTTGTTTCGGCTTCTGTATAAGTAGATCTTCTCTTTTTATGTTGCCAACTTTATTTTGTGCCTTTTCAAGTAATTTTTCAGAATAACCTTTAGCTAAAAGTCTTTCAGAGGTTTCTTTTATTTGATTATCACATATCACTGGATCAGTGCAATTTCTTTTTATTCGCATAAATTGGCTGAAGGGGATGCCTTCCAGCCAATTATGATGATGCGAACTCTCTCTTTCTATATAGCTATTCGAATCGGTCATTTTTCTAAACGTCTTTGTTTTAAAACTGCCATTTTCTACATAGATACACAGATCAAGGAATGAAATTTTTTCAACACTATTGTTAAAAGTCAGACAAATGTTAAACTCATTGGCATTTAGTTGATCTGAGAAGACAGTAAGGCTTTCTTCACTGCCATTCCATAAGAACATGATGTCATCAATATATCGATGCCAGGATACCAGACTCGTCCCCAGTTGATGACCACTGAAGATAGTGAGGTCCTCCCAGTAGGCCATGTAAAGGTTGGCGTAACTGGGGGCGAATCTGGTACCCATGGCAGTGCCCACTTGCTGGACGTAATATGCTCCGTCAAAATAAAAATAATTGTTATCTAAGATAAAGGAAATGGCATCCAAAATAAATTTCTTAGTTGCTTCATCATAATTACTTTTATCAAGGAAATAGGACACAGCTTGAATGCCCTTTTCCTTAGTGATAATCGTATATAATGTGCTGACATCAGCACTACATAAAATACTGGAGTCAGTATAAGTGAATTTATCAATAATTCTCAAGGCATCACCAGTATCTTTTAGATATGCAGGAGTTTCTAGTACTAGGGGCTGAAGAAAAAAATCAATTAGTGCTGACAAATTTGAAGTGAGGCTGTTACAGCCCGATATAATGGGACGACCGGGAGGGTGGAGGGGGTCCTTGTGAATTTTGGGCAGAACATAGATGGTAGGGACAGAGGGTTCTTTTATATTGAGAAAGTCATGTTCCTTTTCATTTATTACTCCATCTTGTAATGCTTTGGTGATTAATGCTAATAGATCATTGCTGATCTTCTGTGTGGGATCAGACTTAAGTTTCCTGTATGTATTGCCTGATTTTAACTGTTTCATAATTTCGGCTACATAGTCTGATTTATTCATAAGGACCACCCCCCCACCCTTATCTGCCGGTTTTATGATAATGTTTTTATCATCTTTTAGAGCTCTAACTGCCTCATACTCTTTTTTTGATAAATTACATTTTACCCTTTTTCTTCTTTTTAATAATTTTTCAATTTCATCATTAATGATTTCGTTAAAGCAATTGATAAATTTGCCTCTTTCAAAGGTGGGATTAAAATTAGATTTGTTTTTAAATTTATCCCGACCTGGATGATAATTAGTATCAGAGGTATTATCTTTGTTTGCAAAGAACTTTTTTAGGGTGACCTTTCTAATGTATTTTTGGGTGTCAATGTAAAGATTAAACGGATCTGTTTGTCCAGTTGGGGCAAATTTTAGTCCCTTTTGGAGTACCCTTGTTTCTATTGGGGTTAAGGTTCTACTACTCAAATTGAAAATTTTACCTACACAGTCTGACAATTTGGAGCCGTTTTCCTTATTAATTGTTCTGGATTTAACCTGGACTTTCTTTTTGCCTGCTCTTTTTCCACGTTTAGTTTTGATCTTTGGAATATTTTGTATTTGATGATGATTTATCTTATTCTCATTGGTCTTTGGTCCCACTGAAAAGGGGATTGGTTACGTAGAGGAGTGAGTGGATTAAGCGGCTGATACCTATTAAAGGTTCTCAATGGTTTTCTATTTTGCTCATAGGTTTCATTAATATGATGACGATTCGTTCTCCAATTATCTCTATATTGGGGTCTGTCATCGTTCCAATAATTAAGTTTAATCCCTCGATTATCATTAAATTTGTTGTATTTGAATCTGTCATTATGTTGATAATTTCTGGGAATCCTTTCCCATTTTGGGCTTGGTTCAGCTCTTATTTTGCCAGCCCTAAGGGGGCGGGTGCTCTGAAATTTTTTTGGGGGATTGGTTAATTCCACTTCCTGTATGGCGGATTCTTTCTCAGAATCTTTATTTAAGAGCTTTAAATCCCTCTGAAATTTTTTACTTTTCTTATCACGAAGCTCTTTTGTATTCCTTTTAATTTTATACAATAATTCATTCTCTGCTTTTCTAAAGTCATCCAATTCCCGAAAGGGGTGGACGATTGTATGCAAATTGGAAATTTCTATGTTGAGGGATTTGAGTGTTTCTCTCCTTTCCCTTAAGACTAAATCTACGAGGGCACAGGAGCAATTTTCCAAGATGGCATCCCAATCTTTCCTAAAAACATCACTGGATGGTGCAAATGATGGTGGTTTAATGATTTTCAAACCCTTGGGTACCATCTTGGACATTTGATACTGCTCCAGAGTAGATATTTCCCAAAATATCTTATTTTCTTTCAACATAACAGTTTCCAATTTCCTAAAAGCAGACTCTAAATTTTCATCACATATACTAATGTCATTAGTCTGAGAGAAAGTGGTTTTAAGGAGTTCTTGTCTATCCTCCCTATACGTAAACATCTTTGCAGCAGAAACACAATTAGTGATAGTAAACAGATTAATAGGTAAATATTGTGGTATCTGCGCAAAACATACAGTGCTTAAAGCAGCATATACATTTAAAGAAAAAATCACTTATTTTTCAGAAAATACAGTACAGGGTAGATAAAAATGTATTATTGCGCTTACACTGTATATGATGAAACGATTCTAAGTAGAAGTTCTCATGTAGTCAAAGGCATGGAACACTGAGTTGTAGGAGAGTGAATCCTTAGAGGATACAACTGTAAAAAAGAACACTACAATAGTGCAAATACGCTAGTAAACAGAAGATTTCCTTTAATATTCTGTAAGTTCAACTCACAAACACAGGTTTAAAAAAGGCGTGTCACAATTGGGATAGTTCACAGATGGAAGTACTCAGGCGAACCCCAAACTTCTTTTCTTGTAGGGGAGACTGGAATGGAAAAGTGCAATAGTGCAATACCAAATGTGCAAGTATAACAAATTGAATAAGCACAAAATGCACTCACAAACATAGATTGAAAAAAAGCATATAATAAACGACTGGATGGAGGGAGTCACATATACTTATCGACTGATAAGTTCCACAAATGTCCCACAGGGTTCCGGATACTCAGGGGGATTTTCTTTGAAGGTGCTCCAATTCCAAACAGTTCCAGGGTAGTCACAGCTGCTTAATGCATTTCGAACCAACAGGGTTCTTCCTCAGAAGCGTTTAGTGGCTAGATTGATTTAGAGGGCATATATATACCCCCACTTGATTTCCAAATCATTTTCAGGTGTTTGGCAAATTAGTAACAGATGCATCCAAATGAAGCTTTTCATTAATCCATAGACAGGAAGCGGCGATATGCGTTCCACAGCATAATACGTCACTTCCTGTCTGTTAAGAACAAGGACGCGGCGGACTGAGGAATGAAGACAGAACACAGCGTGACGCGCTCCTTCACACGGCGCGTCACTTCCTGTGCAGTGAATTCAACGCTGCTCAAGAGAGGACGGAAGTCATGCATTCCATCCAGCGGCTATGCGTGTCACACTCCCCAGCACGGCACGTAACTTGCTGTGTTTTGTAAGGCACAGTAAAAACAAAAATGTGTATATTCGTTATATATTGCATCACCTCCGATAGATAAAAACAACAACATGATACAAATAAAAGAACATAGAAATTTCCAATTTGCATACAATCGTCCACCCCTTTCGGGAATTGGATGACTTTAGAAAAGCAGAGAATGAATTATTGTATAAAATTAAAAGGAATACAAAAGAGCTTCGTGATAAGAAAAGTAAAAAATTTCAGAGGGATTTAAAGCTCTTAAATAAAGATTCTGAGAAAGAATCCGCCATACAGGAAGTGGAATTAACCAATCCCCCAAAAAAATTTCAGAGCACCCGCCCCCTTAGGGCTGGCAAAATAAGAGCTGAACCAAGCCCAAAATGGGAAAGGACTCCCAGAAATTATCAACATAATGACAGATTCAAATACAACAAATTTAATGATAATCGAGGGATTAAACGTAATTATTGGAACGATGACAGACCCCAATATAGAGATAATTGGAGAACGAATCGTCATCATATTAATGAAACCTATGAGCAAAATAGCAAACCATTGAGAACCTTTAATAGGTATCAGCCGCTTAATCCACTCACTCCTCTACGTAACCAATCCCCTTTTCAGTGGGACCAAAGACCAATGAGAATAAGATAAATCATCATCAAATACAAAATATTCCAAAGATCAAAACTAAACGTGGAAAAAGAGCAGGCAAAAAGAAAGTCCAGGTTAAATCCAGAACAATTAATAAGGAAAACGGCTCCAAATTGTCAGACTGTGTAGGTAAAATTTTCAATTTGAGTAGTAGAACCTTAACCCCAATAGAAACAAGGGTACTCCAAAAGGGACTAAAATTTGCCCCAACTGGACAAACAGATCCGTTTAATCTTTACATTGACACCCAAAAATACATTAGAAAGGTCACCCTAAAAAAGTTCTTTGCAAACAAAGATAATACCTCTGATACTAATTATCATCCAGGTCGGGATAAATTTAAAAACAAATCTAATTTTAATCCCACCTTTGAAAGAGGCAAATTTATCAATTGCTTTAACGAAATCATTAATGATGAAATTGAAAAATTATTAAAAAGAAGAAAAAGGGTAAAATGTAATTTATCAAAAAAAGAGTATGAGGCAGTTAGAGCTCTAAAAGATGATAAAAACATTATCATAAAACCGGCAGATAAGGGTGGGGGGGTGGTCCTTATGAATAAATCAGACTATGTAGCCGAAATTATGAAACAGTTAAAATCAGGCAATACATACAGGAAACTTAAGTCTGATCCCACACAGAAGATCAGCAATGATCTATTAGCATTAATCACCAAAGCATTACAAGATGGAGTAATAAATGAAAAGGAACATGACTTTCTCAATATAAAAGAACCCTCTGTCCCTACCATCTATGTTCTGCCCAAAATTCACAAGGACCCCCTCCACCCTCCCGGTCGTCCCATTATATCGGGCTGTAACAGCCTCACTTCAAATTTGTCAGCACTAATTGATTTTTTTCTTCAGCCCCTAGTACTAGAAACTCCTGCATATCTAAAAGATACTGGTGATGCCTTGAGAATTATTGATAAATTCACTTATACTGACTCCAGTATTTTATGTAGTGCTGATGTCAGCACATTATATACGATTATCACTAAGGAAAAGGGCATTCAAGCTGTGTCCTATTTCCTTGATAAAAGTAATTATGATGAAGCAACTAAGAAATTTATTTTGGATGCCATTTCCTTTATCTTAGATAACAATTATTTTTATTTTGACGGAGCATATTACGTCCAGCAAGTGGGCACGGCCATGGGTACCAGATTCGCCCCCAGTTACGCCAACCTTTACATGGCCTACTGGGAGGACCTCACTATCTTCAGTGGTCATCAACTGGGGACGAGTCTGGTATCCTGGCATCGATATATTGATGACATCATGTTCTTATGGAATGGCAGTGAAGAAAGCCTTACTGTCTTCTCAGATCAACTAAATGCCAATGAGTTTAACATTTGTCTGACTTTTAACAATAGTGTTGAAAAAATTTCATTCCTTGATCTGTGTATCTATGTAGAAAATGGCAGTTTTAAAACAAAGACGTTTAGAAAAATGACCGATTCGAATAGCTATATAGAAAGAGAGAGTTCGCATCATCATAATTGGCTGGAAGGCATCCCCTTCAGCCAATTTATGCGAATAAAAAGAAATTGCACTGATCCAGTGATATGTGATAATCAAATAAAAGAAACCTCTGAAAGACTTTTAGCTAAAGGTTATTCTGAAAAATTACTTGAAAAGGCACAAAATAAAGTTGGCAACATAAAAAGAGAAGATCTACTTATACAGAAGCCGAAACAAGTAACCACTGATGATAATAAAGCTAATTGGGCTTTTATAAGTCAATTTAACCCTTTGTTTAAAGATATTGAAAAAATCTTTAAGAAAAATTGGCACCTTTTAAAAAAGGATCCAATTTTAGGAAAGATAATCCCTGAAGGTCCAACCTTCATATATAGAAAAGCTCCATCACTGCAAGATAAACTGGTTAGAAGTACCTTAGATGACGGCTTTCGAGTCAGTAATAGAACTAAGGGCTTCCATAGGTGTGGCCAGTGCTTAATGTGTCGGACAGTAAAAAGCCCACAAAGCAAAATTGTCAATTTTACTGTAAATGGGGAAACTTTTAACATTCAAGATTTTATTACCTGTCACTCTAAAAATATTATTTATATTATTGAGTGTGCTTGTGGCCTCTTCTATGTCGGCAAGACATGTAGGAATTTAAAAACACGTCTAGCCGAGCATATATACAATATTCGTAAAGGCCTTGAATCTCATTCACTTTCCTACCACTTCAAAAACCATCATGATAAAAAAGAATGCCAAATAAAAAGCTTTTTAGGTATCCAACAGATTAAGCCAACCTGGAAAACTAGGGATATGGAAAGTAGGCTGGCGAAATCTGAAATGAGATGGATTTTTAATTTAGGCACCTTACAACCAAAAGGTTTGAATACAGATTTTGAAATGAAGTGGTTTTTAACTTAATTATCCCATATTTATTCTTTTATACCTGTCTCAATACATTTATTGTATCTTCCCATTCTGCATTTGAGAATTGTTATTTATTTTTATTTTTTGGGTACCATGTATCTGGATTCACTGGACTGATCAACAAACCTTTGAGATTTTGGTTTTATCATTTAAACCCCTGCCTATTTACCTGTTTGGAACACTTCCTGCATTCTGGAACGCATACAACTGTGATATATGGACATCATTGGAACGCACATTTTATAAGTCTTAAAGTATATTTTATTTGTATCATGTTGTTGTTTTTATCTATCGGAGGTGATGCAATATATAACGAATATACACATTTTTGTTTTTACTGTGCCTTACAAAACACAGCAAGTTACGTGCCGTGCTGGGGAGTGTGACACGCATAGCCGCTGGATGGAACGCATGACTTCCGTCCTCTCTTGAGCAGCGTTGAATTCACTGCACAGGAAGTGACGCGCCGTGTGAAGGAGCGCGTCACGCTGTGTTCTGTCTTCATTCCTCAGTCCGCCGCGTCCTTGTTCTTAACAGACAGGAAGTGACGTATTATGCTGTGGAACGCATATCGCCGCTTCCTGTCTATGGATTAATGAAAAGCTTCATTTGGATGCATCTGTTACTAATTTGCCAAACACCTGAAAATGATTTGGAAATCAAGTGGGGGTATATATATGCCCTCTAAATCAATCTAGCCACTAAACGCTTCTGAGGAAGAACCCTGTTGGTTCGAAATGCATTAAGCAGCTGTGGCTACCCTGGAACTGTTTGGAATTGGAGCACCTTCAAAGAAAATCCCCCTGAGTATCCGGAACCCTGTGGGACATTTGTGGAACTTATCAGTCGATAAGTATATGTGACTCCCTCCATCCAGTCGTTTATTATATGCTTTTTTTCAATCTATGTTTGTGAGTGCATTTTGTGCTTATTAAATTTGTTATACTTGCACATTTGGTATTGCACTATTGTACTTTTCCATTCCAGTCTCCCCTACAAGAAAAGAAGTTTGGGGTTCGCCTGAGTACTTCCATCTGTGAACTATCCCAATTGTGACACGCCTTTTTTAAACCTGTGTTTGTGAGTTGAACTTACAGAATATTAAAGGAAATCTTCTGTTTACTAGCGTATTTGCACTATTGTAGTGTTCTTTTTTACAGTTGTATCCTCTAAGGATTCACTCTCCTACAACTCAGTGTTCCATGCCTTTGACTACATGAGAACTTCTACTTAGAATCGTTTCATCATATACAGTGTAAGCGCAATAATACATTTTTATCTACCCTGTACTGTATTTTCTGAAAAATAAGTGATTTTTTCTTTAAATGTATATGCTGCTTTAAGCACTGTATGTTTTGCGCAGATACCACAATATTTACCTATTAATTTTTCCTTTGTATTGTCAATTTAGCAGGTTGTCTGCCTTTTTCTGGTGTTTTAATTCAAAAGTAAATTGTTGTCGGTGTATTTTAATGAAGTGTGATTCATGTGTTTTTTGTAAAGTTTTTTTTTTTTATTTTTCAATGGACTTATGGTTATTGTGTGTTGATCTGGGTTTTCTTTTGTGTGGTTGATGTGATTTTTCAAGCATATTTTTTTTTATGCTTACAATTTGTTGTAGATATTTGTGGGTAGTGGTTTGTTGTTAGCAGCAAAATTTAGTAACATATCGTGCTATATTCTGGTTGTGTCAAGCTATTAAGATGGGATGTTGCCCATAGCAACCAATCAGATTCTACTTCACATTTATCTAGCACCTTCTAGAAGATAATACCTGGAATCTGATTGGTTGCTATGGGCAACATCCCATCTCAAATAGAACTCCCATCTTAGTAAATTTACCCCCAAGTTTGGGTTTTAAGTAGTATAATATTGTTCATTATGCACCTTTTTGTATGGATTGGTTGGTTAAATTGTTTCTTAATTCAACTATACACACCCAATGAAGTCAGGCAGAAAAGCATAAGAATAGTTTAGTTTACTTCTCATCAGGTTCCACATATGTTTACATCACAATAAGGAATTTGCATAAACAGATAAACATAATAGTATGTTCATTAGTACATTCTTCATATTTTTACAGTACAAAAGAGAAGCAGCACAGCCAGGCCACATCCCACACTGCCAAGAGATGCAGATGCTGGCGATGCAGGTAAGAATTTAGTATAAACACATATTCTGAAAACACAGAGAAAAGCAGAATGTTAATGTTTATCTTATCACATAGGTTCTTCTTCAGCAAAACCCCCTCCACTAAGGCGCCCATCACAGGGCTCGGATCCTCAACATAGGAGGCCAACCAAGAGACGCCGTCTTGAGGCTGAATCACCAGCAGCATCCTCACCACCCCAACGGCGCATCCCCATAGTGTCGGCCCTGCAACCACAAGCCATTTTGGCAAGCCCACAAAGCGAGGATCCTCAATCCCCTCAGCTGTCTGGTGAGTAAACATAACAATTACTTGTAAAGAAGTTAAAAAACAGTGGGGTAAATGTATTAACCTGGAGAAGGCATAAGGAAGTGATAAACCAGTGATATGTGCATGGTGATAAGGGCAGCAGCCAAACAAATCCTAACTGTTAATTTACATATTGGAGCTGTTTGGCTTGTGCCTTTATCACCTTGCACATATCACTGGTTTATCACTTCCTTATGTCTTCTCCAGGTTAATTCATCTGCCCCACTGTTTGTGCACAGAAAAAAAAATGTGTCACAAATAAACATTCATACATGTAATAATCATCAACAGCAAGCACATGGGGGTTTATGGGTTTTTTTTGTGCATAATTTTCAGAGGTGATGTTGGGCATAGCAACAAATATTTTTTTTTATGTTTGCTAGAAACAGCTACATAAATGTTAAGTTTCATCCAATTGTTTTGCATGCCCAACATCACCAGTTCGAAACATAGGACACCTTAAGACTTTTTCCCCCATTGTTAATGTTTACATTTGTTACCACTATATTTGTTTAAGTTTTGGCCAGACCACTGACTGCCTTGAACAATGTATGAGTGTATGGCTCAACACATTTATTGTATTGTGTATGTTCTTCAAAAGGAAGCTTCATACACAATATGTAAATGTAGTAATTGGTATTTGTTAGAGTTCTTCGTGTTCGAACATTAATTATGGCTCAGAGTCCAACAATACCCTTAAACATTTTTCAACTGAGTAGTGGACGTTAAAAGCAACATATTTATACAAAAAGGTGAGCTAAATTGTGAAGTTTAGGCAACAATCTATTTATCAATACCAACATGAATATTAAGAAGTAATGCATGTTGATGTAAAGCTATAATTAGACCAATGCTAAATAATGACTAAATAGTGGCTGTCTTCAACCCCATACAGAACCACCCATCATGGCCGAGGATGCCCAGCAGGAAAGTGACCAGCAGGATACCTACACACTACACCTGCAAGCCATAGATCCTACCCAGACAACCACGCCGCAGGACATACCCCAACCACCCCAAACATCCCACAGCCCCCAATTGAGCCCAACACCACCCCAGCAACAAATGGCCCCCGAGTTTTGGAGCAGTTGGGCCACACAACAGGCGCAACACTATGCGTGCCTGAACACCCACACCCAATACCTTGCCAGTCTGCCCCATCATCTGCCGCGACTCAGTCGGAACTCAGGCAGACTGATAGTTCAGGTTGACAGAATTGCCAATTCAATGGAGCAGATGAAGGCAGACAACACCCAAATGCAAGCCAATCTGCAATGCATTATGGATGAACAACAGCGGCAACAACAAACCCTAATTCAACTGATTCAACACAACCAAATGATTAACAAAAATCTGTCCAGAATTATAGCAAACAACACTGCCGCTAATACCCAAATGACTGCAAGCCTAAATAACCTCAGCCAAAGCCTTAATGTGTTGACATCACACCAAGTAAGCTCTAGCTCGGGAACAACTACACCAAGCCAGACCCCAGTTAACTCCCCATTTAGACGATCAAGCAGAACCCGGCCCAACGAACCAGGGCAAGCCTCTGCACCCAGCACACACACACAAAAATTATGATGCCTGCAGAAAATAGTTTGTTCCAAATAATGTTCTTTGATTTGTTACACAAAAAATGCCTGTGTTCAAGGAAATAAATTATTCACATGGAATATGTGTATTGTTTAATTTGCAACACAAACCACCTGCACATTACTGGATTGGCGCAGATGTCTATTGGTATAAATATATTGCCTGCCCCTAGGTGGGCTCAGCTCAACGTGTGTGCAATCTATGGCACCCAGCACATTGTCCATGCCAGCAAGCTCAGAGAAAGCTACCCTGACTGCATGCCACTGCGACTCCTGGGTAGGGAAGCAGAGAGAGGCATCTATGTGGGCATATAAGACATCCAAAACCTGAGTGGACATTACCAAATTTAAGGTGAGTGTCATGACCTGTAATCAATACAATACTGTGTTATATTACATAACAGAAGCACCACTTAGACATAGACGTGTATGTATGTTTTAACTCACCTGAATTAAATATTTAGAAATGGTGGCCTGTGAGATGCTAATTACATCGCCAGTCACAGGCTGGAAGCTGCCAGTAGCCATAAAGTGCAACACAGCCGGTAGTTTGTGCAGGCCTGAGACAGAGCGAGAGCGTGCTGTCTCAGGGTCTAGGTTCAGTTTGACAAGGTCATACAGACGGAAAATGTTTATTCTATTTAGCCAGACCATCTGTATAACCTGGTCATCGGCCAATTTGTTCAAGTTTAAACGTCCCCTAAAAAAAACAGACCTGCCCAGCCTACGCGGAACCTTTACAACCTGCTGACCATGTTCAGTTTCCTGGCCTTGCTTTATTGTAGCCTCATGGAGCAGTATCAGGTATCCCCCAGCAAACAAGAAATCAGTACTACACACGGTAGCAGCAATTTCAGAGTGAGAGATGTGAAACATGTGCTTGGGTCCCTTTTAAAGGTCCAAAACATCAGGTGTGAGTAATATAGAATTGGAAACACATGTAAACACGCTTCTCAAAAGCAGGTCTACTTTTTTTTAGGCTTATCTTACGATTTGCATTTTTTTACGGCCGCACATGCATTTTCACGGAAGAGATTTAAAATACGAATGCTTAGTAAATGACCGAGTTCTATACCTTAACTGCCGCGTTTGACCGATGGTGTATTCATTCGTATTTTTACTACACAGCCGTAAAAAAAATACGAATGCCCTCATCACTGCCGTGATTTGAGTTTAGTAAATTCCCGAGATGACACTTTGAAGAAAATACACCATCTTGGTCAAAATCGGGAGCTTAGTAAATATACCCCTATGTGTAAATTGTGCACTATATTAATTTAATATTGAATATGTCTTTGTAGCTTTTCTGTGCGAATGCGTATGCTACCGTATATATTCATACCACGTGCCAATATGCAGGGCTCATGAACCATTGTATGTAGCATGCGTGTATGCGTTCGCACAGTGAGAACGTGCCCACACAGAGGCCACTCTGTGTGGTGTTTGCACATGGTGAGTGTTGGTGTAATATTTTCAACTTCAACAGTCCACCCTTTGGCAGAAAACAATAACTGCCATAAATTACTAACAGCAATGAAAATATTTCAAAACACATAATGGGTGACCCAGACACATGTATGTACTTATTTCGCAAATCAGACATTGACTGTGGTTGGGGAAGACAGGGAGGAGAATGAGACATCCTCTATATGCACTTGGCGGTCAAGGGACCACTGCTTAGGTGTGGGACAACATTCAACCTATAGAGTATGCTGGGGCAGTGCTATAGCCTAAGATGTCTGATTTGCATGAACATTGCATACATACATGTACCTATGTCTTTGCACACTGTTGTCCGGCTTTGGTGGAAGTTTTGCTGGGTAGAGGTAGAGAACACAAAAGACGGTGAAAGAAACAGGCCATGAAATTCATTAACATACCTATCACAGCACTGTCTCTATCATCGGATCGTATACCAAATCTGCTGCATTTACAATGCACCCGCTCCTTACACTCATCAAATTTGTAATACAGATGTAGCCTCCGTTATCTTGACTGTTTCTCCGCCTAGACGGGCGTTTAGTCACGCTAAGGCGATAGCTTAGCTTGCTGAGTTCAATCACGGGCAGGCGCATTGAGGCGATACTAGATACTCTGAATGCATTACATATCTCCACCACTGGGTGGCTAATGCTCCACTAATCCAGTACTTTCGATCGTATAGCGGCGGATTTATCTACAGCTCTGGCAATTGGTCAGTGATGAATGTAATGTTAATACTGTAGATGATGACCAATGGTCAGACGGTGAGAGTTCTTAATATACAGTACTGTAAATACTATAGTTTATACAGACACAAACGAACATGTTAAAACACTTTTGTATGCAGATGCAAGTTTGTGTATGGAGTACTGTATGTGTATGGAGTATGTGTATGGAGACACAACTAATTGATGAAAAGGAAGAATGTACAATGCATAAACACTGTGCTTTTGAAATACATGTACATGAGCATCTGAGTTCCCTAAGGCATAATGGGGATGGTGGAAAATACAGTGCTTTTGAAATGCGAGCGTCCGAGTCCCCTAAGGCATAAACCAACACCAATGGGGAGGGGTCGCTGTTTGCAGTACTTTTATACATGATATTGTGAATCTCTCAAGAGGTGTCGTGGGCTAGCGATGAAGGCTCCCACCTCCCACGCTGGGGGTCCAGGGTTCGAGTCCTGAAGTGCCATTTTTTTTAATGTGTTCCCAATGACATTCACTTACAGTACACTACATATTATAATTTTTTTCTTTGTAAGACATTCAATGGAAGTGTGCACACAAGTTTCACATAAATCAGAGTAAATCTGCAGGAGCGATTCTTTACGCTAAATGCAAATACACAGCGGTAATGAGTATAAATGAGTGTATTCTGACTGAGCAAAACAGTACTGTAGATCTTTGGCATCTGTGTATTGCACATGACCTGAACTGCCTCCCAGTCTACTGCATGACCTGTGCAGGCTCCAAGGGGGGAAGGGCGATGGGGGGAGGGGGAGGCTTTGGAAAATACCGTGCCTTTGAAATACAAGTTTGAGCGTCCGAGTCCCCTAAGGCATAAACCAACACCAAGGGGAAGGAAATGCCAACCTTTTTTTAATGTGTTCCCATGGCATTCACTTTAATATTATTTTTTTTTCTCTCTAATACATTCAGTGGAAGGGTGCACACAGGTTTCACATAAATCAGAGTAAATCTGCAGGAGCGATTATTTACGCTAAATGCAAATACACAGCGGTAATGAGTATAAATGAGTATATTCTGACTAAGCAAAACAGTACTGTAGATCTTTGGCATTTGTGTATTGCACATGACCAGAACTCCCTCCCTATCTACTGCATGACCTTTGCAGGCTCCCAGGGGGGAAGGGCGATGGGCTAGCGGGAGGCGGTGGAAAATACAGTGCTTTAGAAATGCGAGCGTCCAAGTCCCCTAAGGTATAAATCAACACCACTGCGGAGGGGTCGCTGTTTGCAGTACTTTTATACATGATATTGTGAATCTCTCATGAGGCATCATGGGCTAGCGATGAATGCTCCCACCTCCCACGCTGGGGGTCCAGGTTTCGAGTCCTGAAGTGCCATTTAAAAAAAAATGTATATGTTCCCGTGACATTCACTTACAGTACAGTACATATTATTATTTTTTTCTTTGTAAGACATTCAATGGAAGGGTGCACACAAGTTTCACAAATCAGAGTAAACCTGCAGGAGCGATTCTTTACGCTAAATGCAAATACACAGCAGTAATGAGTATAAATGAGTGTATTCTGAGCAAAACAGTACTGTATACCTTCGGCGTTTGTGTATTGCACATGACCTGAACTGCCTCCCTGTCTACTGCATGACCTGTGCAGGCTCCAAGGGGGGAAGGGCGATGGGGGGAGGGGGAGGCTTTGGAAAATACAGTGCGTTTGAAATACAAGTTTGAGCGTCCGAGTCCCCTAAGGCATAAACCAACACCAATGGGAAGGAAGTGCCAACCTTTTTTTTAATGTGTTCCTGTGACATTCACTTTAATATTATTTTTTTTTCTCTCTAATACATTCAATGGAAGGGTGCACATAGGTTTCACATAAATCAGAGTAAATCTACAGGAGCAATTCTTTACGATAAATGCAAATACACAGCGGTAATGTGTATAAATGAGTGTATTCTGACTGAGCAAAACAGTACTGTAGATCTTTGGCATTTGTGTATTGCACATGACCTGAACTCCCTCCCTATCTACTGCATGACCTGTGCAGGCTCCCAGGGGGGAAGGGTGATGGGCTAGCGGGAGGCGGTGGAAAATACCGTGCTTTAGAAATGCGAGCGTCCAAGTCCCCTAAGGTATAAATCAACACCACTGGGGAGGGGTCGCTGTTTGCAGTACTTTTATACATGATATTGTGAATCTCTCATGAGGTGTCGTGGGCTAGCGATGAAGGCTCCCACCTCCCACGCTGGGGGTCCAGGGTTCGATTCCTGAAGTGCCATTTTTTTATTTGTTCCCGTGTCATTCACTTACAGTACAGTATATATATATTTTTTTCTTTGTAAGACATTCAATGGAAGGGTACACACAAGTTTCACATAATTCAGAGTAAATCTGCAGGAGCGATTCTTTACGCTAAATGCAAATACACAGCGGTAATGAGTTTAAATAAGTGTATTCTGACGCAACTAACTGAGCAAAACAGTGCTGTATATCTTCGGCGTTTGTGTATTGCACATGACCTGAACTCCCTCCCTGTCTACTGAATGACCTGTGCAGGCTCCCAGGGGGGAAGGGCGTAGGGCAAGACAGTGGAAAATAACGTGGTAAACAAAAAAGGCATAATCAAAACCAAGGGAAACTGTCACACAGTAACAACGTAGAATGCCTGGAACACACGACGTCTGAGACGCATGACGTCTGAGACACTCATTGCGCATGAGGACGGTGTCATGGCTGCTGTTAGGGACCGTCCTTATGCACTCGGAGAGCTCCATCTCCTAGTTCGCTGGCGGGACAGAACTCTCGCCAGCAACGAGAAGGTGAGAGCCTATAGAAGGGCAAGCAGGGAGATCCTCCGGAAATACAACCGGAGAAGGTCTGTGAGGTCACTCCAAAGGAGGTGGAGTGACCTCGTCCGGAGGACTCCAAGGCGCCTGCAGGCCATAAGGGATTCTAAGTACAGTACATTATTGTAGATTACTGTACTTTAAGTTACTGTAGTTACAGGTACAGTACATTATAGCACGGGCTGCTGTAGACGGTGTAATGTAATGTGCATAGACCTCGCTTATCCCTATCGCCCCTGTGGCTAGGGGAGTGTGATGCTCCTTCAGCATTGCCCCGTGGCCTGCAAAACTTATGCCATCTCTCACTCCATATCCGAGCGCTGCCTGCCACGTGGTGGGGATTCACGGTCGGTGGCCATTTTGTCAGTTTGCTTTGCGATCGAGTCCGGTGTAACGTAATGTGCATAGACCTCGGCTATCCCTATCGCCCCTGTGGCTAGGGGAGTGTGACGCTCCTTCAGCATTGCCCCGTGGCCTGAAAAACTTATGCCATCTCTCACTCCATTTCCGAGCGCTGCCTGCCACGTGGTGGGGGTTCACGGTCGGTGGCCATTTTGTCAGTTTGCTATGCGATCGAGTCCGGTGTAACGTAATGTGCATAGACCTTGCTTATCCCTATCGCCCCTTGTTATTTTGGCTAGGGGATTGTGACGCTCCTTCAGCATTGCCCCGTGGCCTGCAAAACCTATGCCACCTCTCACTCCATATCCGAGTGCTGCCTGCCACGTTGTGGGGATTCACGGTTGGTGGCCATTTTTAATGTACTGTACATAGAACTCGCTTATCCCCATAGGCCCCTGTGTTTTTTAACTACCATATTGAGATGCACATTTCTAGGCCTACAGTATTTAATATACAGTAAGCAGCATTGTTGGTAGGCAATAATTGAAGAATTTACATACAGTAAGTGACATGTACTGTATGTAATGCTGGTACATCATGTCAGTCGTCCCTTATGCTGTACACTACTGTAAGTCTCACAGGGCCCATGCACTTCCAAGGAGGGTTATTTACAGTATCTGTTTTATACAGTAAAGTAATTGCAGTCCATAACACTGATGTGGTATTTTCAGTACTGTACAGTATACAGTACTAAAATTTGAACATCAGGTACAGTACTATACAGTAAATATGTACAGCATTAACTTTTATCATAAAACTCTTGCAAATTTTCAGATGTGTAAATTTTAGACTACAGTATTCATAAATGTTTTTTCTCCATACAGGAATTACAGTTGGACAACATGCCAGTAACTATCAACTAAACTATGAGTAAGATAATCGCCAACATGAAAAAAGAAAATAAAACCATCAAAGAGATCCATGCATGGCTCAAGGAAAGTGGCATTATAGTCACTTTAGAAACGGTGCGCTCTCATGCTTTCAAGAGAACAACGACCAGATTTGTATTTCCTACAAAATGCACATGGTACGTACTGTACAGTACTGTAATGTTTAAATGACTTACTGTATACAATAGACAATTTTTTGGAAATAAAAAAAATAACACTTCATCTAACTGTGATTGTGCTGTTCATTAATTCATATTTTTCATACTGTATTGTACTGTAGGAGAGTGCAACAAATTGTGGAGGAACTAACTCGTGAGGATGATGAGAGTACTGCTTTGCAAATAAAACAAATTCATCATTCCAAGTATGACCTGGACATATCGGCCACCAGTGTCAGAAGGATGCAACGGAAAATGGGATGGACCTTTGGCGCAACAAGGTAAAATACTGAAAGCAGTATAAACCATACAGTAAATGCACACTTATTCACTGTTAATAATCCCTTGACAAGTGATATAACAATGACGTAAATCATTATATAGAGTGTGTACTTTATACTGTATACAGCATATACAGTATGGGGTGTAGTATGGTATGCCGGCGGTCGGGCTCCCGGCGACCAGCATACCGGCGCCGGGAGCCCGACTGCCGGCATACCGACAGTATGGCGAGAGCTAATGAGCCCCTTGCGGGCTCGCTGTGCTCGCCACGCTGCGGGCACGGTGGCGCGCTATTTAATTCTCCCTCCGGGGGGGGGGGGGTCGTGGTCCCCCACGAGGGAGAATAGGTGTTGGTATGCCGGCTGTCGAGATTTCAGTGCCGGTATACTGTGCGCCGGGATCCCGACAGCCGGCATACTGAAGACCACCCACAGTATGTGTATGTTTTTATATATATATATATATATATAATCTCCCAAAAGAGATACCTGTAGGCACTCATTGTGATGATTATATACTGTATACTGTGTTTGTGTGTGTGTGTGTGTGTGTGTGTGTGTGTGTGTGTATATATAGTACTGTGTATATACTGTAGTGTATATACAGTTTAATATATACAGTAGGTATATAATACAGTATACTGCACATACAGTCTACTGTATATACAGTAATCTCTTTCATTACTGTATCTGATTCATTATTTTTGGCTCTTCACAGGATATCTCCCATGATAAGAGATGTGAATAAAGAAAAGAGAGTTGAACAGGCACGGCGATGGATTGAGAGTGGTGAAACATTTCATGATGTCATTTTCACAGATGAATCATCTGTTGCCCTTGAGCGGTTCTCCAGAACTTCATTCCGGAAACGTAACCATATCTCATTAAAACCACGCCCAAAGCATCCATTGAAAGTCCATGTATGGGGAGGCATTTCACGATTAGGAGATGGTCCCCTATTATTTTTCGAAGGTATAGTACTATACTTTATTCTGTGCCTGTGTTCTGTAAATATACATGCTGTACTGTAAAGTACATGTAACTGCACAATAAAATGAGTTGCTTATTAATGAACATTTTTTTATTTCTGTAGGGATCATGGATAAGAAATGTTTCCAACAATAGTAGAGGGGTGTATGGTGCCATTTGTGAATAAATATTACCCAACTCACCATAGGATATTCCAAGACAATGATCCTAAACACTCTGCCTCAGCCAAATTTATGGAAGAGAAAGGTATGAATTGAGAACGCACACCACCAGAGTGAGTATTCTTTTAACACTGTACAAGTAAAATTTTGGATAGCACTCTAGTACTGTAAATGTATTTTTTAGGTTAATAAACAGTACAATACCGTATGTTTAATTTTCTCTATTTAACGTCATTAATTGACTAACATTTTTTTCTGTACTCTTTTTTTTTTTTTTTTCAGATCACCAGACATGAAACCAATTGAATTAGAGTGGGCTCAATTGAAGAGATACATTAGGAGTGTTGCGAAGCCAACAACAAAACAGCAGCTGTTGGATGGGATACAGAAATTTTGGCTAGAAGTACACCTGAACATTGTAATAATTATATAAATCACCTGTATAAAGTATTACCTGTTATAGTCGAAATAAATGGTCAAGCCACAAATATGTAGTTCTGTACTGTATTTTCTGTTTAAAATTTAAAATTGATGCATTATTAAAAATGTTTATAAAATTGCCTTTGTATGATTATTGCATAAGCTAACGTACAATATTTTACATTATACTACACAGTAGTAATGTTTTTAATGTGTATGAACAGTTATTTTCAGTTTCATAAGTCCTGAATAAGAGTACTGTACATTTTTGATCAGTACAGTACATGGAAACGGATGTTGTAATAAATACTTTTTTTACATTAATATTGATACTTTTCCAATAAATATTCCATTATACAGTATGGTATGGTACAGTACATGGGGGTAAATGTACAGTATGATGTGCTGTTATGGGGGAGAAATACTGTATACACTTAATGTACAGTAAATGTTTTTTTTTTGTTACAAACACACAAATGCATCCCAGACGGAAATCTGCTATACACAGCAGACAGCTTATGGTGACAGAACTTACCTACCGTATCCCCACCCATAGTCGTGGTATATTTTAGATAGCTTAATGAGACACTCCTGCAGCATTGCCAATGATTTATGTAAAACCTGTGTGCAAACAGTATCTCTATTGAATGCAAAATACAGTAACAGTACAGTATACAGTATTACCAGAGCCGTACCTGACCAACATGATGCCCTAGGCTAGATTTGGGCTGATGCCCCCTTGCACAGATGCTAGTTCCGCCTCTAACCCTGTACCCCTTTCCCAGCACCATCACCCATTTTGGTGCTCCTACACCCTATATTTTAAATAGGAACAGTGTGCACATTTAGTGCCAGCCCAAAACAGTGCATGTTCTTGCTGGGAAGGGGCATGGCAACACAATAATTCCCCCAGTTGAAATGACACAACACAGTACTGCAACTTTATTCACATTATATCATGCAATAGTGTCTCTTATTCTCGTTACATCATATGATAGTACCACCTTACTCCTCACAGTATTGCCCCTTATTCACATTACACCACACCACATTGATATTTATTCACATTAGACCATGCAGTAGTGCCCTTTCTTTGTTACGCTAGAAAATATTGTAGTACACCTTATACACATAATGCCCACATTAGTAATGCATTTCATATTTAAATTTTCAATTTTGTTTTGGGTCTGTATACTGTACATTATACAGCATTTATTATTTGATCATTCTACGGGACCTCATTGCCTCTGTGTACTGTTATTTTAGCTAGGGGATTGTGATGCTCCTTTAGCATTGCCCTGTAGCCTGTAAAATTAATGCCATCTCTCACTCCATATCCGAGCGCTGCCTGCCATGTGGTGGGGGTTCAGGGGCGGCAGACATTTTGCCAGTGTGCTATGCAATCGAGTCCGGTGTACCGTAATGTGCAAAGACCTCGCTTATCCCTATCGCCCCTGTGTACAGTATTTTAGCTAGTGGATTGTGATGCTCCTTCAGCATTGCCCCATAGCCTGCAAAATGATGCCATCTCTCACTCCATATCCGAGCGCTGCCTGCCATGTGGTGGGGGTTCAGGGGTGGCGGACATTTTGCTAGTGTGCTATGCGATCGAGTTCGCTGTACCGTAATGTGCATAGACCTCGCTTATCCCTATCACCCCTGTGTACAGTATTTTAGCTAGGGGATTGTGACGCTCCTTCAGCATTGCCCCATAGCCTGCAAAACCTGGGCTGTTACTTGCTCCGTAGACTGGGGCCTCCATGGGGCAAGGAGTCACAGGTGGTAGCCATTTCTATTGAGTCTGCCCTGCTACAGAATTGTATGTGTACTGTACGGTGTATAGAACCTTAACAGTAGAACTGCTCCTGCAGTTTTGCCCTGGTTTATGTGAAAAAAAAAGTGTCTGGAAAAAACTAACGTGCAATCGTACTTCAGGAATTGAACCCGGGACTCTGAGTATAGGAAGCGGAACACTTCACCACTTTGCCGCAGACAGATTAATACATTCATCGGTTTTGATTATGCTGTAATGGCTACGGGATTAGGACGCTAACATATTGTACAATATTCCTAATCTCAATAGGCAATAGTGAACTTCTAACACGTCCATTTGCGACAGTGTACACTACTGGTTTTATGTTGTTTTGTCTGCGGGACTTGGACGCTCACATATTCATAAAGTACTGTAAATGGATCATATACTGTATGCTGTACTATTTGCATCTGTACCTTATATACTGTATTAAATAATGCAGTGTAATGAGTATTTACTGTATGCAGCGTAATGAGACGCCTTAGTAAAGTAGTCCTTACTATATATTTCAGGATTGCATTTTACGGGAGACCACACGCAAGCGCAGTAGTGATTGTAAAAAGCGACATCTGGTAGATAATCGCAGGTATTACACATAAAGGTAACGCCAAATGCTTTGTCTGCCTCAGTGCGATTGGGCACGCCTCTCTGTGACTAGGCGCGCCTCCCTGCGTCCCGGTACACTGCGTATGCCTGATCGGGACAAATGCCTCAGCCAGTCAAGATAACGGTGGCTACATCTATATGCCTTTTTCACTGCGTCAGAATTCGAACACATCTAAATATCAAGCCGATAATTATGACGACACCCAGAATACAGAGGAGAAACTTTCCCACATTTGCGATCACGCCTTGTGCCCACTCTCCTAACCCAGAGAACCATTTGAATGGGTTCAACCATGAGGCCCAACCGGTCAATTCATTACCCACTGCCGCTAAAGTGAGATTGTGTTTCCTTCTGAACTCCCACTTCAACTGCAAGATCTCATCCATCTTTTGATCAATGATCTCCGTTGGGTCCTCGGTACTGTTCGTAATATACATGCAGCACTTCACACCATATTGAGTCGCCAAGGTAACACAATACCCACCTGTCACGGCCGTGACATAATTTAAGACCATCCTTTGTTGCACCAGTTCCTTCTTGTAGGCCTGTAGTTCCCTACCTGTATACCTGAAGGTGTCGCCATACATTTCAGTGATATTCTCTATCAAGTTCGCTAGCGCATGGATATACCTATAATTTATAATTCCTCTGGGAGTATGGGTGATATCTAATGCAAGAAGAATCTGAATCCCGGTGAATTCATGAATCAAATTTGAGGCTGCGAGCTCTCTCCTGTCTAGGAGGTGTCTCTTGAAAATGTGTTCATAGTGGGTGTGAGTATAAGGAGGCAAAGCGCTGTGGTGAATGTCCTTCATTTTGTCATGTGCGATGGTCATGACCTCTGGTAGTACTCTGCCTATATAACACAATCCTTCAGAACTCGGAGTAAGCAACTTGTACACCTTCCTTCCACATATGAAATAAGCATCATCTGGGAGAACATAGGGGACAAAATGCATTAATATCATATCACAGATAATCCTTACAAAGAAACCTGTCCCCAGTTTTTCCATCTGCTTGATACAAGTATCTGGCTGGATAATGTGTGCACAATATCCCTGTGGCACTGTTCCAGCCCACATGGTTTTGATCCCACATGTATACTTGTATCGGAAGTACCTCCCACTTGTGGCTATCCGACGTACAAGTTCAGAGTTGATGGGTTCTTTATCAGCTCTGTGTGAGAAGGTCATTGTCTGATTGTTCCAAGTCACTTCCCAATTTCCTGGTTTCCGGAAATTGGATACATTGAAACACAGTAGTGATCTATCTACGTGGTACTGGTGGAACTTTATGCTAGGGGTTCTAGATATATTGAATTTTCTGTCCACCAGTCTCCCCTTATGCAATTCGAGTACCTCATTTACTGTTAAGGGGTATGGCACTAATCCTGATTTACTCTGTCCTTGAGGTACTTGTGAGCACACCCAGCATTCTGTCTGGTTTAAGATCGTACCCACTAATGAGTGATAGTCACTCAAAGGATGTCTGTCAATATTGATATTATTGTTTGACTGACATCTCTGGATGCACCCATCTTTGACTATGTTATCGCAGTACTTACATATGCAGTATTCATCAGACAATAACCCTTCACGTTGCCTCTGAGCTCCTTGACTACCAGATCTCTTACTGATACCAGCTTTGACCAAAGTGATGGACTGATCCTGGGGTCCTACAAATTCATCCTCTCCATCAGAACCCATTCCAGATCCTTGCTCGACTTCTCAGGAGCCCTCACAAAAACAAATTGTCTTGATCAAAAATAGAATCACAAGAAAAATCCAGAATACAGTCTCTTGATGTGGATCCATTTCGGTAGGAAAAAAAGGAGGGGAGGAAAAGAAAATGAAGAGGGGGGGGGGGGGGGTGTTTGGAGAGTGATTTTTTTTTTAAGACAACCGGCCTTGATTTTGTTTTTCACCACGCTCAGGTGCCGTTCAACAGTCCTGCCTTTCAGCTTTCCCGGAACAGATTCTCCAGTGATTTCAGGTTTTCTTCACCTTTCTCATTCTCACGAGTTTTCTCTGGGTCAGCGACCTTCTTGCAGTGGGACGAGTGGACCCAAGTCTCTCTCTCGGCAACCTTCAGTGCTGTCGTGCTGGTCAACAAAGCATGATACGGTCCTTCCCACCTGTCTATGAGGCAACCAGAAAATCATCACATAGTCCGCAGGTTCAATTTCATGACAATTACTGTTTGGTAGGTCAGGAATCGCCAGTTTCAGATTACTTTGCTTTTCTCAGTTGCTGGCTCATCCTAACCAAATATTGCACAGTCATTTCATTATTGCATTTCAGATCATCCTGGGGGTCTATCATCACATGGGGCGGTCATCCAAAAAAGAATTTCAAAGGTTGATATGTTAAGCGGTGACCTGGGAGTGGTTCTGATGCTGTAAAACACTAGTGGCAGTGCTTCCGGCCACAACAGTCCAGTTTCAGCCATCACTTTGCTCAGCTTGTTCTTAATAGTGCTATTCATTCTCTTCACCAACGCACTGGCCTGTGGCCGGTAGGGAGTATGTAGCTTACTATTAATACCCATAAGTTTGCACATGACCATAAAGATTTCACCTGTAATATGGGTGCCCCTATCACTTTCAATAATCTTAGGGATACCATACCTACACACAAATTCTTGCACAATTTTCTTAGCGGTAAATACAGGAGTATTTGTGGCGGCAGGGAACGCCTCTACCCAGTTTGAGAAGACATCAGTGCATACCAAAACATACTTCAAGTTCCTACAGGGTGGTAGCTGTATGAAGTTGATTTGTATTACCTGGAAAGGTCCGTCTGTAGGAGGGATATGGGATGGCTCAGTTGTTATTGTCTTACCAATAATCTTCCTCAAACAAGTAAGACATGTCATTGCTTTCTTGCTCGCCTGAGAAGAGAACCCTCATGCACTCCAGTAGGCTCTTACCAATTTGCACATACCTTCCTTGCCCAAATGAGTCAGACCATGTGCCGCCTCAGCTAGGCTTGGGAGATATGCCCTGGGGGCCACTGGCTTACCTTGTCCATCTCTCCAAAGTCCTGAGGACTCCTGACCATATCCATTTGCCTTCCAGACCGCCTTCTCCTGTAGGGAACACAAATCTTGCATTTCAATTAACTGTTGCGTGTTTACCATATTGAATGTCATCAGTTGTGTGGTGTTAATTTTTGTGGTGGTGCTTGCTGCTGATTTTGCAGCTTCATCCGCTCAGCTGTTACCAAGTGATATTAGGTATTGGTTTGTAGGTGTGTGCTTTACACTTGATAACAGCAACTCTGTCAGGTTCCTGTATGGCTGTCAGAAGCCTTTTGATGTGTGACGCATGCGCCACAGCTGAGCCAGCTGCCGTCATGAAATTTCTGAGGTGCCACAGGGCCCTGAAATCATGTACCACTCCAAAAGCGTATCTAGACTCTGTGTATATATTAGCTGACTTACCCTTTGCCAACTCACATGCTCTGGTCAGTGCCACCAGCTCAGCGACTTGTGCTTAGTGAGGTGGACCAAGGGGTTCAGCTTCTATGATACCTTGGTTATCTACAACTGCGTACCCGGTGCACATGTCTCCTGAGTCCGTCTGTCTGTGACAACTACCGTCAGTGTAGACAGTAAAGTCTACATCTTCCAGTGGGTTGTCACTAATGTCAGGTCTCGCAGTGAAATTCTGGTTCAAGTATTCCATACAATCATGCATATCAGTGTCTATACTAAATCCTTCACCATCATTCTCATCTTCCACCCTTTGTGCATGACCAGGCACACTTGGCAAGTAAGTTGCAGGATTTAATGTGCTACACCTCTTTATGGTGATGTTTACAGGGGCCATCAGTGATAGTTCCCATTTTGTAAACCAAGCGGATGAGACATGTCTGGTTTGGGCGGAGTTCAGCAAGGCTGATACTGCATGAGGTGTATAGATTGTCAGGTCATGTCCTAACACTATGTCTTCACTTTTACTTACCAACAAAGCTATGGCTGCAACACTTCGTAGGCAAGTGGGGAGAGACCGAGCTACAGTGTCCAGCTGTGCACTGTAGTAGGCTACCGGTCTGCTGGCATCACCATGTTTCTGGTTTAGGACTCCCTACGTGCACCCAGCACTTTCAGTACCATATAACTCAAAAGGTTTCTCATAATCTGGCATCATCAATGCTGGTGCTTGTGACAAGCACTCTTTTAGTCTCTCAAATGCCAGTTCGGACTCCTCTGTATGAGAGACCCATTCTGGTTTGTTTGAAGAGATCATTTCTTGCAGTGGTAGTGCCAGAATAGAGAACCCCGGAATACAATTCCGACAATACCCACACATTCCTAGAAAAGTGCGAATTTGTTGCTGGATTTGTGGCAGAGTCATGTCATGGATGGCCTGTATCCTGTCTGTGGTCAGGTGTCTGAATCCTTGCATCAAGCAGTGTCCTAAGTATTTAACCCTAGTCCGGTACAATTGTGTCCTTAGAAACCTTGTGTCCTGTCTGGGAGAGATGAAACAGAAGCTGTTTAGTGTCTGCCAGGAACGACACAAATGAATCAGAGCATAACAACAAGTCATCAACATATTGTATCAACACTGACCCATTCTCAGGTTGTAAGGATTGTAAACAGTCATGTAGGGCCTGGGAGAAAATACTTGGGCTGTCAATGAAACCTTGGGGGAGATGGGTCCAGGTGTACTGTACTCCCCTGTAGGTGAAAGTGAAAAGGTACTGACTGTCAGGGTGAAGAGAAACAGAAAAGAAAGCAGAGCAGAGGTCAATCACAGTGAAGTACTTGGAGGTAGAGGGAATCTGCATAAGGATGACAGCTGGATTGGGCACTACAGGAAATTGTCTGTTCACTATTTTGTTTATACCCCTTAAATCCTGCACTAGCCTGTAACCCCTCCCCCCACTCTTTTTTACAGGAAAGATGGGACTATTGGCTGTGCTTGACATCCTGACTAGGATGCCCTGCTGTAGCAGCTGTTCTATGACAGGGTATACTCCTAATTCTACCTCTGGTTTCAGAGGATACTGGGGGATTTTTGGAGCTATCCTGCCATCTTTTCTCTGCACTACTACTGGGGCTACATTCGCTATCAATCCAATGTCCTGTCCATCTTTGGTCCATAAGGAACCCGGTATTTGTGAGATCATTTCCTCTATCTGCGATGGACATGTGTCTAGAATGGTACCAAGTAGATTAGTCAGAGCCGATGCAGCCAACAGGAAAGAATGTTTGGTATTCAAGGGCCGTATCGTAACCTCTGCAGGTCTAGTCAAAGGGTTTTGTTGCACTTTTCCCATTACTCCCATTGCCGAAATGGTTTTGCCCGTGGTCGTTATTGCTGTTGAAGATTTTAACACTGATCTGGCCGCCCCCGTATCTACAAGAAAAGTTTGTCTTGTGCCAGCTACATTTACCATAAGCTCAGGTTCCCCGCTAAGGCTGGTGGTCAATCTTACTGGCTGCAGAATACAGGTATGACCTGACCTCTATTGTGGATTTGGGCCTTCCCACAGAGCATTGGCAGCCACTATGTGTGAGGGTAATAACTGTGAGTTTTCAGAGGTCTGCCAGTCCCTCCTTGGTGGGTATCTCCGTGTTTCCCCTCTGTGTGGCTCGTAATCTCTCCTATATGTTCCCTGATCCCGTCTATGTGTTTGGTACCATGGCTCTTATTCTTGTCTAGGGGGTCTATACTTGTTATGTGACCCTGTACTTCTACAATCCCTGGCAAAGTGCCCCTCCTTTTTGCAAGCATAAAATGTTATTGACCTTCTCAAGTCTTCAGGGATCTGGGGTTTTGGTCGGTTGAACATCCCTTCAAGTGCCTGTTTACTTACCAACATCAACCTATCCCCTTGCGATTCCTTGTTCTTAAGGATATTCCGGTCGTGTTCAATAGCCGACTCTCTCAGGGCATCTACCATAATCCCCCCACCCCCCAATTTGGCAAAGAGGTTTGTGCTCTTGCTCTCAATGCTTATTTGAGCCCATCCATAGAACAGAGACAGCTTCCTCCCTGTGGTTTATATTTTCCTTTATATCCTCTATCCCAGTGTATCTAGCCATTTCCTGTAAAGCTCTATGGAAATATTCAGATGCCATTTCACTTTCTTTCTGTTTGATGGAAACATTTTTATTCCACTTGAAAACTGTGGGGAAATACAATCCTAGTTGTATTTTAATTTGTCTTACATTCTCCTGATTGTGTTCATCAGTCAGAGGCATGTCTGATTCTATCTTGCAATCTGTTATAAATTTCTAGGTGTCAATATTTGGGGGTAGGCTCACTCTTACTGCTGTCCGCCAATCTTTATTTGTGGGTTCATGGGCATTGCCCAAATTTTAATACATTTCTGGCATCCGACTAAATCTCTCCTGGGATCGGGGAATTCTGACATGATTGAGCGCAGTTCTGACCTGGACCACGAGCAATACATTGCAATATTCCTGATGGGGGTAACTCCTTAGTTATCAGTTCTCCCATTGGAAACTGCTATTACCCAGACAGGGTTTAACCCAACCACTTCATTCCTGTTTGTCTCAGTGCGGGGAGCTACTGTCTCTGCGTAATGAACAGTCCCAAACTTACCGGTGGCTATGATCTCACCCATCCCTCCAGTGGAAGACACCGCCACTGCTCTTACTGGTTGGGCCATGCCCACCTGTGTTTCCAGTATGGTGGCTGCCTGTGAGAGAGCTGAGATCAGCCTGGGCTCACCGTCCTCCTCCGAACTACAACCTTTGGAAGGACTTAAGACAGGGTACAATTTGTATGGGTTAGGGTTAGTACAATTTGTATGTATATTCCTATCATTTCCCGATGCCCCATTGGTTGTAGCTGCCTTCTCTCCATCGACATATGGCAGTGGTGGTGCACTTGCATTCGCATTCTTGTTTGGTTTTGAATTTGTTGCGCAAGCAAGTTCCCTTTGCATATCTCCCTCTTGTTGCCATATGTTTAAACAGTCGTTATGGCTGATCCTTTATTTCTTAGATTTGATCAAACATATTCTATTTCTAATATTCTGCAGCACCTCTGGTTCAAAACTACCAACCCTAGGAAATGATGCCCTATCATCAACAGTCATTTGTACCCATTTGTCACAAAAAGCCTCTGCGTTTGGACCATATTTCCTTCACATAATATACCGAGCGGACCCTCTTGACCTCTGCTCTCCATCCTGAACCCTGGCTGCAGAACGTTTCTCATTTGTGAATTTGGCTCCCATTGTGGACTTTTTAAACACAATCACCAAATGGACAATGTAAGCAAACGGTGAAAGTCCTCCAAGTTCTTTCACCAACTCCTTCTCCACTGGAATGTACCACGACTCACTCCAATAGTGACCCCTGCATACCCAGTGAGGCACCTACCAGACCCATCATCACTGGAAGTATGACATTTTAACAGCAATAAATCAATATGCCACCTTTTTTAATGGAGGTTAAACAGCCTAATCTTTTCGGTATCTATCTGCTGGAATTTTTCTTTGGTGAGAAGCAACTTATCGATCACCTTTTCCAGGGAATGTCTACCTTGGAAGATTTCCTGAAAGAGGGTCAGCGAAAAATTCCTTCTACTTTACACAAATCACATCTGCATGATGACGCAATTGTGAACAAAGAACGCAAATGGTATCACGTTGCGCCACGTATCACACACACAGACATGCGGTCCAATCGCACAGCTTATAGATACTTGTTATCTATACACCCTATGATCACAGGAGTCGAATTCACAAGCTGCGCTCCACAGCCGGAGCGTAACACCAAAACCTTAAAACAATCTATCATGCTCCCCCGCATGTTTTTCCTGTAAAAACACACAACCTATGTGCCTCAATGTCAATAATGTCAATGTCAAGTGCCTCAAGGTTGCTAGCCTTCACGCTGCCAAGCCTCTGCTAACTCATCGTCTCCCACGGGATCCCGGTTTCCGGGGTTCAATACATACACACCTACTTTCAACTCACACTATTACATAATGTTTTCTGTACAGAAAAATATAATTTCCTTTGATTAATAGCTTGTCCCAGAGGTAGTACACTTTAACCAAGTATTATAGTAATCTGCTTTTAAAATCAGATAGTTATTTGTTAATGTATAACTATAAATCTTTCATCCCACCTTTTAAGTGAAACTTCTATTGTGTGGTTAAAAACCTGCGCTCACTTCTTTACGCAACCTTGCCTAAGCACGCAACCATGTGCATAATCGCGCCACGCGTGCGTTTCCGTAGCTCATCTCACGTACTTTTTCTACTGTACCACATGTACACCGTGCGTTCACACCTAAATATTCCACACTTATCACGATCAATGTAAGCAAACTTCTACTGCTCACTACACAATACACCTTTCTTCCTCACACCCGCTGGAAGTCGCCCTCAAGGGTAATCCTCCTTTGAGTGCTACCTAAACTGTTAGGCCGGAACTGCGTTTTGTGTTTTTACAATTATCCACTTAAAGAAATAGACCAAATGTATAACAAATAAATGTATCCGATTCTATGCAGATCTATAATAACTATTACAATCTATGGCAACAATATGTGAGAATGTATGCAAAATATCAGTACGCTTTGTGCGCGTTTTCTCGCCAAAAGTTACACACACAAAAAATGAATGTGTAACTTTCCTCGGCTCGCACCAGCACCTCTGAGACTGTACAGGACAGACGTGGTCTAACAACATTAGATAGTTAGACGTGGTCTAACAAGACGTAGTCTAACAACATTAGATAGTTTTAAACACAATACAAAAATTACTTTAGAAGCGTCTCCACACTTTGGCCCTCATTCCGAGTTGTTCGCTCGCTAGCCGCTTTTCGCAGCAGTGCACACACTAAGCTGCCGCCCTCTGGGAGTGAATCTTAGCTTAGCAGAATTGTGAACGAAGTATTCGAAACTTACTCTTCCAGTGCGATCAGTTCAGTGCTTGTCGTTCCTGGTTTGACGTCACAAACACACCCAGCGTTCGCCCAGACACTCCCCCGTTTCTCCAGCCACTCCCGCGTTTTTCACAGAAACGGCAGCGTTTTTTCACACACTCCCATAAAACGGCCAGTTTCCGCCCAGAAACACCCACTTCCTGTCAATCACACTACGATCACCAGAACGAAGAAAAAAACTTGTCATGCCGTGAGTAAAATACCAAACTTCTTAGCAAATTTACTTGGCGCAGCCGCAGTGCGAGTATTGCGCATGCGCAGTTAGCGGAAAATCGCACCGATGCGAAGGAAAAGAATGAGCGAACAACTCGGAATGAGGGCCTTTGTTGTTAGACCAAAGTCTGTTAGGACCTGCAAGTCCAGGAGTATGTGGTGAAACGGACGGGCCTCCAACTGTTAAGTTCGATTAAACTACAGGGAAATGCAGTACCTTATTACACTAGAGTTTGAGCCACTGCGGCCGCCAAATGTAAACAATAACCCCTACGATGTGTATGCACATTGCGTGTACACGCCGACACGCAATGCGCACAATACAGCGACACTTGTGGCTGAATACACCTTATTCCCCAAACAAGAATTGAATGCTACACCAGTAGTTATATGTTATGTTGTGGTCCAACGCATCAACAATATTTACTCAAAAGAAATACAAGTAAAGATACAACAGTAATACAGGAAAGAGCTACAACCAATAGTACATACGTTTGTTCGCAAGTGCTCCCGGATCCGGTCCTCAGTCAGTCTTAGTAAGATGACCTTCAGAGAATAGACTGAGCCTGGCCAGTAGGCCTTTTTTTTATACAATAGGTCCAAAGTACAATACAAAAGGAAATGTAAGCTCTTCTTCCATAGGTCAAGGGGCAGGTCATTTACAGTACATGAGGGGTCATAGGTTGGTTTGAATAGTAGGCAGTGCTTGGTCCAGGTGAGCTCGCAGGTCTCCACCACTGGGTTCCCGCCGAATATCATGAGTACAGTAATTACAGTATTTATGAACATTAAAATTCTGCGCATATCTATGCTCAGAAACATGCGATTAACTGCACATAACAATCAGAATATAGGTTTCAAAATACTGCACGTCTGGATACCAAACACTAAGTCCTAACCTGGTTCTGTCCCCTCACATCTTGTAAAGCTGGATATCTCTATTGTTCTTCCCTTTGAGTAAATGTAACTTGCTGGCCATGTGTGTGGAGACTATGTGTAAATTGTGCACTATATGAATTTAATATTGAGTATGACTTTGTAGCTTTTCTGTGCAAATGCGTATGCTACCGTATATACTCATACCATGCGCCAATATGCAGGGCTCGTGAACCATTGTACATAGCGTGCGTGTATGCGTATGCACGGCGAGAACGTGCCCGCACAGAGGCCACTCTGTGTGGTGTTTGTACGTGGTGAGTGTAGGTGTAATATTTTCGACTTCGACAGTAGCTAAATACCAAGTGTCAAACTTAAACCTCACTACTGTATGTACTAATATCTGCAAACATTACTGAAGTGACATAACATTTCTTACAGTACATACTCTTGTGCTTCTTTTTTTGAGTCACATTTACTTCTATGCTTACAGAGATAGACACACAGGGGTAGATGCATGATGAGTCAATATGTGGGGGAGGTGGTATCAGCACAGGTTATGTGTGCTGATACCGTTTCCCCCATGTATTAATGTGGCTGTGTATGCTGCATGAGAGGAATGCCCCTGTCTATATCAGCGCTGCTATCTACAAGATAGTGCGTCGATATGCAGGGCAATGTCTGATAGTCACTGACCGTTTTGACACCTGCAGCTATGATTTTAACAGCTGCAAGTGTCATTGCCCATACACCTCCGCAGAGAAAGTTCTGCCCACTGGAGCCAGCTGGGGGTGAGACACAGCACATCAGCACTGGGCGCTGTGGGTGTCAGACAGGCATTGCTGAAGGAGAGTGGAGTTTTCACTCCTCATCTAAGACAGCTGAGATAGTAATACATCTTGGTGCTACTGCTTTCTGTTTCGCATCAGTACTGCATCTTTCTTCTGACATTGATATTGTACTGCATTGTGCAGTTCATTTCATTCTTCATGCATTTTATTTTATTGCTAAAATGTAATTATCTTTTTGCAGTTGCATTACTCTGCATATTTTCATACACTTCTAGCTTACAATTTAAACTATGTGATGTAAAGGCTCATTACTGATCAGGTTTCCAGGTATAAGGATACTGGGCATTTTCCATTATTGTTTCATATCACTTATCCCCGTTAATTGTAAGCACATGTGTGTGTTCATTAAAACTGAGTGGGGTTGGTTTTTCGCAAGCCTCTAGTGCACCCTGGAAAGACCCACAACATGAAAAGAAAGATCTAACAATAGTCTTTAAAGTAGCTACTACTTAGGATAAAATTAAAAGTATTTTAAATAACTTATACAGTTATCCCTATTTTGCATCATCCTCCATATGTATCTTTATTTTTAATTATTTTCCCAAACGCTCTATAAGTTTTCCCAAAGACCTGTTACTCACCACCTTTTATGTTATACACCTTTCACACACAAATCCCGGGTCAGAGATTGTTTACTGGCCATGGCCTGGGATGTAGACCTGGGTCATATATCTGGGATGATTCATTCACACTAAAACATCACCTGGGATCCTGGGTTTTCCCGGGACCTTCCCTCTGTGTGAAAGGGATATTACTTTTTATACACATCTTAAGTACTCTGCCATATATTGTAAGTTTTAATTTAAAAAAATAAATGTCTTTCATTTATTTATAATTATTTACATGTCTACTTGTGAAAAAATTACCATTTTTATTAATTTCAATAATTAACTTTATTTGAGCACTAAAACATTTTATACAAAAAGGAATGGTATAATGTAAATGTTTAAAATACATTAATATTAGAACTTTGTAATATTTACATATTGCTATTCAAAATTACCAATTATTGTGTCTATTTTCATTCAGATATTTATAGTTTTTTAATTCCGCACACTACAGTAGAAATACAAAAGAAATTATTGCTGTCTGTGAAAATAATTCAATACAATTAATTGCTCTATAATGTAATACAGAAAAATATTTATATACATTTGGTTCATCTGTTACTTTTTTGGGTGCATAAATATATTGGGCCATTCATGTTTGCTATTAGTCAGCTGCATCAATATCTACTGTTGTTTTAAACTTAAAATACTACCAGAAATTTTTTAACACGATTTGATTTCAATTTACTTTCCCCCCGGGCTGGAAATAGAGGTGTAAAAATGATGCCATCGCATAGAGCACAGGATCTGGGGGGCGGTATCATCACTGCCCCACTGCCCCATGCTTCTGACTAGCATGGTGTCTGGAATCTTATTTGAATGATCCAGACATTTGCTTAGCAGCCTATACAACCTCCCTGGAGTAACCTGATGATGCCTTGCTGTTCTTCCCTGCGGTTAATGCCCTACCCTGTCAGCATGATATAGTGTGCTCAGGGAGTGGTTGTACAGGATGCCATAAATCCCTGTTATGGCACTGGTTTTCACAAATGCACACACCCAATGTAATGACATGAAGGAATGAGTTGGGAGCAAAACAAAAAAGAGGAAGTAACTATTAGAGATGTGTGTCGACCCCCGTGTTTAGGTTTTCATTTTGGTTCTATTTTGGCATCAGGTTTTGGGTTTGAAAAAGTCGAAATCATCGGTTTTGGATATGTATTTTTCTAAAAGGATGCTAAAAACTGCTAAAATCACATTATTTGGGCCTGTTTTTGTTCCAACAGTATTACTGTATTAACCTCAATAACATTGCTTTCCAGTTATTTCCAGTTACTTTTTACCACCTCACAGCTCATAATATTGTTTTCACCAATATTGGCCAAAGGCTACAGCGAGCTGGCTTGTTACTAAGCAACAGAGCAGCAGCACAAACAGTGAGCAGTTTATAGAACACATATTAAACTTAGCTTCACAGCAGTGGCAAAAGAATTGGTGCAAGATGGAATTATCCTTGGGCCCTCCCACCCACCCACCATTATATTGTATATTAAAACGTACATGCAGCTTAACAAACCAAGCACTTCAGCGACAGGGACTGACACTTTTGTGGCTGAAGTGCTTGGTTTGTTTGAGCCACCACAAAAACAAGCTTCCAATGGGCTTAAGGCAGTTAAGCTAATAGTGCTTTCAATCATCTCTACAGTTGGAAGATGACATCATCCTCATCCTCACCCTCATCTGTGTATACATCATCTTCACACAAAATTAGTTCCCATTGGAATCCATCATTACAGAAATCTCTGTATTTTTAAATAATAGCTGGTAAAGGTCTTCCTCGTGGAATTTGTAGTTCATTTTGATGAACATTATTTTTTTCCACATTTCTCCTGCGGGGTACAATGGGCTCCACAAGGAATAGACATAGGGGTGTAGAGTAGGATCTTGATCCGAGGCACCAACAGGCTGAAAAGCTTTGACTGTTCCCAGAATGCATAGCGCCGCCTCCTCTATAACCCCGCCTCCCTGCACAGGAGCTCAGTTTTGTAGTTGGGGCCTCAGATAGCAGGCACATAACAGAGGAGCTGCTCCAGGCAGCCCTAAGAAGAGCTGTTTTGAAGAAAAAGTGAAGACTACAAGGGCAGCAGCAGTGTGTAAATGTCAGAGACATTCACTGCTGCATCTCCGGCTCTCCCCAGCGGCACTGTACACTCCCGAGCCCTGGTTGCCGGGTAACTACAGAAGGAGGCTCCGGTTTTCTTCATGGTCAGGCACACACGACGGGGGCTCTCCGGGATCGCGTGGCCATGCTTCGGGAGGTGGTGAGTGGGTCTTTATAGCGATCCGGCATGGTCAGTGGGAGGCGGGCCGCATGCGCTGGCGGTGGACACTGTGGCAGTACAGGCGATCCCACTATATCACCAGGGCATGGGCGCAGGTCAGGTTTTCTCTCTAAACCATTTTAATAGTAGCCCACAGTACCTGGTGGTTTTGCCAGCAGGGTAATAAGGCTTAGACCTGAAGCCCCTCCCCCAGCCCCAGGGCGCCATTTCCCACAAATGTTCCCGCCCTGGAGCTGCATATCTGTCTCTCCCTCACTCCCTGTCAATGTCTGGGTGCCATTTCACTCAGCTTCACTGTTCCTGGGACTGCTTGGGCAAATCCTCCTGTGTAAAGCCACCTGGTTGTCAGAGCTGTGACTTTACATGACACTTAAGTAGTCTACCTGCCTTTTAGACAGTGTTAGTTAAGAAAGAGTGCATTTAGTCAGGGTTTTCTAGTACAATTACCCTGTGATATACATCCAGTTCTTACTGTGCAGTGTTATATCTATTGACTACATAGCTATATACTGTATATATATAAGCTAGTCCAGTGCAGGATTATTGTTAGTAATAACCTCTGCATTGTACAAACTGTGACTTTCTGTGTGTGCATAAGCTAGCTGAGTGGTGTCCATTTCGTGTCTCTCACTCAACTTGCTATCCCTATATTTTGTAACCTGAGGGGGCTTGGTGCGTCAGGTTTTATATTTATAAAGGATTTTCACAAATATATACTTTAATACGTATTTTTCTGTCATTTTAGTCACCATATCTCTCCTTTATCTCTGCTAGTGCTGACTACACTGCGCAGGGGTTTGGGTAAGAGTCATTGTGCTGCTGCCAATTGTACTGTGTTACCTGATACTGCAAGTTACATCATGTCAGCTTCCTAGGGTAACGGTTCTGGGGCTGAATACACTGCCGGTGTTGCTGAAGCCACAGATCCCTATGAGGAGAATATAGCCGCTGTGGGCTCTGGTTCTGGAGGCTCCTTGCCCCCCAGTGGGACTGTGGCAACAAAGGGACTTAATGTCCCACTGTGGAACGCTTTTTCCATGCTTCTACATACGCTAGTTAATAAACTAACACTCCCTATGGGACCCCCTATGCCGGTACAACCGTATGTGGTCCCTGCAGCTAACCCGCCATGGGCGGATGACTTATCTGCTCAATTGAAGAAGTTGAACCAGTCCCTTACTACTAAAAAGTCTGACCCTCGCTTGCCCAAGCCCAAGGGGTACTCTAAGCGAGCTCTTATCTCTTCGCAATCCACTGCTGTCACTGACACCTCGTCTGATGAAGACGGCACTTACACTGACCCCACAGATTCTGACACAGATACTGCTGATGGGGAGGGTGGTTCACATGTGGATGTTCCTGATCTTTTGGAGGCTATTAAGTTGATTTTACAGATTACGGATGATCCCGAGCCATCCGTCCCTCCTAAGAAACCAGATAGGTTCAAGAGTCAGAAGGTGTTTAAACAAGTTTTACCTTACTCTGACCACCTAGTGTATATATACGTCAGGAACCCTGGGAAAACCCGGGTAAGAAGTTTGTGCCTCAACAGAAGATGCTGGCTCGCTATCCCCTCGCGCCAGAGCTGTCTAAAAATTGGGAAATGCCTCCTCCAGTAGACTCACATGTGGCTAGGATGGTGGTTTTCTGTTAGGCGCCGAGGGTCCGCTCGTCAGTGCGGCCGGCGCCTAGCAACGGGGACGCCACTGTCGGATCGTGTTCCCCGTTGCTGGGTCTAAGTTTATATCATCACTGGTTTCCTGGCTGTGTAGCATGCAGCTGCACGGCATGTTGTAATTATCACTCATCTGTTTCCCTGGCCATGCAGCTTGTCAGCTGCATGGCATTTAATCCAATCAGCCTCCAAACAGCTGATTGGAAGACTCTCTGTTAAAAGCACTCCCAGGACTCCTCACAGACGCCGGTGATAGCTTCCTGTTTGCCTGATTCTGCTGCAGAGAGAGTTCCCAGTCCCGGTCTGTTCGTTTGTTCCTGTTCTCAGTGATCCAGTACTCGGAAGTTACCATCTGTTCCTGGAGTCTGACCGAGCACCTTTTACATCTGGTGGTGTTCGTGAGTCGCGGCGCAGCCGTGTGTTGCGGCTTGTCCGCTACTATTTATTATTGTGTTTATTTTGAGTTCTGGAGCTTTGCGGAGGATTCCGCTTCCACAAGATCCACTCTGGTGTCCAGCGGTGCCGGATAGGAGTGTCGGATCCGTGGATCCTTGGTTGTCCTTTTCCCTGGCGGCTAGTCCGCACATACCTTTTGATTTAGTTAAGTTAGCTTGTAACCCCTGGCTTGGTTGCTTAGTCAGAGGGCCCCTTGTTATCTCCCTGTCTCGGACTTCCCCTTGTCTCCCATTAAGACCTGCGGGGGCATCGGGGTTGGGCAGACATAATCCGCCCTTCGAACGCGGCTGCCATGGGCTCAAGCAACCATAGTCTCGCAGGGGATTTCTGATAACACGGGCGAGACAACGGAGTTAGGGCGCCAGGGGTTACTAGGCTCTCCAGCTCCCACAACCTGTATTTCATTCCTGTACTCAGATCTCTGCCATAAGATCTTCTCCAGTCTGGAGTACAGGAATCGTAACATTATCACCGGCCAGACAAAAGAAAAAATTTCAACAGGAGTTAATTTTTTCAATTATCCAGTAGGGAGAATTTTGTCGGCCTCATGAATCCCACCGGTGTTGGGCCAAATCCTGGCCAGTTTTTGGTTAGTCAGATTCAGGAACTTACCCAGATGGTTCAGGATCTGTCCCTCCGGGTGAGCTCACAGGAAGATCTGTTACGGACTTCCCCGAGGGTCATCCCTGAACCAAAAATGCATCTGCCTGACCGTTTTTCTGGGGATAGAAAACAGTTTTTTAATTTTAAAGAGTCTTGTAAACTGTATTTTCGTTTAAGACCAGTTTCCTCAGGTACGGAGGCTCAGCGGGTTGGAATTATAATTTCTCTGCTTCAGGGGGATCCTCAGACCTGGGCTTTTGGTTTAAAGACAGACGATCCGGCCTTATCGTCTGTAGACGCTTTTTTGAAATATTTAGGGCTATTGTATGACGACCCTGATAGAGAGGCATCCGCAGAAAGTCAGTTGCGTGCTCTAAGACAGGGTAGGAATCCTGCAGAGAATTATTGTACGGAGTTTCGCCGTTGGTCGAACGACTGTGGCTGGAATGATCCTGCCCTGCGCAGTCAGTTTCGCCTCGGCTTATCTGAATCTATAAAAGACAGCCTCCTTCAGTATCCCGCTCCTGAGAACCTTGATAAACTCATGGAGCTCTCTATTAAAATAGATCGTCGGCTCAGAGAGCGGAGGACTGAGAAAGGGGCATCTGTAGTTTCTTTTCCCTGTGTTTCTTCCGTTCCGATAGACATGGAGGAGCCTATGCAGATTGGTCTCTCCAAATTGTCTCCGGAAGAAAGAACCAGGAGGCAAAATTCTGGTCTGTGTTTGTACTGCGGAGGTAAGGGACATTTTGCCCGTAGTTGCCCAAACAAGTCGGGAAACTTCCTGACCAAGTGAATAGTGAGGGGGTTCACTTTGGTCTACAGCTCATCTCCTCAAATAATTCACTATTGGTTCCTGCTAAAGTTTCTTATGACAGCCTCTGTTCCTCGGTCTCTGCTTTTGTGGACAGTGGAGCTGCAGGAAACTTTATGGACTTAACATGGGCCAAGGCCTTAGGTATTCCTCAGTTAACCTTAAGTAGGTGTATCACCATGCATGGTTTAGATGGGAGTCCCTTATCCAATGGGGTTATTTCTCTATGTACACCTCCTGTTTTGCTCTCGGTGGGAGCTCTACATTCTGAAAAGATTGAGTTTTTTCTTACCCATTGTCCAGCAGTTCCTGTGGTTCTGGGTCACCCTTGGCTGGCCTTTCATAATCCCATCATAGATTGGCAGTCTGGGGAGATTCTACAATGGAGTACCATCTGTGATAAAGAATGTATTACACTTCCTATCCGAGTAGCTGCTGCCAGGTCCGCACATATTCCTGGAGAGTACCAAGATTTTTTGGATGTGTTTTCCAAGGGCAATGCGGATATTTTGCCTCCCCATAGGCCTTATGATTGTACCATTGAGTTAATTCCTGGTGCCACGTTGCCTAAAGGAAGGTTATATGCATTGTCTGGTCCTGAAACTGTGGCCATGAATGAGTATGTGAAAGAAAGTCTTGAGAAAGGGTTTATCAGGCCATCCAAATCCCCTTTAAGTGCAGGGTTTTTCTTCGTAGAGAAGAAGGATGGTTCCCTCAGACCCTGCATTGACTTTCGAGCCCTGAATAAAATCTCAGTAAAGAATACTTACCCTCTGCCTCTGATCTCTGTCCTCTTTGATCAGCTACGTTCGGCTGTTATTTTTTCCAAGATTGACCTGAGAGGAGCATATAATCTCAATTCAGCGCTTTTTAGGGTTTGCGAACTACTACAGAAGGTTTATTCACTCTTTCTCTGACATAGTTGCTCCCATTGTGGCACTCACTAAGAAGGGAGCAGATCCTACCAATTGGTCATGTGAAGCTAAAGTATCTTTTCAGGCCTTGAAACAAGCCTTTGTCTCAGCCCCTGTCCTTAGACATCCCAACCCAGAATTGCCTTTCATCGTTGAGGTAGATGCCTCGGAGGTTGGTGTAGGGGCTATCCTTTCTCAGAAGGATCCAGATTCCCTTGAGTTACATCCTTGTGCCTTTATGTCCAGGAAATTCTCATCTGCTGAATCCAACTACGATGTTGGTAATCGGGAGTTGCTGGCTATTAAATGGGCTTTTGAGGAGTGGAGACATTGGCTTGAAGGAGCGACCCATACCATTTCTGTTTTGACAGATCACAAAAATCTTCAATACATTGAATCAGCTAAGCGACTGAATGCCCGACAGGCTCGTTGGGCTTTATTTTTCACTCGTTTCAAATTCATTATCACCTTCAGACCTGGTTCCAAGAATACCAAGGCAGATGCCCTCTCACGCAGTTTTCTTCCCGCTCAAGACAACAGTCCTGTTACTCTCATACTTCCGCCTTCAGTCATTCAGGCAGGTCTCACACAGGATGTTTTTTCTCAATTGAAGCTGCTTCAACATCAAGCTCCGGGAAATACTCCTGCTGGTCGTCTTTTTGTTCCTGAGTTTTTGAGAGCAACTGTTTTGGAGGAATTTCATGATAGCAAAGTTGCAGGGCATCTGGGAGTCGCTAAAACTTTTGAATTGGTATCCCGCTCAGTGTGGTGGCCTGGTCTTTCTAAAGACATTAAAGAGTTTGTTTTTTCGTGTCAGGTCTGTGCACAGCATAAAGTTCCCCGTTCTTTGCCTATTGGTCAATTTATGCCATTGAATGTTCCTCTTAGACCATGGTCGCATATCTCCATGGATTTTGTGGTGGATCTCCCTCTGTCAGCTGGATGCACAGTCATATGGGTGGTAGTGGACCGTTTTAGTAAGATGGCTCATTTTATTGGTCTTCCCCGATTGCCATCTGCCCAGGGATTGGCAGTCTTGTTCCTCCGTCATGTTTTCAGACTCCATGGGTTACCCACTGATATTGTTTCTGACAGGGGTCCACAATTCATTGCACAGTTTTGGAAGTCTTTTTGTGCTTCGTTAAAAATGAAATTATCATTAACCTCCGGTTATCATCCACAATCAAATGGACAGACTGAGCGAGTGAACCAATCCTTAAAACAATATTTGCGTTTGTACTCGGCCAAACTCCAAAATGACTGGTCTGAGTTTCTTCCATTGGCAGAGTTTGCTTATAATAATGCCTGTCATTCCTCCACCAATGTGTCTCCATTTTTTGCAGTTTTTGGTTTCCACCCCAGAGCTAATTCATTTTTCCAACATTCCTCTGTCTCCTCTCTGGCCCTGACCTCTCATCTTAAACTTATTTGGAAAAAAGTGCACATAGCTCTCAGAAAAGCAGCTTTCAAGGAAAAAGATTTTTCGGACAGGTTCCGGCGGCCGTGCACTTTTAGAGTAGGAGACAGGGTGTGGCTGTCGACTCGCAATATCAAACTTCGACAAACCTCAGCCAGATTGGGTCCTAGATTTATTGGACCATTTCTCATTATCAAAAAAATCAATCCAGTTGCTTTCCGGTTACAGCTACCAAAAACGTTACGAATCGGAAATACCTTCCATTGCTCTTTGCTCAAACCATATGTTTCATCTAGCAGATTTCCTCGTAAAAAACCTCAGGGGAGATCACCAGTTAATGTACAGGGTCAGCAGGAGTTCGTGGTTGAGAAGGTTCTCGATTCCAAGCTGTCCCGGGGTCGGCTTTATTTTTTGGTGCATTGGAAAGGTTATGGTCCTGAGGAAAGGTCGTGGGTCCTAGATGAGGACCTTCATGCCCCAAGGCTCAAAAGGGCATTTTTTCAAGAATTTCCTCAGAAACCCGGATTTAGGGGTTCCTTGACCCCTCCTCAAGGGGGGGGTACTGTTAGGCGCCGAGGGTCCGCTCGTCAGTACGGCCGGCGCCTAGCAACGGGGACGCCACTGTCGGATCGTGTTCCCCGTTGCTGGGTCTAAGTTTATATCATCACTGGTTTCCTGGCTGTGTAGCATGCAGCTGCACGGCATGTTGTAATTATCACTCATCTGTTTCCCTGGCCATGCAGCTTGTCAGCTGCATGGCATTTAATCCAATCAGCCTCCAAACAGCTGATTGGAAGACTCTCTGTTAAAAGCACTCCCAGGACTCCTCACAGACGCCGGTGATAGCTTCCTGTTTGCCTGATTCTGCTGCAGAGAGAGTTCCCAGTCCCGGTCTGTTCGTTTGTTCCTGTTCTCAGTGATCCAGTACTCGGAAGTTACCATCTGTTCCTGGAGTCTGACCGAGCACCTTTTACATCTGGTGGTGTTCGTGAGTCGCGGCGCAGCCGTGTGTTGCGGCTTGTCCGCTACTATTTATTATTGTGTTTATTTTGAGTTCTGGAGCTTTGCGGAGGATTCCGCTTCCACAAGATCCACTCTGGTGTCCAGCGGTGCCGGATAGGAGTGTCGGATCCGTGGATCCTTGGTTGTCCTTTTCCCTGGCGGCTAGTCCGCACATACCTTTTGATTTAGTTAAGTTAGCTTGTAACCCCTGGCTTGGTTGCTTAGTCAGAGGGCCCCTTGTTATCTCCCTGTCTCGGACTTCCCCTTGTCTCCCATTAAGACCTGCGGGGGCATCGGGGTTGGGCAGACATAATCCGCCCTTCGAACGCGGCTGCCATGGGCTCAAGCAACCATAGTCTCGCAGGGGATTTCTGATAACACGGGCGAGACAACGGAGTTAGGGCGCCAGGGGTTACTAGGCTCTCCAGCTCCCACAACCTGTATTTCATTCCTGTACTCAGATCTCTGCCATAAGATCTTCTCCAGTCTGGAGTACAGGAATCGTAACATTTTCTCAGCTCTACCTGTCACTACCATCACGTCTCTAAAAGAGCCTACAGCTAAACATGTGGAGGGTTGTCTGAAAGCGATTTACACCCTCACGGGTGATGCAGAAAGGCCCACTATTGCAGCAACATGGGCTGCAGAGGCTATTGAAGCATGGGCCTTGGAGTGAGAAGCTGAAATCTCTTCTGACCATGCTAGACAATGCTTGTCATATATTGTCACAGCTTCTCGCTATGTTAAAGAGGCGGGTTCTGATGCCGGTATCCTAGCAGCCAAGGCCTCTACTACATCAGTCCTGGCTTGCCGGATATTGTGGCTGAGAACCTGGTCTGTGGATCTGGACTCTAGAAAAACCCTGGAGGTACTCCCTTTCAAGGGAGATATTCTGTTTGGGGAGGACTTAAATAAGATAGTGGCTGACTTGGCTACTGCCAAAACTGCCTCTCTGCCAAGTACCACTCCTTCTGTGTCGAAGGCTAAAGATACTTCCTTTCACCCCTTTCGTCCTTCAGGTAAAGCAAAAGGTCAGGCATACAACAAGCAGACCCGCACTTCCAAACCTGGTAAGCTAAAGCCCAAAAGACCGATAAGCCTGCTGCATGATGGGGCGGGCCTGCCCCTGCGGGATCCCAGGGGTGGGGCGGCTTCTAGGGTATACCCAGGAATGGTTGAAGACCACTTCAGATGCCTGGGTATGGGAAGCCATCACTTGAGGTTACACCATAGCCTTCAAAAACTGACCCGCTCATCGATTTTGCCGGAGAGACGTCCCGTTGGACCAGACAAAGGCAAACACTCTACATTCGGTGGTACAGACCCTCCTGGATACAGGAGTCGTAGTACAGGTGCCTCTTGCGCAGAGAGGCCGGGGGTACTATTCTCCGCTGTTTCTAGTCCCGAAACCGAATGGGTCCTCCCGGCCCATTCTCAACCTCAAAGCATTGAACAGGTTTGTGAAGGTTTCCAAGTTCCGTATGGAAACCCTTCACTCTATAGTTCTGGCCTTGGAACCTGGGGACTACATGGTCTCCCTGGATATACAGGATGCTTACCTGCATATTCATAGCAGCGTCACATCAGCAATACCTGAGGTTTGCGATTGACAACCTCCATTACCAGTTACGGGCGTTACCTTTTGGTTTAACTACGGCTCCGCGAGTCTTCACCAAGGTCATGGCGGTGATGATGGTGGTACTCCGCCGTCAAGGGGTCAGGATACTGCCGTATCTGGATGACTTGTTAATCCTGGCAAATTCCCAAGAATTTCTCCTACGTCATCTGGATATGACGGTCCGGTTTCTACAAGTCCACGGGTGGCTCATCAACTGGAAGATATCCTCCCTGGTCCCTGCTCAGAGCATGGTGAACCTGGGAGCGCTATTGGACACTCACAACCAGAGGTTGTTCTTGTCTCAGGAGAAAGTCCTGAAGCTTCAGGACAGGATTCATTGCTTCCTTTCTCGTCCGCAAGTGTCGATACATTCGGCAATGCAGGTGCTGGGCCTCATGGTCTCAGCATTCGACATGGTGGAGTATGCTCAATTCCATTCTCGCCCCCTCCAGAGGCTAATTCTAGCCAAGTGGGACGGCCTGCCTCACAGGATAAGGTCTCACATGATCTCATTGACTCCGGAGGTCCGTCTGTTGCTGCACTGGTGGCTCCAGGACCAACGATTGTGCAGGGACCGTCCCTTCTGGATATCCAACTGGGTCCTGTTGACGACAGATGCCAGTCTCAGAGGTTGGGGAGCGGTGTTGGAGCAACACTCCCTTCAGGGTCGGTGGACCAAGGAGGAGTCCCTCCTCTCAATCAACATTCTGGAGTTGCGGGTGGTCTTCATTGCGTTAAACCTGGCCCAGCATTTAATTCAGAACCGTCCTGTTCAAGTACAGTCAGACAACGCCACCACAGTGACTTACATAAATCATCAAGGCGGCACTCAAAGCCACTTGGCAATGAAAGAAGTCTCACGGATTCTACATTGGGCAGAACGCCATCTACCGGCCATATCGGCAATATTCATTCCGGGAGTCCTGAATTGGGAAGCAGACTTTCTCAGTCGTCAGGACGTACATGCCGGCGAGTGGGGCCTCCATCCAGAAGTGTTTCAACTCCTAGTGGAAAAGTGGGGCCTTCCAGAAGTAGATCTGATGGAGTCTCGACACGATCACAAGGTTCCGGTCTTCGGAGCAAGGACAAGGGATCCTCAAGCAGCATTCATGGATGCGTTGGCGGTACCGTGGAGGTTTCGGCTGCCGTACGTGTTCCCTCCGGTGTCACTCCTGCCCAGGGTAATTCGGAAGTTCATGCAAGAAAAAGGAATTCTGTTTCTCATAGCTCCAGCGTGGCCCAGACAGCACTGGTTCTCAGACCTGCAAGGCCTATCGTCAGAGCGTCCAATTCTACTTCCACAACGCCTCGTTCAGGGCCCCTGTGTCTTCCAGGACCTAGCCCAGCTGTCTTTGACGGCGTGGCTCTTGAGCTTCTGTCTTAAGTGCTAATGGGTTTTCTGAGGCGGTCATTCAAACTATGTTGTGGGCCTGAAAACCGGCTTCGGCTCGGATTTTCTATAGTTTCTGGCATTCTTACTTTGTTTGGTGCACATCTAACGATTATGACGCTTCCAAGTTTAGTATAGCCAAGTTGTTTGCTTTTCTTCAGCAGGGCCTGGACTTAGGCCTGCGTCTGGCCTCCCTCAAGGTTCAAATATCTGCCTTGTCAGTGTGGTTTCAGAGAAAAATTGTGACCTTACCTGATGTGCATATCTTTACTCAGGGCGTGTTGCGTATCCAACCTCCCTATGTCCCGCCTGTGGCTCCTTGGGACTTGTCGGTGGTTTTGGAGGTGTTACAAGAGTCTCCGTTTGAACCTCTTGGTTCAGCTGACCTTAAGTGGCTTTCCCTTAAGGTGGTGTTTCTACTGGCTATTGCTTCAGCTAGAAGAGTGTCGGATTTGGGTGACTTGTCCTGTAGTTCCCCATATCTGATATTTCACCGTGGCCAGGCGGTTCTTAGGACTCATCCCGGATCTTTACCTAAGGTGGTTTCTTCGTTCCACCTTAACCAGGAGATTGTGGTTCCAGCTCTTGTTTCTCCTGATCTGTCTCCCAAAGAGCGGTCTTTGGATGTGGTACGGGCTCTCCGTATCTATGTGAAGAGAACTGCTTCTATTAGGAAATCTGATTCTCTCTTTGTGCTGTTTGGATTTCACAAACGTGGCTGGCCTGCTCACAAGCAAACTTTGGCCAGATGGATTAGAATGGTGATTGCACATGCTAATGTGAGGGCTAGTCTGTCAGCTCCTGCTCACATTCCGGCCCATTCTACTCAGTCTGTTGGACCTTCTTGGGCGGCCCGCCGTGGTGCGACCCTTGGACAATTGTGCAAGGCGGATACGTGGTCCTCTGTGAACACGTTCATAAGTTTCTATGCCTTCGATACTGCCGCTTCCCAGGATGCTTCCTTTGGACGCCGGGTTCTTGTGCCCACTGCAGTGCATCCCCTCCCATAAGGAACTGCTTTAGGACATCCCCTATGTCTATTCCTTGTGGAGCCCAGTGTACCCCGCAGCAGAAAATGAGTTTTATGGTAAGAACGTACCTTTGTTAAAACTCTTTCTGCGAGGTACACTGGGCTCCCCAAGGCACCCACCCTGACGCACTTAGCTTCTTTGGGTTGGTATGGCATTAGCCGCTGACACTTCTCCATTGTCGTCTCTTTTCCTGCTACTGCATTGGGCTGATTAACTAAAAACTGAGCTCCTGTGCAGGGAGGCGGGGTTATAGAGGAGGTGGCGCTATGCATTCTGGGAACAGGCAAAGCTTTTCAGCCTGTTGGGGCCTCGGATCAAGATCCTACTCTACACCCCTATGTGTATTCCTTGTGGAGCCCAGTGTACCTCGCAGAAAGAGTTTTAACAAAGGTAAGTTCTTACCATAAAACTCATTTTTGAGGAAGTAGCCTCCTACTCCGATCGCTCATAAGGTTCCCAGTTGTGCTAAAATCTCTTTCTGAGTACACACTGGAGAGTGGGCAGCTTAAGTGTTGCAAAGCGAGTTTGAACAATTGCCTCCAAATTGACTTTTTCTCCTTCCAGTAGTCAAAGGGACTGTCGGACATGTCTATTTGTATGCTGTCATTAAAATAATTCCCCACCATGCTATGGATGGTGACCATATCAGATCGAGTTACGGTGGAGGTATCACTCATTTTGGGCAATTCTTTTTGACCTGACCAAATGTCAAATTGTTGTGTTGACTTATCTACATCATCACTTGACTTTTTGAGAAAGCTGAGTTTTTTCCTGGCTGTTGCTGAAGAAACTGAAGGAGGAGATGTCAAAGTGCCATGTGTCGCTTGAGCTGCCAACTTGCTCACCAGGAGATCTTTGCATCTATCAATATCTAAGTAAGTTGAAAAGAATGACACAACATATGACTTAAACCTAGGCTCAAGCACGGTTGCCAAAACGTAGTGATCCAAGTTCAAGATATTGGCAACCCTTGGATCCTGGCAAAGCGGATAAAGGACTTGATCTAAATGTCTGACATACTTTGCAGAATCGATTTCATCTCCTGCTTCAATTTCTCCAGTTGATTTTCCAAAAGCCTAATTAGGGGAATCACCTGACTCAAACTGTCTGTGTCTGTACTCACTTCACAGTGACTACTTATACTTTTTGCTGCTCGTGAAATCAACTAGACACCGCCTATGGGGGAGTGTATTTTAGCATAGCGGGGCTGAAATCACTTTTGCAGCCCTGCTATGCTAAAAAGGTTTTGTGTAAAACAGGACTAGCCCTGCAGTTACTTATGCTGTGCAATGGATCCAGCGATGAAGGTCCCGGAACTGACATCAGACATCTGCCCTCCAAACGCCTGGACATGCCTGCGTTCAGATCTCCATGCCCGGAAAATGGTGAGTTGATGCCCGGAATGCCCTTCCTCCTGTCAATCTTCTTGCGTTCGCCGCTGCGACCGCTTTCTTTGTATGCATTGTCGCTGCCCAGCGACGGCTGTCGCCGAGCACCGATGCGCCTGTGAAATGCGGCTGCCAAGCATGCGCAGTTCAACCCGTTTGCACCGCTGCGATGAACCGCAGCATGCGAACGGGATGGAATAACCCCCATAGATTCAGCACGTTACACAACATGAAAATTATTCTCCACTGCGCTGGACTAAGGTACACTAAATGTCATTGCTTGTTGTGTAGCTGTGGATGGCTTTTAGCTGTTCCTCCATGTGCTGGGGTAGATTTCCACCTTGTTACTAGCTCTGCTTCAGCTGGTGTGCACTACTGGCCCATGTTCTCTGTTGACAGCTGACACTGACCTTTATTCCAAAACTTAAGAATAGTACAGGCTAACCTCAACATCTCTCTGTGGATATTAGTGATGTGCACCGGACATTTTTCGGGTTTTGTGATTTGGTTTTGGATTCGGTTCCGCGGCCGTGTTTTGGATTCGGACGCGTTTTGGCAAAACCTCACCGAATTTTTTTTGTCGGATTCGGGTGTGTTTTGGATTCGGGTGTTTTTTTCAAAAAAACCCTAAAAAACAGCTTAAATCATAGAATTTGGGGGTCATTTTGATCCCATAGTTTTATTAACCTCAATAACCATAATTTCCACTCATTTCCAGTCTATTCTGAACACCTCACACCTCACAATATTATTTTTAGTCCTAAAATTTGCACCGAGGTCGCTGGATAGCTAAGCTAAGCGACACAAGTGGCCGACACAAACACCTGGCCCATCTAGGAGTGGCACTGCAGTGTCAGGCAGGATGGCACTTCAAAAAAATTGTCCCCAAACAGCACATGATGCAAAGAAAAAAAGAGGCGCACAAGGTCGCTGTGTGACTAAGCTAAGCGACACAAGTGGCCAACACAAACACCTGGCCCATCTAGGAGCGGCACTGCAGTGTCAGGCAGGATGGCACTTCAAAAAAATTGTCCCCAAACAGCACATGATGCAAAGAAAAATTAAAGAAAAAAGAGGTGCAAGATGGAATTGTCCTTGGGCCCTCCCACCCACCCTTATGTTGTATAAACAGGACATGCACACTTTAACGAACCCATCATTTCAGCGACAGGGTCTGCCACACGACTGTTACTGAAATGACTGGTTGGTTTGGGCCCCCACCAAAAAAAGAAGCAATCAATCTCTCCTTGCACAAACTGGCTCTACAGAGGCAAGATGTCCACCTCATCATCATCCTCCTATTCCTCACCCCTTTCACTGTGTACATCCCTTTCCTCACAGATTATTAATTCGTCCCCACTGGAATCCACCATCTCAGGTCCCTGTGTACTTTGTGGAGGCAATTCCTGCTGGTGAATGTCTCCACGGAGGAATTGATTATAATTAATTTTGATGAACATCATCTTCTCCACATTTTCTGGAAGTAACCTCGTACGCCGATTGCTGACAAGGTGAGCGGCTGCACTAAACACTCTTTCGGAGTACACACTGGAGGGAGGGCAACTTAGGTAGAATAAAGCCAGTTTGTGCAAGGGCCTCCAAATTGCCTCTTTTTCCTGCCAGTATACGTACGGACTGTCTGACGTGCCTATTTGGATGCGGTCACTCATATAATCCTCCACCATTCTTTCAATGGGGAGAGAATCATATGAAGTGACAGTAGACGACATGTCAGTAATCGTTGGCAGATCCTTCAGTCCGGACCAGATGTCAGCACTCGCTCCAGACTGCCCTGCATCACCGCCAGCGGGGGGGCTCGGAATTCTTGGCCTTTTCCTCGCACCCCCAGTTGCGGGAGAATGTGAAGGAGGAGATGTTGACGGGTCATGTTCCGCTTGACTTGACAATTTTCTCACCAGCAGGTCTTTGAACCTCTGCACACTTGTGTCTGCCGGAAAGAGAGATACAACGTAGGTTTTAAATCTAGGATCGAGCACGGTGGCCAAAATGTAGTGCTCTGATTTCAACAGATTGACCACCCGTGAATCCTGGTTAAGCGAATTAAGGGCTCCATCCACAAGTCCCACATGCCTAGCGGAATCGCTCTGTTTTAGCTCCTCCTTCAATGACTCCTGCTTCTTCTGCAAAAGCCTGATGAGGGGAATGACCTGACTCAGGCTGGCAGTGTCTGAACTGACTTCACGTGTGGCAAGTTCAAAGGGTTGCAGAACCTTGCACAACATTGAAATCATTCTCCACTGCGCTTGAGTCAGGTGCATTCCCCCTCCTTTGCCTATATCGTGGGCAGATGTATAGGCTTGAATGGCCTTTTGCTGCTCCTCCATCCTCTGAAGCATATAGAGGGTTGAATTCCACCTCGTTACCACCTCTTGCTTCAGATGATGGCAGGGCAGGTTCAGGAATGTTTGGTGGTGCTCCAGTCTTCTGTACGCGGTGGCTGAATGCCGAAAGTGGCCCGCAATTCTTCGGGCCACCGACAGCATCTCTTGCACGCCCCTGTCGTTTTTTAAATAATTCTGCACCACAAAATTCAATGTATGTGCAAAACATGGGACGTGCTGGAATTTGCCCAGATGTAATGCACGCACAATATTGCTGGCGTTGTCCGATGTCACAAATCCCCAGGAGAGTCCAATTGGGGTAAGCCATTCTGCGATGATCTTCCTCAGTTTCCGTAAGAGGTTGTCAGCTGTGTGCCTCTTCTGGAAAGCGGTGATACAAAGCGTAGCCTGCCTAGGAACGAGTTGGCGTTTGCGAGATGCTGCTACTGGTGCCGCTGCTGTTCTTGCTGCGGGAGGCAATACATCTACCCAGTGGGCTGTCAAAGTCATATAGTCCTGAGTCTGCCCTGCTCCACTTGTCCACATGTCCGTGGTTAAGTGGACATTGGGTACAACTGCATTTTTTAGGACACTGGTGAGTCTTTTTCTGAGGTCTGTGTACATTTTCGGTATCGCCTGCCTAGAGAAATGGAACCTAGATGGTATTTGGTACCAGGGACATAGTATCTCAATCAAGTCTGTAGTTACCTGTGAATTAACGGTGGATACCGGAACCACGTTTCTCACCGCCCAGGCTGCCAAGGCCTGAGTTATCTGCTTTGCAGCAGGATGACTGCTGTGATATTTCATCTTCCTCGCAAAGGACTGTTGGACAGTCAATTGCTTACTGGAAGTAGTACAAGTGGTCTTCCGACTTCCCCTCTGGGACGATGATCGACTCCCAGCAGCTACAACAGCAGCGCCAGCAGCAGTAGGCGTTACACTCAAGGATGCATCGGAGGAATCCCAGGCAGGAGAGGACTCGTCAGACTTGCCAGTGACATGGCCTGCAGGACAGTTGGCTTTCCTGGGTAAGGAGGAAATTGACACTGAGGGAGTTGGTGGTGTGGTTTGCAGGAGCTTGGTTACAAGAGGAAGGGATTTAGTGGTCAGTGGACTGCTTCCACTGTCACCCAAAGTTTTTGAACTTGTCACTGACTTATGATGAATGCGCTGCAGGTGACGTATAAGGGAGGATGTACCGAGGTGGTTAACGTCCTTACCCCTACTTATTACAGCTTGACAAAGGCAACACACGGCTTGACACCTGTTGTCCACATTTGTGTTGAAATAATTCCACACCGAAGAGCTGATTTTTTTTGTATTTTGACCAGGCATGTCAATGGCCATATTCGTCCCACGGACAACAGGTGTCTCCCTGGGTGCCTGACTTAAACAAACCACCTCACCATCAGAATCCTCCTTGTCAATTTCCTCCCCAGCGCCAGCAACACCCATATCCTCATCCTGGTGTACTTCAACAGTGACATCTTCAATTTGACTATCAGGAACTGGACTGCGGGTGCTCCTTCCAGCACTTGCAGGGGACGTGCAAATGGTGGAAGGCGCAAGCTCTTCCCGTCCAGTGTTGGGAAGTTCAGGCATCGCAACCGACACAATTGGACTCTCCTTGGGGATTTGTGATTTAGAAGAACGCACAGTTCTTTACTGTGCTTTTGCCAGCTTAAGTCTTTTCATTTTTCTAGCGAGAGGATGAGTGCTTCCATCCTCATGTGAAGCTGAACCACTAGCCATGAACATAGGCCAGGGCCTCAGCCGTTCCTTGCCACTCCGTGTCGTAAATGGCATATTGGCAAGTTTACTCTTCTCCTCAGACGCTTTTAATTTTGATTTTTGGGTCATTTTACTGAACTTTTGTTTTTTGGATTTTACATGCTCTCTACTATGACATTGGGCATCGGCCTTGGCAGACGACGTTGATGGCATTTCATCGTCTCGGCCATGACTAGTGGCAGCAGCTTCAGCACGAGGTGGAAGTGGATCTTGATCTTTCCCTATTTTAACCTCCACATTTTTGTTCTCCATTTTTTAATGTGTGGAATTATATGCCAGTAACTATCAATAGCAATGGCCTACTACTATATATACTGCGCACAACTGAAATGCACCACAGGTATGGATGGATAGTATACTTGACGACACAGAGGTAGGTACAGCAGTGGCCTTCCGTACCGTACTGCTATATATACTGGTGGTCACTGTGTCAGCAAACTGCAAAACTAAAATGCACCACAGGTATAGAATGTAGATGGATAGTATATTTAATAACGACACAGTGGTAGGTACAGCAGTGGCCTTCCGTACCGTACTGCTATATATAGTATACTGGTGGTCACTGTGTCAGCAAACTGCAAAACTAAAATGCACCACAGGTATAGAATGTATATGGATAATATACTTAATGACGACACAGAGGTAGGTACAGCAGTGGCCTTCCGTACCGTACTGCTATATATAGTATACTGGTGGTCACTGTGTCAGCAAACTGTAAAACTAAAATGCACCACAGGTATAGAATGTAGATGGATAGTATAATTAATGACGACACAGAGGTAGGTACAGCAGTGGCCTTCCGTACCGTACTGCTATATATACTGGTGGTCACTGTGTCAGCAAACTGCACAACTGAAATGCATCACAGGTATAGAATCTAGATGGATAGTTTACTTAATGACGACACAGAGGTAGGTACAGCAGTGGCCTACTGTACCATAATGCTATATATTATATACTGGTGGTCACTGGTCAGCAAAACTCTGCACTGTACTCCTCCTATATAATATTATACTGGTGGTCCCCAGTCCCCACAATAAAGCAGCACACTGAGCACAGATATGGAGTGTTTTTCAGGCAGACAACGTATACTGGTGGTCACTGTCGGCAAAACTCTGCACTGTACTCCTGCTATATAATACAGTTGTTCCCCAGTCCCCACAATTAAGCAGTGTGAGCACAGATATATGCAGCACACTGAGCACAGATATGGAGCGTTTTTTTCAGGCAGAGAACGGATAACTGGTGGTCACTGATCAGCAAAACTCTGCACTGTACTCCTCCTATATTATAGAGCTGCTCCCCAGCCCTCCCCACAATTAAGCAATAAAGCACAATCAAGTTCAACAATAACGGAGAGGACGCCAGCCACGTCCTCTCCCTAACATTTCCAATGCACGAGTGAAAATGGCGGCGACGCGCGGCTGCTTATATAGAATCCGAATCTCGCGAGAATCCGACAGCGGGATGATGACGTTCGGGCGCGCTCGGGTTAACCGAGCCATACGGGAGAATCCGAGTATGGCTCGGACCCGTGTAAAATGGGTGAAGTTCGGGGGAGTTCGGTTTCTGAGAAACCGAACCCGCTCATCACTAGTGGATATTGCTAACATCTTTCATATATACTATACTCAGGTTTCTAACTTGAACTCTGACTTGCCTGGCTGCGATATGCAAAAGAGATTGAGACAATCAAATGAATACCTAGAATATATCGACTACCCAAAACTACCAGAGGAACTGGGAGTTTCACTAGAGAGTCCTTTCACTTTGACTGCAATGGAAGCTGCTATTTGTGTTCTCTCACAGGCAATAGCCTGGTCCTTTTCATTTAACCATTACATACAGTACTACAAAACATTCCAGGATAAAGTCTGTCCACTATTATTACAAGCCTTAAACCAAATTTCTGATGCACACCCCTAGTCCTGACAATCTTTTGAAGCACATATCACAGTCATCCCAAACGATGGCAAGGACCCTGCACAATGCTCCAGTTACCACCCAATATCTTTATTAAATATTGATGTGAAATTATTAGTAACAATTATTGTTACTTGCCTACAACCAGTCATACCTCATATTATTCATCATGACCTGTCTGGATTTGTCCCAGGATGAGAGGCAAGCGATAATACCACAAAGGTCCTTAATCTTCTTCCTCAAGTCTCCAGCTCATCTATCCCTACAGTTCTCTTGTCCACAGATGCAGAAAAAGTGTTTGATTGGGTAGACTGGCAGTTCATGACTAAGATATTATAGTGCTTGAGCCTTGGCCGTACCTACCTCTCAAAAATCTTATCCCTCTATCATCAACCAAACGACAAAGGGGGTAATTCAGACCTGATCACACAGCAAATTTGTTAACAGTTGGGCAAAACCATGTGCACTGCAGGTGTGGCAGATATAACATTTGCAGAGACAGTTAGATTTGGGTAGGTTATTTTGTTTCTATGCAGGGTAAATACTGACTTCTTTATTTTTACACTGCAATTTAGATTTCAGTTTGAATACACCCCACCCAAATCTTACTCTATCTGCACATGTTATATCTGCCCCACTGCAGTGCACATGGGGGGTCATTCCAAGTTGATCGCTCTTTGCCGATTTTCGCAACGGAGCGATTAAGGCAAAAATGCGCATGGTACGCAGTGCGCACGCGCTATTTTAGCACAAAACTTAGTAGATTTACTCACGTCCAAATGAAGAATTTTCATAGTTGAAGTGATCGGAGTGTGATTGACAGGAAGTGGGTGTTTCTGGGCGGAAACTTGCCGTTTTCAGGGAGTGTGCGGAAAAACGCAGGCGTGCCAGGATAAAACGCGGGAGTGTCTGGAGAAACGGGGGAGTGGCTAGCCGAACTCAGGGCATGTTTGTGACGTCAAACCAGGAACGAAACGGGCTGAACTGATCGCAGTGTAGGAGTAAGTCTCGAGCTACTCAGAAACTGCTAAGAATTATCTATTTACAATTCTGCTAATCTTTTTCGTTCGCAATTCTGCTAAGCTAAGATACACTCCCAGATGGCGGCGGCTTAGCGTGTGCAATGCTGCTAAAATCTGTTAGCGAGCGAACAACTCGGAATGACCCCCATGGTTTTGCCCAACTGCTAACAAATTTGCTGCTGTGATCAACTCTGAATTAGGCCCAAAGTCAAGGTGAATAGGACTTTCTCTTATTCCTTCTCTATTTCAAATGGCACTAGACAAGGATGCCCTTTATCTCCTCTGATTTTCATTCTGTGTATAAAGGACTTGGCTAGGGCAATTTGAATTAACCCAAATATTGGAGATGTAAAAGTCTGTTCCAATGTCTAAAAGTTAGCACTTTATGCTGATGAGCTCCTGGCTTTAATTACCAACCAATATCTACCCCCTGTCTCTATGCTGAACTCTAATGATTTGCTCTGCTGTCAAATCTCAAAATTAATTATTCCCAATCAATTGTATTGAATGCAAATACCCCTGCACACATAATAATAGGATTACAACAAGCATTTCCCTATGTATGGCACCCCTCACACATTAGATATTTGGGTGTTCTCCTTACAAGAGATAATTCAGACTTGGTCAAATAAAATTTTTACCCTCTCCCCAGTCCTGTGATGGTGGCTTCCTTTGATAGTTTCTCGGTTGGGGCTCCTTCACATAATTAAAATGAATATCCTACCTAGAATACTATATTTATTATAGACAGCACCCATGGGTGCAAAGAGCTGTTGCAGTACCAGGCACTTTTTGTGGGGCATTTCCTAATCGTGAGAAGTGTGACCACACACCCTTATACAAATTGATGTTAAGAAAAAGTGTTTTCAACAATGCGAAGTATAGATTTGGGGGGCTCTTTCATTCCCCTCAGCCAGGGGCAAATCCTGAAGGTAGCACAATCAGTGTGATTGCTCCTGTGTAACCCTCGCACAGGCAGAAGAGACTGCTGCTGCTGCTGTTTAGCAGCAGGAACCTCCCTTCACCACCACCTCCCAGCCAGCACACAGCAGAATGTTCTGGCTGAAGAACAAAGGTGCTGCTGACAGATATGGTGGATGGTGGCAGGTACTTCCCTAGCATTGCTGCACTGGTAGGTGACTTTTTGCCAAGTCCCAGGTTGCAGCGGCTGCATGTGATGTCACGCAGCTGCCACGGCCTTCCCCCCGCATGGTCCGGGCATGCCTGCGTTGCCCGGATCGTGCCCCCAAAACGGCGGCCGAACACCACCGGCCCACCCCTCCCACCCAGCGAACGCCTCTGCCTGTCAATCAGGAAGAGGTGATCGCTGGACTGAGATGCTGATCGTATCTCTGGCATGCACATGTGCACTGCGGCGCATGCGCAGTTCAGACCTGATCGCCCACTGTGTGAAAACGCACAGCAGCGATCAGGTCTGAATTAGCCCCATAGTCTTCAAACAGTGGGTTACTATTCAAATACTATTGAAAATATGAAACAAAAACAGAGGTTGGAAACTAGCGCTGTGCTGAAGCCAAATATCGATATAAGGCCTAATATACAGGGTGGGAAATAAACCACCCTGGGGGGGGGGGAAAGTACATTCAATTGTCCTCAATAGCTATACAGACTATGTTCTTTTCTTATTGAAACCGGACAAATATCTATATAAGGCCTTAGATATAAGGTGTTGTGATTTTCTGTGGAACTTTTTTACCTAATTAATAAATCCGTTTGGAAAATTTTGTGGTGATCCATGTCTATGTGACTAGAAGACCTAAAGATACTGCTACGTGTACTCGTGGCAGAAATTATATGTAAGTTCAACTGTTTTGTGATATTTCCCTGCCGTCTTTCAAGTATAGAAGATTTGACAGTGTGAAAGATACCTTTACATGCATTCGTGGAAGGAACGTTATGTAAGTTCTGTTCCAATAAGGAAAGAACACAGTCTTTACAGCCATTGAGGAAGATTTAATACACTTCTCCCTCCTAGTGTGGTTTATTTTTCCCTCTTATATATAAGGCCTTATATAGATATTTGTCCGGTTTCAATAAAAAAAGAACATAGTCTGTATAGCTATTGAGGACGATTGAATATACTTTTCCCTCCCAGGGTGGTTTATTTCCCACCCTGTATATTAGGCCTTATATCGATATTTGGCTTCATCACAAATTTATCAAACCTTCATCAAACCTTCCTTTGCTGACACACTCGACAATCTCCCCTACATTATGCTGCAGGAAAAAATATAGGACTCTCACACATATGTCTTTGTTGCCTTCTGCGCTTACCTCCATCTTCTACAATCCTGATTTTTTTAAGGCATACGCCCTCGTTCATTCCCACATTAATGCTCACCAAATCCACTTTGTCTTGGTCAGCTGGTGGAGAATGATGCAGTGTCTTCCTTCCCTACTATACATGAGTGATGGTATTTGCAAATGGAGCGCTTTGGCAGTATTTTCAACTAAAACATTTCCTACTAAAATATCTTATGCAGATCTCACTCTCAGATATCACCCCATTTGATTCTCTTTGTACTGCTTCTCTTCAGCCTTCACATACTCAGTTTACTCACTACTTTTAAAACTGTCTTACAGCGGGAATTGGGACTCACAATCAATGAACAACAGTGAGAATTTTTTTCCCTATACACTAAAGTCTCCTCACAACCCCATTGTTGAGACACACCAACTCTTGTTGGTGCTGTGGAGAAACACAGGGGTCCCTTTACCATTATTTGGTGGGATTAAGGAGTTTTGGACTATGGTTATACAGATTACCAAAGCCATAGATAGAGAGTGGATGCCATCTGATCCTAAATCTTGGCTGTTTAATTTAGTTGACCTACCTTTTTCTAAATATAAGAAGTCTCTTTTATAACACTTTGTCAATGCAGGAAACCTATAATTTCAGTTTACTGGAAGGCTCCTCATCCTCCCCGAATAGCTGCATGGTTTCATAGAATAGACATGTATTTGGATGTGGAGGATATATCCCTATCTATGCAGGATAGACGTCAGCAGTTTACCGTAACATGGTTTGCCTGACTGGAGTACAAAGAGCCTGATGAATATCATAAATGTTTATCAAGATAGAACGGTTTGGTGACTATGGGGTAAATTAATTAACTGTCGGTATGGGGGAAAAGTGGTATCAGCGCACGCTCTATGCACTGATACTGCTTCTCCCCCATGTAAGACACTTACGGTGCCGGTTCATCCATATCAGCACTGCTATCTAAAAGATAGCACGCCGATATCCAGGGCAATGTGTGCGGACATTGGTGAAGGGACAGAGCTGTCCCTGTTTGTGGCAGGTGCTGATTTCGGACTGCGCAGGGGATCTCGCATGATTAGCGAGATCCTGCGCATGCGCAGTGGAGCTGGGCAATCATGGAGATGCTGTGCGCTCAGAGGGGAATCGCCGGATGGGGGAGCTTTTGCTCCTCTGCTTCAGTAGACAAGATGTTAATACAAATTGTCGATGTCCCTTCCTGCTTTGCTTCGGTAATGAGGCAAAGCAGGAAGTGTGATAGCGGCACGATCCATGCTGCTATAATACATTTACCCCTATATATTATATTTATTGTATCTTCTAATATTGGTCCGGAAACAAAACTCTCTATGCTCACATACCTATTTGGACCTGAGCCAACCCTTATCCCTTAACTTAACCCCCCTTCTTTTGTATTATTCCCCCTTCTTTTTTCTCTTTTGTTTTTGTTTCTTTTGTTCTTTTTGTTATATTGTAAAAATGTACTCACACTGTGATGTTATTTATTGCTGCTTCCATTGTTACTACTGTATCGATTCATATGTGCCGGGGTCCCAACCACTGGGATTCTGACCAGATCCCCTTCTTATATTGGTAATATGTAGTTTTATGTGTAGTATAGAATAAGTAATAGGCTCATTGTAATACTCTATCTTCCAATTTTCACTTAGTTTTAGAGAATAATTAAACATTTAGAATAAAAGTGATATATACAATTAAAACTCTCCTGTCTTTTTTAATTCTTATTTTCTATTTCAAAGGAAAAATAAAAATGTAAAATGTAAACTCCATCAAATTATTTTTTGTATCATCTAACTATGAAAAATGAGAAACAATAGAAAAGTATCAATAAATCTGCTTAGGTATGCAGTTTTCTTATATTATTCACTGGGAAACATTCTAAGAGATCAATGCATTGTTTACTGTATATTAAGCTTGCAGACTGTACAGTATGTAACAGACTAATGTGTACAAGAACATTGTACATCTGGTATAACAAGCAAGTTATGACATGACATAGGGGAGATGTACTAAGCTTTGGAGAATGGTTAAAATAGAGAGAGTGAGAGATAAGTATCGACCAATCAGCTCCTAACTGTCATGATACAGACTGTTTGAAAAAAATGGATGTTAGGAGATGATTGCTTGGTAGTTTATCTCTCTCAACTTTATCACTCTCCAAGGGGCATATTTAATAGGGGCAGAGTTTGCCGGAGATGTGGGCTGTCGACAGATCTCGGATGTTTTTTCAAAGTGGCAAAAAATTTCCAAGGCAATGTTGTCAGGATCCCGGCAGTCATGATTCATATAGTCAGAATATCGATAGCGGCATCCCGACAGTCAAAATCCTGACAAGTACTGGGGTTAGACACTTGGGGCAGGGTTAGTGAGCGAATGCGTGGGGGGGTGGTTAGGGTTAAAATACTTTCCCGGGATTTGACTGCTGGGATGGCGCTGTCGGCATTCTGATGGTCAGGATAGTGACTGCTGGTATTTTTATATCATCCCTTAAAATTAGCCCACACATACAGATCAGTGATAAGTAAACTTATACACTTATGTGGGCCGAGACTTTCAAAAGGAACACAGATTACCCTTAAATTCAGGAATAAATTAAAACAATACTTTTACTTAGGGCCATATAGAGCAGGTGAGATGGGTGCTGGTTACTTAGACTCTGATGTGTCTGGGGAGCCTCGGCTAGCCATGGAGACTGAGGAATGCCCCATGTATATAGTTATTTTTCTGCTCACTGTTTAAATTGTAATATCAGATTCATTTACTGTAAATTAATAATAATGTTTTAAGTGTAAAATTTGATATGGAACTTACAGTAACAGCAGGGCCGGTGCAAGGTTTTTCAGCACCCTAGGCAAAACTTCTGCCTACTACCCCTTCCCCCTAGCCGCCCTTCAGGTGAAAGCCATGCTGCTACTCTCCCCCACCCCCCAGTCTGTTGCATAGCTGCTCTTTTCTCCCCATCTTCCCAGTCTCTGCGGGTGCCTGCTGCTCTCACACCCTTCCCACTCTGTTAAATGTCTGCTGTTCTATTCCCCCCACCATCTGTGTGCATGCTTCTGCTCATCTACCTCCCCCGACTGCTGCTCTTCCCCTCCTTCCTTTCAAATGCAGAGAGTGCACTGTGCAGCCACCTTACCAGCAGGCGGTTTTGCAGAGTTGGGACTGAGTAGTCTTTGAAAGAGCCTGTAATGAAGAGCAGCACCGCATGTCAAGACTCCAGGAGCTGTCAAAGTTACTGCCTGTGCCGAGTGGAGGCGGAGCTGGAGGCTGCAATACGGGAGCTTGGCAGTTGTGGCTACTGTAAGATAAGCGTGCTGGGGGGATTGCCACAGCTGTGAGAGGTAGGACCGCGTTAATTTTTTCAGGTAGCTGTAGCAGGCCGCCCCCTCAGGTCCCGGCGCCCCTAGGCAGCTGCCTAAAGCTGCCTAGTGGAAGCTCCGGCCCTGAGTAACAGACTATTTTTTTTCCAATGTCTGTACTTGAGAGACTTACTGTAATTTGTATCAAACCAGTGGGTTATGATTGAACCTATCCCACCATCAAGTGTACTCCAGCAGTCTATATAGTGTAAGGCCAACACAATCCATGTAATAGCCATTCAGTGTTGAGTATTTTTTATGCTATAAAATAGATCAATTTGTAGTCATAGTACCTACAACACTGTACAAGAGTATAATGTGGTGGCATCATTCTTTTAGAAATTCCATATTGTGATCTACTGTGCAAAGGAGGACATACTGTAAGAAAAATATATGATAATGGTTCAGAAGTCTTTATTGAGAGTTTATATAGTTGAACAAAGCTGCAGAAGATTTTGTTCATATCATCAGGTAATTTCGCAGAAGTACAAAATTCCAGTGATACATTTTCAAGTTCTCCTTTAATTTTGACATTGCACAGAATTTATAGTCTACAAATAAAGATGGAATGATAACTGTGTTAATTCAGTCTATTCCCGAGTATAGCTCGAGTACAAGGATGGAGATTTGTACATTTAAAAATCCTCAGTTTTCATATGCAGGCATGAAAAATGTCATACAGAAATACTTCTAAAATTCACATACAATCAAATTTCTCTGATTACAGGTGATATCAATCCACTGTCCATTTTCATACATTTGTACACAGTTTTCACCTCGTCCTCCATTTGGTTCTTTTTGGTACCAATTCTTATAAGAAATGTGGTTGCCATTGAGATAGACAAAGGAACCTTCCACATTTTCATCATTCATGCCAAGAAATATCATCTTGCCTCTTGCCTTTACTAGCTGTTGTAAGGCATCATTTTCAAACCTATTTAAAGGAGTTGGCAGCGTTCCTTGTGCTCCACGGCAGGTGGCTAGGGTAGTGTCGTAATTACCTTCCAATCCATTTGGGACATAAATTTTGTTTCCTGATGTTACCACTCCACTTTGGAAATAGGCCACTGTTACAGAAAAGACAGAATTTTCATTAACTTAATAAAACAAACAAAGGTTCATTCGTATTTATACACTTTGGATGTATGACAGTGGCATAAAGAAAAGTTTTGTTAGTCATCTGAATATCACAGTATTGGGGGGTCCACAGTGCAAATGCTGCTTTGGAACATCCAAGCTCCTCAACTGGTGCAAGTGTTCCTAGATTTACAGCAGGAATGCACAGGCATGTGGAGCAGAATGGGTGCTATTGGGTATGAGCAGAGGAGAACTTTTCACATACAGGGACTGATTCTCGATTGCTTTCAAAGTGGCTGTACTGAGGGCAGCTGCAGAAAGCCATATTTACTCAATAATGCTAATGCAGGATTCCATAGGGCTAATGCAGGGGTACATGCACCCAGGATCGGATTAAACAGGTGGGGGCCCAGGGGCAATAAAGTTGTGTGGGTGCCCCCTCTACTATGTATGCTGTCAAACACCCCTGACACCCCCCCTATGACTTACACACACACCCTCACAACACACACACCCTCTATCTGGATGAACGTCCCAGAGCAGCAGGGGTAGTGCCAGAGCAACAGGCTCTGTGTCTGTGTGAAGGATTTAACTTCACTATTCCATGAGACTGCATCTACATGGAGCGAGTTAAAATAGCACTCTGTGAGGGGCCCAAATATGTGGAGGCCCCGGACACGACCATCCCTGTTCCTGCTCCTTTAATCCAGTCCTGTTTACACCTGCAGTGTGCTGCCCATTTATTTCACATCAGCCACTGCAATCTTCATAATTATATGCACTTGTACCAGTTCAATGTTAAGTGCATGAAACCCATCAGAAGCAGGATTCCCTTCCCCATGTGCATGACTCAGTACTGAACTTTTGATACATGTCCATGACACTCCCACAAGCCAGGGCAGTTCTGTGCATTTGCATTGATGCCCTCAGTTCCTTCCCTGAAATGCCGAATTTACCATAAAGACAGATCCAACTTAGCATTAGTATCCATGCACAGAGATCCACCCAACTCAGAATCAGCTCCACAGATGGAGGAAATAGGCGGAGTAATAGTTTTCTAGCAAAGAATAGAATAACCTTCATGTGATCCTTTTTTGTAGTACAGAATTGCAGATCATAATTATTGTAAGAAGATACAGCATGAAGCGTAGTTTGCATTATTAGAGGTGTTCAACCAGCCCCTCTTTTATATTGCATGACCAGTTTCTACTGCAAAGAAAGTGAGATTCCCCCGGCTATAGTCATAGCTAGTCCAAGGCTGGTCATGAGAGATGCAGAAAAACAGCTAACCGACAGTGGGGTCTATTTACTAAGCCTTGGATGGAGATATGGTGGACGGAGATAAAGTACCAGCCAATCAGCTCCTAACTGCCATCTTGCAGGCTGTGTTTGAAAAATGACAGTTAGGAGCTGGTTGGCTGGTACTTTATCTCCAGGGACTTTATCTCCAACCAAGGCTTAGTAAACAGACCCCAGGGTTGGAAAATGCAAGAATAATTTCTAACCTGCTGGTTTGTGTGCCCCAGATTATGTAACAATAGTAAATCAAGGTGGGGCAATTTAGCAATTTTAGTAGTACCAAAGGAGAGAAAAAAAAAGATTCTCAATTTCCAAATAAAATATATGTGTATATAACTGGAATTGTTAAACTCAAAAGCTATTAGCACAGGAGCTGATTTAGGATTCAGGGAGAATATGCGGTTTGTGAGGAAATGAGTGGTCTGTGACAATTAATATAGCTACAGATGGAGCCGCTCTTATCTATAGCGGCCCCATTGCAAATGTGTACTCCCGGCGTGACTAGGCGATCCGTCCGCCTAGTAACGCTGGGAGTGCACAGAGATGCTTCCCATTCTGAGTGTCTCTGTCTGGGCGCACGCGCCTGACCAGATGGAGATGCTCACAGTGTCCAGACGCGCCTAGTCACAGACGGAGCTACGATTAGCATGGCTCCATTTGTATGCCTCATTTACCATGTCAAATATGTACTTTTTATTCCCATATCCCTATACATTCAATTCAACTGTTTGTTCATTCTTCATACATATCCATTGCTGCTCACCCAATATTGTGTTTAAATCAACCTTAATATTGTTAATATATGCATTTGTGTTGTTATCTGTTACACTTTAGGTAAAGTATTCATGTTAGACCTAGTGTCTTATTGTTTACTAATACCACAGTGGACACTCAAAGGTTGAGTCATATAAGGTACCATTGTCCCTTTTTGTTTACTCCCTATTGTCCAACAGTAAGCTGGCCAGACAGTGGGGTTCTTTGGCTGATGTAATCACCTTGATTAGAATATGTTTTGTATTTCAATTTTTTAAGTTCCTTAGACAAAGAAGTCAAACACACCCCTACAATATGAAGCTTCTGGGGGTATAAGTAGATCTACCCAGAGAGCTGAAGGGAGATTCTTTGACCCTCGGCAAAGAAGTGACTTTCTGCCAGGGCTCTGCTATGGGACCCATTATACTAGATTTATCTCCTTGACTAAGAAGTAATGTTCTGTCAGGAGTCTGGTGGGAATTGTCATGTGGAATTGGATAACAGAAGTGTGCTGAACTGTTTATAACCCATTTCGTTCAATAAACCACTGTTGTTTTTTCTTCACACTGTTTATTGTCTTATATTTGCTGATACTTATTTTCTATTACGTCCTTGAGGATGTTGGGGTCATTCAAAGAACCATGGGATATAGACGGATCCGCAGGAGACATGGGCACTTTAAGACTTTACAAGGGGCGTGACCTGGCTCCTCCCTCTATATCCCCCCCAGACTCAGTTTAGAAAATGTGCCCTGCGAGATGGCTGGCACTGAGAGGAGCTCCTAGAGTTTCTCTGAAAAGACTTAATGTTAGGTTTTTTTATTTTGGGGAGATCTGTTGGCTACAGACTCCCTGCTTCGTGGGAAAGAGGGGAGAGCAGTCTAGACCCACTTCTATTGAGTTTAAGGGCTCTGCTGCTGCTGACAGGATGCCTTCAGCTCCTGAGGGGAGACGATCGCCGGGCGCTCCTGGATGCTCCCTCCCACAGCCTGCCGTCCCCCCTCTTCAGTCAGAAGACAGGTGAGTATAAGAGGAAAAGAAAACTTCTCTTCAGAAAGACAGCATATAAGAGGTACCGCGCAGTGTGCATTACGCGCCTGGCTCCCGGACTGTGTACACCGCAGGGTGCAGGGTGCTGGGGGGGCGCCCTGGGGAGCAATAAGGACCTCAAAATGTTGGCTGGCATGAATGGGTACAGTGCCTGGGCACTGTACAATACCCCCGCCAAGATAAATATTTTTTTAAAAATGCAAGACGGAGCCGCGCCATTTTGGGGGTGGAGCTTCGTCCCCTCAGCTCACTTGGCGCCATTTCCTCCTCCACATTGCACCGCTGGGTCCTTCTTCAAGCAGCAAGTACCAGGGGATTGCTAACATGCAGGGGGAGGCATAATTGTTATTTATTTGCTTAGCGCCGCAGCTCTACAATATCTAAGGATATTTTAGACCTGCTTATTTGGCGCTGGGGTGTGTGCTGGCTATCTCCCTTTGTTTTTCTAACAGGCTGTGTGTTGTGAGCTGTCTGTGGGTTATGAATATGTCTGAGGCAGAGTTTTCCTCCCTGGGGGATAACTTGTTGGGGACACCTACAGTGTTGGGGTCCCGTTGTCGGCACAGCCGACTACCGACTGGGTGTCTACATTAAGTGTTTTAAATGCAAATGTCTCTCTATTAAGTCAGCAATTTGCTCAATCACAGTCAGAAATGCATTTATTACAGGACCCTGAGGGATCCCTTAAACGTAATATTGACCAGTTAGCCGACACTGGTACCGACACGGACTCAGATGCCAATGTCGACTATGCGGATTCTAGATTAGATCCTAAGTTGGCTAAGAGTATTCAGTATATGATTGCGCCAATTAAAGAGGTTTTGAACATTAATGAGGACCCGTTTACACCTGAAACTAGGTTCCTCATGTACGGCGAGAAGAAACGCGCTGTTACGTTTCCTCCCAGTTTTGAGTTGAACTCTCTGTGTGAGAGTATTTGGAATACCCCTGATAAGAAATTCTTGATCCCTAAAAGAAATCCTGCAGTGTACCCCTTTCCCGCTGCTGACAGGGAAAAGTGGGAGACGCCACCCACGGTTGACAAAGCCCTGGCGCGCTTATCCAAACAGGTAGCTCTCCCTGCGGCTCGGTCGACTACCCTTAAGGAGCCGGCTGACCGTAGGCAGGAGGCTACTTTAAAAGCTATTTTTACTACTACAGGGACGCCATTCAGACCAGTAATTGCGTCTGCGTGGGTGTGTAGCGCCATTGAGAAGTGGGCTGATGATTTATCTGCCGGTTGGGATACCATAGATAAAGATCCTGCCCAGATGACACTGGGTTATATCAGAGATGCAGCTGCGTACTTAAAGGAGGCTGCTAGAGACGCTACCTTGCTGTGTGCTAAAGTGAATGCTATGTCCATTGCAGCTAGGCGAGCCCTTTGGACTTACCAGTGGAATGCTGACGTGGATTCCAATAGAAATATGGAGGCACTACCCTTTAAGGGTGGTGAACTTTTTGGTGATGGTCTTACTGAGTTAGTGTCGGCAGCTACCGCCGGCAAGTCGACCTATTTACCTTATGTTCCTGCGCAACAGAAGAAAATGCAGCACTATAACATGCAGTCCTTTCGGCCCAACAAATATAGGAGAGGCCATGGTAATTCCTTTCTTGCCCATAGAGGCAGAGGTAGAGGAAAGTCCTCCCCGGCCTCTGCTAAATCCTCAGCATGACGCCGAGTCTCCCCTTCAGGAGACCACTCCAGTGGGGGCGCTTCTGGAGAGTTGTTCAGCCAGGTTTGGGCTAGCTCGAACCTGGACCCTTGGGTGTTGCAAATTGTGACCCAAGGGTACAAGCTGGAATTTCTAGACCCCCCCCCCCCACGACGTTTTTTCAAATCAGCCTTGCCGGCTTCAGCCCAGACAGAGCTCTAGTCTGTGGGGCGATACAAAAATTAAGCCAAAATCTAAATCTGGTCATTATACCGGTTCCCCCGGAACAACACAGGGAGGGGTTTTATTCAAGCCTGTTTGTAGTACCAAAACCGGACGGATCGGTAAGATCCATCCTCAACCTGAAGTCTCTGAATTTTTTCCTGAGAAAATTCAAATTCAAAATGGAGTCTCTCAGAGTAGTGATCTCCAGTCTAGAGGAGGGGGAGTTTATGGTATCGTTGGACATAAAGGATGCTTACCTCCATGTCCCCATTTTTCCCCTTCATCAGAAGTACCTGAGATTTGCAATTCAGGATGCTCACTACCAATTTCAGACGTTGCCGTTTGGCCTGGCCACGGCTACGAGGATTTTCACCAAGGTCCTGGTAGAAATGCTGGTACTCCTCAGAAAGCAAGATGTTACAGTTATCCCGTATTTGGACTATATCCTGATAAAGGCGAAGTCCAAGGACAAATTGCTATGGGACATTGCACTGTCACTGTCCATCCTGCAGCGTCATGGCTGGCTTTTAAACCTGCCAAAGTCACAGTTAACCCCGACAACGCGGTTGGCGTTTTTGGGCATGATTCTGGACACTGTCCAGCAGCGAGTGTTCCTCACCTTGGAAAAGGCGTTGGAACTTCAGAGTCTAGTAAAACTCCTACTAAGACCAAAATCTGTCTCCATTCATCAATGCATTCGATTACTGGGGAAGATGGTTGCGGCATACGAAGCCCTCCAATTCTGGAGGTTTCATGCCAGGGTTTTTCTGGGGGACCTATTGGACCAATGGTCGGGGTCCCACCTTCATATACACAGAAAGATAGTTCTTTCTCCCAACACCAGGATATCACTCCTGTGGTGGCTCAGCAGCTCCCACCTCCTAGCGGTATGCAGGTTCAGGATCCAGGACTGGATCCTAGTGACCACGGATGCAAGTCTCCGGGGGTGGGGGGCGGTCACTCAGGGGGTGACCTTCCAGGGAAGATAGTCAGCTCAAGAGACTCATCTTCACATAAACATTCTGGAACTAAGGGCCATTTACAACGGCCTTCTACAAGAAGATCATCTGCTTCACAACCTGCCGGTCCTGATCCAGTCAGACAACATCACGGCAGTAGCTTACATAAACCGCCAAGGTGGCACAAAGAGCAGAGCGGTGATGGCAGAAGCCACAAAGATTCTTCGCTGGGCGGAGAGGCACATAAGCGCTCTGACCGCAATATACATTCCGGGTGTGGACAACTGGGAAGCAGACTTCCTCAGCAGACACGATCTGAATCCAGGAGAGTGGAGCCTCCACTCAGAGGTATTCACACTGGTGACAAGTCTCTGGGGTGTTCCCCAGGGATCGGTATGAAATACCTCCAATCAAAATCCCAACGTTCAAAATCCAGACACCAATTGACCGATGGTCAAAATACCGACAAGGTCAAAATACCGACATGGACAAAATACCGACATTTAAAATACCGACAAGGTCAAAATACCGAGATGTAAAATGCCGACAGGTCAAAATACAGACATGCGTTTTTTGTTGTTTTTTGTGTGTATGTCGACATAAGTCAACATGGACACCATATACAGTGTACCGCGTCCCCTCGCATGGCTCTCTGCGCTCGCCATGCTTTGGGCACGGTGCCTCGCTGTGCTCGGCACACTATTATATTCCCCCTCCAGGTCCACTGGGATGGTAAAGTATGAACAAGTCGGTTTCAATGAAAAAAATCATGAAAAACTGATGTCGGTATTTTGACCTGTCTGCAATTTACATGTCGGTATTTTGACCTTGTCGGTATTTTAAATGTCGGTATTTTGTCCATGTTGGGATTTTTCCCTTGTCGGGATTTTGACCATCGGTCAATTGGTGTCGGGATTTTGAATGTCGGGATTTTGATTGGAGGTAAACTGACTGCATCCCGTTCCCCACATAGACATGATGGCTTCTCACTTCAACAAGAAGATTCTGAAGTATTGTTCCCGGTCCAGGGACCCTCAAGCAGCGGCAGTGGATGCCCTGTCAACACCTTGGGTGTTTCCGTCAGTGTACATATTCCCTCCACTGACTCTCATTCCAAGAGTGCTGAGAATTCTAAAAAGAACAAAAGTTCCATCGCTCCTTGTGGTCCCAGACTGGCCAAGGAGAATTTGGTACCCAGATCTTCAGTCCTTACTGTTAGAAGATCCTTGGCCTCTTCCTCTTCGCGAGGACCTACTACGGCAGGGGCCATTCGTCTATCAAGACTTACAGCGGCTACGTTTGACGGCATGGCGGTTGAACGCCAGATTTTAAGCCGAAAAGGTATTCCTGATGAAGTCATCCCTACCCTTATTCTTGCTCGAAAGGTTGTGACGTCAAAGCACTATCACCGTATTTGGAGGAAATATGTTTCCTGGTGCGAATCCAAGTCAGCTCCTGTGGAGAAATTTGACCTTGGACGTTTCCTCCATTTTCTGCAAAATGGAGTGGATGCGGGCCTTAAATTAGGCTCCATAAAGGTGCAGATTTCTGCATTGTCAATTTTCTTTCAGAAACAATTGGCCTCACTTCCTGAGGTGCAGACCTTTGTGAAAGGGGTCCTGCATATACAACCTCCCTTTGTGCCCCCAGTGGCACCTTGGGACCTAAATGTGGTTTTAGCTTTCCTTCAATCACATTGGTTTGAACCCTTGCGTAAAGTGGAATTGAAATTCCTCACGTGGAAGGTTGCTATTTTATTAGCCTTAGCATCCGCAAGACGCGTGTCTGAGTTGGAGGCCTTGTCTCACAAGAGCCCTTATTTAATCTTTCATGAAGATAGAGCAGCATTGAGAACTAGACAACAATTTCTGCCAAAGGTGGTTTCCTCCTTTCATATCAATCAGCCTATTGTGGTGCCAGTGGCTACTGGCGCTTTGGCTGAGGACAAGGCTCTGGATGTGGTCAGAGCTTTGAAGATTTATGTTGCCAGAACGGCTCCAATCAGGAAAACAGAGTCTCTGCTTGTCTTATATGCTTCCAACAAGATTGGGTGTCCTGCTTGCAAGCAGACCATTGCACGCTGGATATGTCAGACTATTCAGCAGGCTCTTCTACGGCAGGATTGCCGTTACCGAAATCGGTAAAGGCCCATTCCACTAGGAAGGTGGGCTCGTCCTGGGCGGCTGCCCGGGGTGTCTCGGCTTTACAACTTTGCGGAGCTGCTACCTGGTCGGGGTCAAACACATTTGCTACGTTTTACAAATTTGATACCTTGGCAGATGAAGACCTTAAGTTTGGTCAATCGGTGCTGCAGAGTCATCTGCACTCTCCCGCCCGTTACTGAGCTTTGGTACATCCCATGGTTCTTTGAATGACCCCAACATCCTCAAGGACGTAATAGAAAACAGGATTTTAATACCTACCGGTAAATCCTTTTCCATGAGTCCGTAGAGGATGTTGGGCGCCCGTCCCAGTGCGTACTGTATCTGCAGTTAGTTCTGGTTACACACAAGTTGTGTTGGTTTCTTCAGCTTGTTGCTGAAGTTTTGTTCATGTCCGTTGACAGTGGTTTCTGTTGAATGCCATGTTCTCGGCATATTATATGGCGTGAGCTGGTAGTGCTCACCTTGTTAATAATTCCTCTCCTTGTAATGTCCATCTCTCCGGGCACAGTTCCTAAACTGAGTCTGGGGGGGGATATAGAGGGAGGATCCAGGTCACGCCCCTTGTAAAGTCTTAAAGTGCCCATGTCTCCTGCGGATCCGTCTATATCCCATGGTTCTTTGAATGACCCCAACATCCTCTACGGTCTTATAGAAAAGGATTTACCGGTAGGTATTAAAATCCTGTTTTACAGCAGTGTAGTGTAGATGTTGGCTGGTTTATCAAGAATCCATACAGATTGTGATCTCAGGTTAGTCTCACTTGGTTGCTTTTGAATAATGGTGACTAAAGTACATACAGGCTGAGTTTCAAGATGGCTGTTCATGTCAACATACATGTTACTAGTAAGCAAGGTTAGAATAAGCCACCTGTAATATCTGTGAAATCTGTTATATCTGCGATATCTGTAAACAGAACATCATACAAAACAAGAAAAATCTCTAACAAAACAAGGATGAAAACCTGATGTTTGAGCATCAGTTTAGGTTCTAATCATACTGTAGTTAAACAAAGACCAGAGTGAGACCAAGGCCATAAGTCAGAAAGTACTTACTCATCTCACTAGGAATGCCTAAACAGCATCCATAAAAATAGCACATACAATAACAATAATCACAAATAGAGCTACACTGCAACCAGACAAGCATGTGACTGGAAGAGTACAAGAAAAGAGCATGAGATGATGCAAAGCAGGGCCATAACTAGGCGTGTGTAAGACTTACAGTATGAGGCAGAGTTTGCTCTTGATGTGCCCAGCACCCAGGTCCCAGGCACCTGTCTTATGATGTCACATTATCACATGTGCGGAGGGTGGGAGGCCGAGGGGCTGGAACAGGGAACATTAGAGCTCTTCTACAGCACTGATGTAATGTAAAAGACAGGATAATTATAGCTGCCATATATCTACTGTAATGTCTCATTTAACTAATTTGAATGAAAAACAGTTTGGTTATTATTGTATGTGTCATAATGACAAATAGATTTGGAAGCATTAGTGGGGTTATTGAGATGTGGTTGGAAGTGCGACATTATGCGCAAAGTACTGATTATTGGTAATTTGCGCATGCCTAGGACCCATTCTATTGCGTGAACGGGTCCTGCCATGTAGGTAGCAGAGTGTCAGTGATTGACAGTCTGTTGCTGTCTGGAGGCAGGGAGGGGGTGGCGATGGCCTATGTTTGTGAAAATGGAGGCATGTTTCCACCATTTAGGAGGGGGAGAAGAGGCTGGGGACCTCCATTGTAGGACGGGCAGCTTGTGCAGCACCATGATGGGAGAGAGATCCAATGCTGCATCCTAGGACACAGGTCAGATCACTACTGCAGCAAGAGGTGTCTGCTTGTAACTAGAGATGTGCAGCGGGCACTTTTCGTGTTTTGTATTCTGGTTTTGGTTCTGGTTTTATGCTCGGGTTTTGGATCTGGATTGGTTTTGCCAAAACCACCCTTTCATGTTTTGGTTTTGGATCTGGATGATTTTTTTAAAAACATAAAAAAAAGCTAACATCACAGAATTTGGGGGCAATTTTGATCCTACGATATTATTACCCTCAATAACATTCATTTCCACTCATTTCCAGTCTATTCTGAACACCTTAAACCTCACAATATTGTTTTTAGGCCAAAAGGTTGAACCGAGGTGGCTGTATGACTAAGCTAAGTGACACAAGTGTGCGGCACAAACACCTGGCCCATCTAGGAGTGACACTGCAATGTCAGACAGGATGGCACTTAAAAAAACTAGTCCCCAAACAGCACATGATGCAAAGAAGAAAAAGAGGTGCAATGAGGTAGCTGTATGACTAAGCTAAGCGACAGAAGTGTGTGGCACAAACACCTGGCCCATCTAGGAGTGGCACTGCAGTCCCACTACACTAATGGCAGATACCGAATGCACGTCTAACACCAACATAGCTGTCAAGGCCTCAGTTATCCACTTTGCAACAGGATGACTGCTGTCATATTTCATCTTCAATGCAAAGGACTTTTGGACAGTGATTTGCTTAGTTGAAGTAGTACAAGTGGTTTTCCGACTTCCCCTCTGGGATGACGATCGACTCCCAGCAGCAACAACAGCAGCGGCAGCAGCAGTAGGAGGAAGTGGTTCTTGATCTTTGCTATTTTATCCTCCAAATTTTTGTTCTCCATTATTTTTCTGAAGTTATATAACAAAATGCAGCAAAGGAAAGCATACCTCTACACCACACAGGGCAAACCCTGTAAAAAATTATTTGGATTAAATATTAATTACCCCTTTATTTGGAGTAAATAATATACAGCACAGGACAGCACCACTGAACTTATATGGCAGCACCACTGGACTGGACTTATACGGCAGTACCACTGGACTGGATTTATACGTCAGTACCACTGGATTTATACGGCAGTATCACTGGACTGGATTTATACGGCAGTACCACTGGACATATACGGCAGTATCACTGGACTTATATGGCAGTATCACTGGACTGAATTTATATGCCAGTACCACTGGATCTATACGGCAGTATCACTGGACTGGATTTATGCGGCAATACCACTGGACATATACGACAGTATCACTGGACTTATATGGCAGTATCACTGGACTGGATTTATACACCAGTACCACTGGATCTATACGGCAGTATCACTGGACATATACAGCAGTATCACTGGAATAATATGTCAGTACCACTGGACATATACGGCAGTATCACTGGAATTATATGGTAGTACCACTGGACATATACGGCAGTATCACTGGACTGGATTTATACGGCAGTATTACTGGACACATACAGCAGTATCACTGGACTGGATTTATATGCCAGTACCACTGGATTTATATGGCAGTACCACTGGACATATACAGCAGTATCACTGGAATTATATGGCAGTATCGCTGGACTGGGCTTTTTCAGCAGGACCACTGGACATATACGGCAGTATCACTGGAATTATATGGCAGTACCACTGGACATATATGGCAGTATCACTGGACTGGATTTATACGCCGGTACCACTGGATTTATACGGCAGTATCACTAGACTGGATTTATACGCCAGTACCACTGGATTTATGCTGCAGTATCACTGGACATACACGGCAGTATCATTGGACATATACGGCAGTACCACTGGACAGTTCCTGTCAAATGAGATCACAGCAGCAAACAATAGGCCAGCTCAACTTTTCCGCACAGTGGAGATGTTTTGCAAGCCAGCATGCCTGCAGACTGATGAGACCCTCTCCCAGGCAAGATGCAACGAGTTTGCAAACTTCTTTGCAGATAAAATATCCACCATCCGTGCTGGAATCTCCACAGTGCCATCAAAGGAGTGCCAAACTACAAAGCCTGCCAATATAAGCTACCTGCCTTCATGGACCAGCTTTGATCCAGTGGATGTAAAGGACACTGCTGAAATTGCTCGGATTTTGCATCCCACCACCTGTGATCTGGACCCAGCCTCAAACAAGCTTCTAATAGGTTGTATGGATATAATTGGTCCTGTCTTTACAAAAATTGTTCAATGCTCTTTGCAGACAGGCATTTTTCCTGGACCCCTAAAGGAAGCAATTGTTAGACCGCTTCTTAAAAAACCTAATTTAGATCCCGACTGCATGACCAACTACAGACCGGTATCAAACCTTCCTTTCCTCGGAAAGGTTATTGAGAAAGTCGTTGCAAATCAACTGGAAACCCGCCTGACAACCCATGATATTTATGATCCATTTCAATCAGGATTCAGGAGAAGACATAGCACTGAAACAGCCCTGGTGTGTGTGTTAAATGATCTTCTGATGGCAAAAGACAGAGGTGACTGTTCAATATTAATCCTTCTGGATCTCTCGGCAGCATTTGATACCGTGGACCATGGGCTTCTGATTGAGCGACTGATACATTTCTGTGGTCTGGATGGCACAGTCCTAAGCTGGTTCAAATCATTTCTCACAGGCAGGTCACAGAGAGTATCATCTGGATTATACTCATCACCACCAGTGCCATTGCCATGTCGTGTCCCACAAGGTTCTGTACTATCCCCCATGCTTTTTGCAGTATACATGCTCCCATTGGGCGAAATAATCAGGAGCCATGGCCTGGTCTACCACTGCTATGCAGATGATACACAACTGTACTTGTCCTTTGCTCCGGGCACTGATAACCCAATAGCAACCCTAAATGGCTGTCTAGCTGAACTACTGGAGTGGATGAGCGCCAGTTGGCGGCGACTGAACCCGGATAAAACAGAGGTCCTTATGATACGACCGCAACATCAAAGGACAAGACTGCAGCATAGCCAACCAACTGGATTTACACTAGGGGATTCAGAATTACAGACCAGTGATCGTGTGCGGAATCTTGGCGTTGTCCTGGATGGTGGCTTGACACTTAAACATCAGATATCAGCCACAATCAAATCCTCATTCTTTCACCTGAGGAACATAGCCAGAATCAAGCACTTGATTCCCTCAGATGATATGCCAAAAGTCATACATGCAGTTGTATCATCTTGTTTAGAGTGACTACTGTAATGCCCTCTACCTTGGTCTACCAGCAAAAGAATTGCAGCGCTTACAGCTGGTGCAAAACACAGCTGCCAGGCTATTAACCAACCAGCCCCGGTCTAGCCACATAACACCCATCCTCTACTCCCTTCACTGGCTGCCTGTACGATGGCGAATCATCTTCAAGATTGGCTTACTGAGTTTCAAAGCATTACATGACCAAGGCCCAAGGTACCTGAAACAGCTTCTGACCCCATACTGCCCCACTCGATTACTGCGATCTGTAGATGAAGGACTTTTAGCAGTACCTAGAATCTACCGTAATTCATCTGGGGGTCGAGCTTTTAGTCATGTGGCTCCGACTCTATGGAACTCACTTCCCCGCACAGTGCGAGAGGCCCCAACTATAGGATCCTTCAAAAGTAGACTCAAGACTTTCCTGTTTACTCAAGCATTTCCATAATGTCCCTTTTAGTATCTTCATGCTTCTGTATTTTATGAAAATGTACTTCATTATTTTCTGTACTATATTATGCTATGTATCTGTTAAGCGCCTTGGGTCCTATTGGAGAAAAAGCGCTATATAAATAAAATTATTATTATTATTATGATTATATACAGCAGCACAGGGACACCACCACTGGACTGATGCAGGACAACACAGCACCACTGCAATGGACTGGACCTATACAGCAGCACTGGACATATGGCAGCAGAGGACACCACCACCGTGACTGGACTGATGCAGCACAATACACCACCACTGGACTGATGCAGCACAACACAGCACCACTGGACTGGCCTTATACAGCAGCACTGAACATATGGCAGCAGAGGACACCACCACTGTGACTGGACTGATGCAGCACAAGACACTACCACTGTACTGATGCAGGACAACACAGCACCACTGGACTGGCCTTATACAGCAGCACTGGACATATGGCAGCAGAGGACACCACCACTTTGACTGGACTGATGTAGCACAAGACACTACCACTGTACTGATGCAGGACAACACAGCACCACTACACTGGACTGAGCAGCACAAGAGAGCACTGAAATCGCCTCCTGACTTTCCCTCCCGCACAGACACTGAGGATGGAGACACGTCCTCACGCTACACTCTCCAATGCCAGAGTGAAAATGGCGGTGACGCGCGGCTCCTTATATGGAATCCAAAACCCACTAGAATCCGACAGCAGGATGATGACGGTTCCCTGAGAATCATCTCTACTTGTAATAGACTCCTCCTGCTACATTACCATACAGTGCTATCACTGGTGCTTCCTTCCAAGGAAGCAGCAGTGATAACATCTCTGTCCGCATCTGAATCAGGCCCATGCAGCTTAGAAATCAGCTTACCATGCAGATATGGGGTAAGTACCAAAGAATTAGCTATGGATAGTGGCATGAAAACTACAAACAAAGCACTTGTAGCTGGAAACAATGACTTTATTGTTTGTTAGAAGGGAATTTATTTTCATAGCTTTTATAAGCAACAGTAATATTTTTTATTTTATGAAATAAAATCACTTAGATCTTAGGCTTGCAGCAGGCTTTTGGTGTGACATTGTTATTGACTCCACCCAATGCATTTTTTTAGAGCAGCTATAATTAGAAATAGTGATGATTTTATTTACCTTTCTGTAGCGAGGAAAGACTCTTCTCCAGAGCAGCTATTTTGTTTTCCAAGTCTGTGACTTTCGTTGCCAGAACAGGATCTAAAAATTGAAATCCAGTGAAAAAAAACCGTAGCCATATAAATCTAGAGCAGACACTGAATATAAATGGATATTATCACTTCACATAGATATCTATCATATATTTATCTACAGTATCTATCAGTGCCGTTTCTTGCAGCGGGCGAGCCGTGCAACAACGCAATCGCGTCATTCTGTGAAACCCCGCCCCCAGAGCTGGGCACTCGGGAGGAGGGAGAAGGGGGAGCCAAGCCGGCCGGCGCCGCGCAGACGAGGGAGAGGCGGCTTAAGAGCGGGAAGAACCGCTTCAAATGTAAGTCAGCCCCTCTCCCTCTCTCTCCCTCCCTCCACCCCACCACCACCTGCCGTACAGTGTAAAATGGGGACACCTGTCTGCCGTAATATGTAAAATGGGGACTCTTGCCTGCCGGAATGTGTAAAATGGGGACTCTTGCCTTGCGTATTGTGTAAAATGGGGACACCTGTCTGCCGTAATGTGTAAAGTGGGGACTCTTGCCTGCCGTAATGTGTAAACTGGGGACACTTGCCTGCCGCAATGTGTAAAATGGGGACACTTGCCTGCCGCAATGTGTAAAATGGGGACACTTGCCTGCCGCAATGTGTAAAATGGTGGCACGTGCCTGCCGCAATGTGTAAACTGGGGGCACGTGCCTGCCGCAATGTGTAAAATTTGTACATTTGCCAGTTGTACTGTGCAGTGCCGTTTCTTGTGGCCGGCGAGCCGTGCAACCGCACGGGGCGCCCGCCACGGCACTTGTTGAGCACTAAATCCCCCCTCCCCTCTCCTCACGAGTGCCCAGCTTGGGGGGCGGGGTTTCGCGGAATGACGCGTTTGTGTCGTGACGTCACGATGCAATTGCGTCATTCCGCGAAACCCCGTTCCCCGAGCTGGTCACTCGGAAGGAGGGAGAAGGGGGAGCCAAGCCGGACGACGCCGCGCAGACGAGGGAGAGGCGGCAGAAGAGAGGGAAGAACCGCTTCAAATGTAAGTCAGCCCCTCTCCCTCTATCTCTCTTCCCCCCACCACCTGCCGTACAGTGTAAAATGGGGACACCTGTCTGCCGTAATGTGTAAAATGGGGACTCTTGCCTTGCGTATTGTGTAAAATGGGGACACCTGTCTGCCTTAATGTGTAAAGTGGGGACTCTTGCCTGCCGTAATGTGTAAAATGGGGACACTTGCCTGCCGCAATGTGTAAAATGGGGACACTTGCCTGCCGCAATGTGTAAAATGGGGACACTTGCCTGCCGCAATGTGTAAAATGGGGGCACGTGCCTGCCACAATGTGTAAAATGGGGGCACGTGCCTGCCGCAATGTGTAAAATTTGGACACTTGCCAGTTGTACTGTGTAAAATGGGGGCACGTGCCTGCCGCAATGTGTAAAATCGGGACACTTTCCTGCCGCAATGTGTAAAATGGGGATACTAGCCTGCTGTAATGTGTAAAATGGGGACACTTTCCTGCCGCAATGTGTAAAATGGGGACACTTGCCTGCCGTACTGTGTAAAATGGGGGCACGTGCCTGCTGCAATGTGTAAAATGGGGATACTTTCCTGCCGCAATGTGTAAAATGGGGACACTTGCCTGCTGTAATGTGTAAAATGGGGACACTTTCCTGCCGCAATGTGTAAAATGGGGACACTTGCCTGCCGTGGTGTGTAAAATGGGGTCGCGTGTCTGCTGTAATGTGTAAAATGAGGACTTTTTTTACTTTTTTATCCTGTGGTGGCCGTGATGATGAGATCAGATGAGGCCACGCCCATCTTAAAGCCACGCCCATTTTAACGAGATCACGCCCCCTTGCCGGGAGCGCATGGTTTTCCTCTTTATATCTATGGGGGGGGAGGGGCGCATTTTTTCTTATGTGAATGGGGGGGGGGGGCGCATTTTTAAATCTCGCACTGGGAGCCAAATTGGCTAGAAATGGCCCTGGTATCTATCTATCTATCTATCTATCTATCTATCTATCTATCTATCGGGTGTGGATCACAGGTTTGACAGTAACTAGGTCGACCACTATTGGTCTACAGTGACTAGGTCGACAAGGTAATTAGGTCGACATGAACAAGGTCGATATAGAAAAGGTCGATGTGAGTTTTTTTTTTTTTTAAATTGGTGTCGTTTTCTTTGTAAAGTGACTGGGAACCCCAGTTAGTGCACTGTGTTCCCTTGCATGGCGAGCAAAGCTTCGGGCAAGGTGGCTCGCGCAGGTTACTATTCCCAATCATAGTCCACGTGGATCGTAAAGTATGAAAAAGTTAATACAATTAAAAAAGGTGAAAAACTCATGTTGACCGTTTTCCATGTCGACCTTATCCACGTCGTCCTAGTGACCATGTCAACCTAATGCATATCGACCAATAGTTGTCTACCTAATGATTGTTGACCTACTGTAAGTGCAGTTGACCTAAAGACCGGATCATCCATCCATCCATCCATCCATCCATTATTTTTATGCATGTTTGAAATGCAGATGGCTATTTGTTTTAATTTAAAATATAATAAATTAAAGATATACTAGGTTTTATTTGTAAAATACAAAACCTCATTGGGAATATTTAATAAGACAAATATATTTTTTCCAGTGACAGGTGCAGCACAGTACAAAATTCAAATAGGGGAGCCACAACAACTGCCACCCCAACCACTACAAACATTGTTGTCAGGGACTCGCTGGCGGCTGGTGTGGCTCCCCTATTTGAATTTTGGACTGCGCTGAAACTGCCACTGGAAAAGAGATATTTATCTCTCTTTGTGATTATTTTTTTTAGATAATAATGTTAATTTAATATCCCATATCTTTCAAAGTCTGCAAAGGCCATTTACATCTTTGTGGGATATATTCTTGAAGCAGTGAAAAGAGTGGAGAAGTGATGAGCCAGTGGAGAAGTTGCCCATGGAAAACAATCAGTGTTGAGGTAACATTTATAAAATGCATTCTTTAAGATTATACGTAGAAGGTGATTGGTTGCCATGGCAACTTCTCCAATGGCTCACTTCTCCACACTTTTCACTGCTTCATGAATAGACCGCTGTCTTACTTATGTAATACACTTGTGGAAAATTTTATCATCTTAGAATGTCCTTTAATAAACCTTTACAATAAACTTGATATCATCAGTCAGGATTTGTTTTCACCAAAGAAAAATCAATCTCTCTGAATCTCCCTTGTCTCCATTAGCGCCTGTTACACCATTAGCACCTGCTGTACCTGCAGGACCTGTTGGACTATTGTCTCCCTTTAGACCTTGTACTCCTTTGTAATCACATGGATCATATAACGTTAAATATGCATGTATTGATTCATTCCTTGCAATTTTGATATGTATTTATCAAATAAATAGTCATTTTAGGAATGAGCTAATCAACTGAAATTTTTCTCTGGTATCATAAATTCATGGAAAAGATACCAAGCACCGGAGAATTGGACAGCAACTTTCCATCTATAAGGCAGTGGTGACATTCAATAATTAAGTGACTGGACTCCACTGCTCTATTATTATATTCTATGGGGACCTGCCAACAAATTTAGTAGACCAGTCCCTAATCCCATATCTATATTATATTGTGACAAAAGTCCAACAGTGTGGAGGTGCACTCGTCGAGTTCAAACAGTCAGCGACTTCAATTTGTTCACAACAGCTTTATTTCAGTCTATATTCGGCTCATTAGGTCGACGTTTCGATCCTCATTCAGGGATCTTTCTCAAGACAGGCTTCGATTTACATACAATATTTTGAAAGCATCATATATTGATTATCAGAAAATCAATATGTCATGTTCAGACAATAAATGTGCTGTATGGTTTAGTCAGGCTTACTTCTAACGGGATTTGGTGTGGTTACTTAGACACACAATCACGGGGCAACTCAGACAACATAGGAAATCACCACAGTGTGAGAAATGCTGACACCCTCTACAGCCACAATTGTTAGAAGTAAGCCTGACTAAACCATACAGCACATTTATTGTCTGAACATGACATATTGATTTTCTGATAATCAATATATGATGCTTTCAAAATATTGTATGTAAATCGAAGCCTGTCTTGAGAAAGATCCCTGAATGAGGATCGAAACGTCGACCTAATGAGCCGAATATAGACTGAAATAAAGCTGTTGTGAACAAATTGAAGTCGCTGACTGTTTGAACTCGACGAGTGCACCTCCACACTGTTGGACTTTTGTTTAAATATTGTGGGTCTACCCTGTTAGGGAGATCTCCACTAGGGAGCACCTCACTGTTGTTTATTGTTCCGATGTGAGTGCAGGAACATACATGTTATATATTATATTGTGTGTATATACTGTATACTAGTGTGTGCTATGTATGTAACATTTACCACATCTTCTTCCTCTTGCTTTAGGATTTAATATATATTAGTTTGCACTGGTCAAAAGTTGATCATATAGCCCAGGTATGCATGTGACCTTAGTAGGTTCTTGTCCATGTAATCTGTGAACTGTGTAATTTAAGTCCGTCAGACCATGCCTTGTACATGATTGCTAGTTTAAAAAAAAGTCAGAGTTCGGCTATCATCCCACACGGCCGCCAAACTCGGGAGAGCTGTCCTTTGCTAAACTCTTCATGCATACTGACCCAGCTTACCAATCCGCCCCTGGTATACCCTCATATTAAGCAGCCTCCCTGTACCTACTGCAGATCAGCACACAGCAGCATGTGCTGGGCTGGGGAAAGAGGCTGCTGCTGGCTGACAGGTAAAGAGGGTGGTCGTGGTGCATGGACTCAGGCTCCTCTCTGTACCCTCCATGCAATACGGGCCTGGGTAATTAGTACCCCCTCTTCTCGGCGCCATTGCTCATATCTACTGTCCACAATATATGGCCACAGAATTTTTATTAAGAGCATAAATTTGATTGCTATGAATTTGTTTTGAATATACTGTACTGTGTTTACCTGGTGCTCCAATATTGCCAGTGGCTCCTTTGTCACCTTTCAAACCTGGTGTTCCTGGATAAAGAGAGAATATTAGCCGAATATTAAATTTAGCAAAAAAAACATTAATAGTATTGATATATGATATTTTGTCTTAAAGTGACAGATCATGCTGGTATAAGAAATCTTTCACCGGCATCCTGTAGATATAAATGTAGGCACAACACCTTGGAATGAACAGCCATAAATATGTACATGAAATGGCTATTCCCATAAATTAATTCATAAGATTATATTATTCAGACTCTGTTACCTTTATCTCCTGGACTTCCACTAGGTCCTACTTTTCCTGGTGGTCCATTACCACCTCTTATACCTGGTGTTCCTTGTGCCCCAGGGGGACCTGAATAAGGATATATTTTTGCCATTTTAAACTGTTACTTTTATATTCATATAGTGCATTATACTACAGTATATCTTGTTTATGTTTAATAGACTGCGAATCTAAAGACAGCATATACTGTACACTTAAAACAATGAACCGCAGTTAAATATTTTATTTGAATATGCATTTATTCAATGGTAAATGATGTAATTGCTAAGCTGCAATGTTTAATACACATCTTTCTCCATATAAATATTGCATTGCAGTTAGATATAGCTTCAGCAGTTGTTAGAGAGGTGTTTCACGCTACATAACAGTCACCAGTGTAAGAAACGTTAAAAGCTTAAAGGTTCTCACATTTTTCACAAGTGAATTCGTTTTAACAAATTAAAATGCCACATATATTTTTGATCAATTCTATTTCTGTTGTATGCAAACTAAGGAAAATACTATATTATGAAATGCACAGCAATTGCAAGTCTTTAAATAATATAAAAATATGGTTCGCTTCCAGTTTATTATTGCTAGTTAAAAATAACACAACAACATTATAAATATGAAAACTCAACCACAACTTCCTGGACATTTATTTTGTTTCTGTTGTCATTAACGATTTTAAAATATATTGTAACTAATTTCTAGGTATAATGAATAACATTTATGAAGTATATAGTTTAAAAACAAATATCTTTATAAAAAAAAAATGTCATTCCTGAATTTTTGTATAAAATATAAATTTGCTTGCAAAGAAATGTTTTTCCCATTTTTTATAGAACAATCTTCAATGTATAAATATGCAAATGTTTTGTACTGTATTTCTTTACCTGGATCCCCTTTTAAGCCATTGACCCCATCTCTTCCATCTCTTCCATTGAGACCTGGAAGTCCTTGTATCACAGAACACACGGGTGATGTATCTGACAAAGCCTTAGAGAACAATATCAGGAATATTGCAGCTACAAAGGACATGCATTGGAAGTGCAGGATCATGTCTCACCTAAAACACATGAAGCTTAGAAATGTAAAAATAATAAAAAGAATCAGTAATGTAAATTAAACATCAGTACACAACACTCACCAATTTCAGTGGTTGTAGTCAGTCACAAAAAATGAATACCCTATCAGTAATTCACCAACATGTGAGCCTGCAGCAAATAATACTGTATAATGAAAGAGATGGCATTGGTTTTTATATGGGAGTTTATCGATTGCTTTAGACGTATCTCAGTGAACTTCGAGCAGTGAAGGTCAAAAAAAATGTTGCTTTTTGTTTTTAGAAAAATGAGTAATGGTACACTATGAAAACATTATTTGTAGTGTGAAGGTCGTCTTGTTAGTGCATCAACTGAATTGGACTTATTGTTTAGAGTTATTTAGATAATGTAATACCTGCACTGAGACTGGTTTTGGCAAAAATGATTTCCATATAAATAATCATTTGGCAAAGACCAAACACATATAGCTTGGACATCAGTTGCTCACCTTTGCTGTGTTTTCTCCATAAAGAAGTAAATCTTAACAACAATAAACAATTTTCTGATCGGGATGATAATAGCACTGTGTATGGCCACTTTAACTTATTGCATTACACTGTCAGATAATTGGTGTGTCTTTTTGATGGTGAGTATCTCCACTGTCAGATCTGAACACAAATTATATTTCTTGGAACTTGTGACAAAAAGGGCATGTAATCCAATGGAATACGCTATTAAATAAGCAATTGTAAATTTATCATATATAAAAAACTACACTCTGGCAGCTAACTATCATATAACCATGAACTGCATGGTAAACAAATATATATACTACTGTATTTTTATAGAACAGGCCTTAAGCCCAAATATAAGCTTAAGTTCTTTTCTATACACAAATTTTATAATTCTTCCGTTAAAGATAAAGAATAATAGTTTAAAAAATATAACATCTATAGCATGGAGAATGATCCATTCTAGATTGAAATTATCTAAAAATCCATCTCTCCCCACTTTAACACACTCCAAGGCTTAGTACATCTACCCCTTGATGAGATAGTCATATAAATAATGTGACAATTTAATAAGAATTAGAATTATGAATACTTTCTACAATATATATATATATATATATATATATATATATATTCTGTATATATATCAGGGATGTGCAGTCAGGGGAGGCAGTGCCTTCCCTGTCATCAATGATTAAAATAATACAAAGAAGATACTTATTACACATATTCTGTGTCATAAGTATATACTTTAACCTTTGCATTATGTTAATAATTTTTTACCTACTAAAAATAGTTTCAATGTGTTTTGGAGGCACCGCTCTCTGTGCCTCCCGCTGTTAATGATGTAGGTCCGGATGCAGGGGGCGGAGCCAAGCATCGGATAGTCATAGCCCATTAAAAAAAAAACCCTATAAGTGGCACCTCTAGAAGTGCCACTTTGACAGGGGTGTGTTGACAGCCCATATCATGCAAGCAAGCCCCTGTCACTGATCTCATGTGACTGGCCGATTCCGTAATATTTCTTTTTATTTTTTAGTGCTTAGTGTGTTTAGTATGCTTGAATTTTTTTGTATTTTATCTGTTTTATAAATGTGGTGACAGTTATACTCGAGCCTCAAACATACGAGCTGCTTCTGCGCCATCTAGGGAACCCTCCATACTTATTGCTTTGTAGTTTTTTCTTTTAAGGTAGAAAGAAGATCCCTTGGGTTAACCACTATAATCCAATGAGCAGCGAGATACGCTATAAGGGTAAACAATTATGGCATATTGTACAGTCTGACAAAAAACTTAAGTTGGGCAATACTGACCTAATGCCCTGTTATACTGGTGGGCAAACTATTAGGGACTGGGTCATGCGACCTGATATTAGCAATATGCGACAGTACACCCCAACTCAAAACTTCTTGACATTAAAAAATGTATGTTACAGGTGCTTAAATTGCAATACGTGTCAAGCTTTTAACACTGGGACTAGCTTAAATCGCCCCCATAGTGGGAAACGTATTCTGATTAATCACAGAGTTTCGTGTCTCACCAAATTCATTGCATACTGTATATGATAAACTGCCACTGCGGGCTCAGTATTGTGGGAAAGACTGAAAGGACCCTGTGTGAGAGAATGACGATGCATCGCTCTGCAATTAAACAAGCTATTGAAACTGGGGTAAGTGATCAACCTGTCACGCGTCATATTCTAAACGCAGGGCATAGTCTTTCAACTCTACGCCTCATCATTATAGACCACTTTCCTGATTCCAAACGACACCTACTGTATGAGAAGCTTGGGATAATTACTATTGTTTTAAACTGGATGTTCTGCCTATATTGTGTGTGTGTGTGTGTGTGTGTGTGTGTGTGTGTGTGTATACTTGCTGGTTGGACCGGCACTCCTCCCTTCATACGGCTTATAACTAAACTAGCACCAACTGGTCACAAACAATATTATTTAAGGGGGTCATTCGGAGTTGATCGCATGTAGCAACTTATTGCTGCCCGTGCGATCAACTAGACGCCGCCTATGGGGAGGGCTTTTTTGCATAGCAAAGCTGAGAAAGCTATGCAAAAACATTTTGTGCAGTTTCTGAGTAGCTTTCAACTTACTCAGCCGCTGCAATGTCTTCAATATGTCCGGTCCCGGAATTGACGTCAGACACCTGCCCTGCAAATGCCTGGACATGCTATCCCCAGAAAACGGTTAGTTGCCGACCAGGGAATGCCTTCTTGCTGGTAATCTTCTTGCGATCACGGCAACGATCACTTTCTTCGTTCTTCTTGTCATTGCCCAGCAAATAAAGACCAGTATGATGTCCGTAGTACAGCACATGCTGAGCAGTCTTAAATCCTCTGTACATCATAGTCACAGATGGGGGCCAGCAACAGTCAATGAGGATAGTGATACTGTAGGTCCTGTAAGTGCTGGATGCCGCTGTACAACATCCAGACGCAATGGTATAAGACTTTTAGCTTGCAAACTATTTGAATTCTAACCAGTAAAAGCATGTTGATATAATTTCTGTATTTTGGTATAGAGAAGTCAACATAATTCCTCCAGCTACATTCTTAATCCAGTCTTTTTCATCACATATAAGAAAGCAAGACTTCTCCAACTCAACTCCTTCTATGATATATGTTGACAGTTCATGAAGACAGTATATAATAACAGCAAATATACTGTACCAACTAATTGTTTTATTAGAGTAAAATATATTTCCCAGGACTAATGGTTGCCTAAATTCCAGTGTTGCCAAGCTCTCAGGCTTTAAAAAAGCATAACTGAATGTCTTAAACTGGGTTATACAAGTGGATGTACAGCAGGGGCAGATTGGGATGGAAAACCAGCCCGGGAAATTTATGAAAGCAGCCCTAATGGGGGAGGGGTCTGTTGTGGAGGTGGGGTCTGTTGAGGGGATCTGATTATGAGTTCATAGGGTCTGATTATGAGTTCAACGCTGTTGTCTCCTTGTTTTCATCTTTTGCTGAATTTCTATCTATGACTTTATGCTAATGCTGCTAAAATGCCCTTCTCTGGTGTAAATCAGTGCATCTAAATTTGCAAGTACTGAGATGCCCACTTTCAATGTCTACAGATGCTGAAATTATTCTTTGTGCATCTTTAGATGCCACAATCGGTCGCACCATTGAAACTATCACCAGCCCTATGCTAGAGCAATTCAACGTCTCTTTATGTAACCACTGTTAGCAACATGCCCCCACTATGTTACATCTGCATCTGATTGGCCAACCCCCTGTAACCACTGGGTGGTGTAGAGAATGTTGGCTCTAGACACACTGTACCTTGTGTGTGTTTTTCTATATACTTATTACTGCATTTCATCTTGCATGTCAAATTAATTGTCTTGCTTTAACAAAAATGCACTTCAGTCTTATTCAAACACAATCACTTTTATTGATATTTTAGTGTTTTGATAATCAGGAAAATTCACATACAATCAGACGTTTTTCTGAGCATACTCGATCATTCCATTTACCATACAGATTCATTTCAACACAATCCTTGTCCCCTGTCTGGTTAGGTTCTCCAGGCTTCCAATTTGAATACTTAATTATGTCTTCATTTGAGTATTTAAAAGTACCTTCAGGGCCAATTCAGTAAGGACTGTAAAAATTACAAATGTGCAAAAATTGCGATCATTTGCAAAATTGCGAAAGCACAGCCAAACGGAAAAACTGCAACACTAATTTAAAGTTACAAAAACAAGGTGGGCTTGTGAAATGTGCAAATATTGCGAAAACCATCCAAATACTCGTTTATTTGTGTTCATATTACAAATGTACGCATTTTTTGCGTATATGTTTCTGATGTAGCATTATTTGCTAACAACAGTGTTTTACCCTTAAAAATTGCATTACCTACTTTCCTGCACCAAAATAAAAAAAACTACTCAACAATTAAAAATCAAATCAATCATCACTTAATTGGTAAAATTAACTTGTTGTAATTTATCAATTAGTATCTTAAACACACCAAAGTGTTTTTCTTCCAACATTGAGTAATGGCCATAACTGTTGACAAAAATATACAACTAGGGAGATATGATTTCTAGCCTCTAAACCCTATACAACAACAATTATTGTTAGATGTTTAAAAAAAACACTTTTTTGTAAAAAAAATATTTTACTTATGAACCATCAGTAAAATTTTTAACCAAAAAAAACCCCATAAACAATAACTTGGGAAAACAAAATACATTTTGCAGAACGATCACTTCCTGCAATAACCCCCTCAGATATCCCTCAATATTGGGCAAACAATCCTGAATGAGGGTATCTCTTTGCACAGGAACATCTATAAGACAAAGGTGAGTAAAAAGTATTTTTAGTTTGTAAAGAAATGTAAACACATCACATTCAATATAGTAGTCCAAGACACTTTAGCCATTTTTTTTTTGTACATTAGGACCCATATCTCCTTTTGACAAAATAACTTCCTTGGCCATGGTTACATTTACCCTTGCAACCACTATGATTATTTTTGTTTGAAAATGGGGAGCATGTATAATTTCTGACTGGCTGCCATTGTTTGCCACAGATTTTGCACCTTTTATAGACTCAAACAAACCACAGAAAAACACACACATCACCTACTTTAAAAATTCCGAACCATTTCTAAAGGCTTACTTTGTTGGCTTTGGGATGTTGGCTCAGCAGCGTCATCCCCCGAAGCTGTGCCCTCACCATTATTAGTGTTGAAGGTTGTTTGTGTACGAAATTGAGAGGGGGTTTCAGAAGTAGAGGCAGAGGGGGTTTGTAAGTGAGAGGGAGAGGGGTTTCAGATGTAGAGGAAGTGGGGGATTGTAAGTGAGAGGGAGAGGGGTGTTCAGAAGTAGAGGCAGAGGGGGATTGGAAGTGAGAGAGAGAGGGGTGTTCAGAAGGAGAGGCAGAGGGGGATTGGAAGTGAGAGGGAGAAGGGAGTTCAGAAGGGTTTAGAAGGCGAGGCGGTTACTCAGAGGGTGCCCTTGCTTGCCTCCTGGTGTTAGCCAGATGGTGTCTATGCCTCCTGCATTGTCGTTGTGCCTGCCCTAAACAAAGTTGAAGTAAATGATACCAATTAACCTATGAATTTTGTACATTTGCAACCATAAAATCAGAAATCGATAATGTTATGTCTTTTTTGTGTAGGCAAATGGAGGCATTATGTGAAATTGACTTAGATGGAATTTATATTTACGATGGGATGTTGGCCAAAGCAACTAATCTGATGTAAGGTTTTATATTGTAGAATGTGCTAGTGAAGTGAAAAGTTGAATCATATTGGTTGCTATGGGCAACATCCCATACAAAATAAAAGGCACAACTTTGTTTTAAAAAAAAAATAAGGTCTGCTGACATTTTGCTATACAGACATCCCACACAGACAATCACATACATACATTAACACACCAGCACAAACTCACTGACACCCAAATACTAACAAACAAACAAACACACACTCAATAACAAACACAATAACAAACTCAGATGCTAATACCACTCTAACATGCATGTTTACTTATGTGTGGGTACTTATGTGTTTCTACTTACACCTGTGTATGTCCGCTTGAATACCACCGCCTTTCCAATTGCGTTTGTCCGCATTTGAAATATAGGGGTGTGTGCCCCCCAGCCTCCTATTCATCTCCTGCGTAAGAATGTGCAGCTCCTGTGCAGTGAATGCAGCTGCTCTTATGTTGTCAATGGCGTATGGGTAATAATATCTGTTATTATAATATTTACTTGATACTGATTGGTTAAGGTATTAAAGATGGCTAACATATGATAATGCTGATTTGATTACCTTATAACCTTCACTATATACAGGTATATACCTGTATATAGTAATCAATATAACTATCAATAGCAACAAATCTTTCTCAGCACGTTATCAATTATGAAATGGCAACCAGGAGAGTGATGTGAAAATACACAAATGAAAAGAAATGCAGATGTATGCGTGCATGCGTACGCAAGACAGAAATAAAACAGTTTTAAAAGACAATAGCGTATTGTTCTTACCTCCGGTTCCGGATTCCACCAGCACTCCTACAACGTAGCGAAACAGACGCTTATCTAGCCAGCACTACTGCCTTCCCGCCCTTGCTGACAGATAACGTCTGTTTTCGTTAGTGTGGATATGTGGAGGACGGACGAGCCCCCAATTGATAATGCTGATTTGATTACCTTATAACCTTCACTATATACAGGTAAGAGACTCAGTACGCAATTGGCGTATGGGGTACCGTAAGGGTACGCACTTAGCGTAGCATACGCTCGGCCGTGATCGAGACGCACATGCGACACGCTCGCACACAGCTTAATGCGTGGTGTCGAGCACGCTATAGGCGGTCGACTACCGTAATGCTATGCTACCAGCATAGCGGACGCTCGAGTCCACGAGGAGAACACGAGCGGCGCAGACGCTCACGGGATGACACTCAGTAAACCTTGAATGCAACACACAGAAAGGATACTCTTATACTGTAAACCTTGTACTGAAATACTGTAGCGATGTAACGCTGCTTAACCTTGTTAATGCTAAAGCTGCTTGAGCGATTGAGACGCTCCTATTACCCACAGTAATGTAATAAACACACAATACCTTGCTAAGGTTCCAACACCTTTACTAACAATGTCTAGCTGATGTAAAAAGAATACAGTTAACAATTCATACACTACACTCTAACATCAATATCTAAGCAGAATCACTACACATAAATATACAATAGCGTCACAATCTTATACAATAACAGAGTGAGAGAGAGTATAGCCAATACAATCAGGGAACAAGTTGATTACAGAGAATAACTTACACACACTGGGAACGATCGCTGCGCAGCTTCTGGTACCAGCTCCAAGTTAGTCAAGATGAAAACCGTTTGTGGAGAGTCAGAGAGAGCTGCCCAGGCTGGCTGATCTTATATACACTGCATACAGTACACTACAAAGGGACCTATAATCTCATTGTTCATTGGACACAGGAATGTCTCTCTGCACTGTAACAAAAGGTCATAGGTGGATTTGAACAGGTGGGCTGTGGCTATTACAAACTGCTCAGGTGGGAGGGAATCGCCGGATTCCCGCCGCATGGATAATGAACTGCAAATATAAGAAATGTCCAGAAACTACTAACGGCCATAACTATACGCAGGAGCGATTAATCTTTACCTAACCAACACCGGATTATTGCTATTAAAATACTCTTCGGTAAGGTACCAGACACCACTGTTCAACCTTAATCAGATCCTTTGTACCACGTAAAGAGGGATTCCCAAGTCCGTGAACAAGTCACATTAAACAAATTTACAGTTATCATTAAGGGGAACATTACCTATAAAACCTGCTATATGGATCTATTAAGTAACGATTGAGTCGCCCGCTAGACGCACACGAACTCTACCGTAAATGCACATACCATGCGCTCGAGCGCATGCCCGTAGAGGCGCCGTCACGCAATTGCGAATATGTGCACGCACGCCAGAGAGAGTGCATGTGCAGCGGGCAAGCGCATGAGGTGAATATATGGCAACGTGTAGCATGATATTTTTCTGACTTTGACAGTCCACCCTTTGGCAGTCATCAATAACTGCCACTTCCTAAAACAATTCAAAAAGAAAAAAAAAAAATATATATATATATATACCATCATGTTAGTACCATTTTATGATTGAGGAAAAGGGAGGAGAGGAGAAGGTGGGAAAAAGGTATGACCTAGTGAGAAAGTAGAAGCATGTGTGTATGAGTCCATGTTTGAGGGGTCATGTATCATCATGCCGTACGTGTTTTAAATCAAGCTTCGAGGTATTGCGAAGTATACATTTGAATTCCTTCTTATCCCGTATTAAGGGTCTGTGGATGGGCTGTCAAACTTTACCGAGCTCTTTTTGGCTTTTGGTTGCAACAAAATGGGGGAGCACATTTTAGTTGATGATACATGAATGGGGGGGTATGTGAGTGCTGATATCTGTGTCTATATTCCCTATCGACTATGTGTGCTATTACCTGAAGGTTGTAGTGGTGAAGATAAAAAGTAATTAGTACAAATGCAGTCATAAACTATGTGAGCTTAATATGCATTCGCCGATTGAGGTCTTGTCTTGTGTCTTGTCTTGATGTACATGTTGACTGTAGTCTCCCGATGCTTTTGCTATAAATGGCGACAAAAGCTTTTCCATTGTCCAGAAAGTTACAGTCACTAAAATATTTGGGCTATCGTAAAAATTTAAAGTCACTAGGGATATTGGGGGTCTGTATTATAGTCCATCTATGGTCTGTATAAAAGAGGTTGTCAAATTCTTCTTCCAAGCGGATGTCTTTGTACCTTGGAGGAAAACAAAGGAGAAACGGGTGAAAGAAACGGACCGTGGAATCACATTTTCATCACAACATTGTCTCTATCGTTGGGTCATAAATCAAATTAGTCGTTGTAATTACAGTGTCTTCGCTCCTTAAACTCATCACTCGGGTACTACTTTTACACTTTGTTAAAAACCGAACGCATCTAAATATCAGGCCAACAAATATGACGACTCCCAATATACACACAAGAAATTTCCCTACATCCATGATAATACCTTGGGCCCATTCTCCTAAGCCTGAGAACCAATTTCGTGGGTTCAATCATGACACCCAACCGGTCAGCTCATTGCCCACAGCGGCGAGAGTGAGATTATGTCTCCTTCGGAACTCCCATTTTAATTGCAAAATGTCATCCATCTTTTGGTCTATGACCTCGACCGGGTCCTCAGTGCTGTTTGTAATATATGTGCAGCACTTTATTCCATACTGAGTCGCTAGGGTAACACAATACCCGCCTGTTACTGCCGTGAGGTAATTGAGAACCATCCTATGCTGAACCAGTTCTGTTTTGTAGGCTTGTAACTCTCTCCCTGTATACCTGAATGTGTCGTCATACATTTCGGTGATATTGTCTAATAAATTTGCAAGCGCAGATATATATCTATAATTCAACACTCCTCTGGCGGTACGAGTGACATCTAACGCGAGTAGGACTTGAATCCCGGTGGATTCATGGATCAGGTCAGAGGCCGGATGCTCTGTTCTTTCTATCAGGTGCCGTTTAACGATGTGCTCGTAATGAGTGTGAGTATAAGGAGCTTGGGCACTACGGTGAATATCTTTCATTTTAGTGTGGGATACAGTCATTACTTCAGGCAGTACTTTTCCAATATAACACAATCCCTCTGAGTTTGGGGCAAGCCACTTATACGCCTTCCTCCCGCATATGAAATATGCATCATCGGGGAGAACATATGGGACGGAGTATGACATTACCATATTACAAATTTTCCATGTGAAATCTCCTAACCCTAATTCTTCCATCTGTTTAGTACACGTATCAGTTTGTACGATCTGTGCACAGTATCCTGGTGATACTTCTCCAACTCGCATGATCCTACTTCCTAAGGTGTACCTATACCGAAAGAATTTCCTATGGTCGGCTATCTGGCGTATAAGTTCTGTGTCTATGGGCATTCTGTCGGCTCTGTGTGAAAATGTCATGGTTTGATTACTCCATGACACTTCCCAATTTCCCGGCTTTCGGGGATTGGAAATGTTAAAGCACACTAAGGACCTATCCACATGATATTGGTGGAGCTTCAAACTAGGAGGACTAGAGATATTAAACCTCCTGTCCACCGGCCTCCCACCACTTAGCTCAAGTACCTCTCCTACCGTTAAAGGGAATGGTACTAGTCCTGATTTGCTATGGCCTTGAGGTACTTGAGAGCATACCCAACAGTCTGTCTGGTTTAACACTTTACCCACTAAGGAGTGATAGTCACTCAATGGATGCCGGTCCATATGGATATTAAAACTGGATTGACATTTCTTGATGCACCCATCCTCGACTATACTGTCACAGTGTCTACAGATGCAGTTCTCTTCTGCTAACAATCCTTCACAATTCCTTCTATTGTCAATGCTATCAGATCGTTTTCTGATACTCGCCTTTACTCTGTGATTATGTTGTTCTTGGAAATCTACGCCTCCATCCTGGTCATCAGAACCCATTCCAGATCCTTCCTCGACCTCCATGGTACTCTCACCGAAACAGACTGCTCTGGTCAACATCATGGTTAACAGGAAAATCCGTATCACAGTCTCTTGCGGCAAGTCCATCTTAGAGGAGTAAAAGGAGAAAATAAAAAGGGGGAAGGGAAATAGGAGGGAGGTGGGAACTAGAGAAAATAACAAATGGGAAAAAGAAATCTGGCTCGACAAGCTTCTGGTCTTATTATTCTCCACGCTCAGGTGTCGTCTCAATCTTCCCTGAACAGACACTCTAGTGATACAACCTCTACCATCTGTTCTTTATCACACGACCTCTCTGGATCAGCAACCTTTTTACAATGAGACGTATGGACCCAAGTCTCTCTCTCGGCAACCTTCAAAGCAGTTGTGCTGGTCAATAAGGCTTGATATGGTCCTTCCCATCTGTCAATAAGGCAACCTGAGCGTAGAAAATTCCGTATCATTACATAATCCCCAGGTTCAATGTCTTGACAATTACTGTCTGGCAAATCAGGAATCACCAACTTTAGATTATCATTCTGATTCCTCAATTGCTTACTCATCTTAACCAAGTACTTTATGGTTACTTCATTGTTACATTTCAAATCATCCTGGGGGTTAATCATAACATGGGGTTGTCGACCAAACAGAATTTCAAAAGGAGACAGATTAAGAGGGGACCTGGGAGTGGTTCTGATGCTGTATAATACGATTGGCAAAGCTTCAGGCCATAACAGTCCTGTTTCAGTCATTACCTTGCTCAATTTATTTTTAATAGTGCTGTTAACTCTTTCCACCTTCGCACTCGCCTGGGGGCGATACGGAGTGTGCTGCTTACTATTAATTCCCATCAACTTACACATTGTTTGAAAGACTTCACCTGTAAAATGGGTACCCCTATCACTCTCAATGATTCTAGGGATACCGTACCTACACACAAATTCCTGCACAATTTTCTTTGCAGTAAATACAGCGGTATTTGTGGCTGCGGGAAATGCTTCGACCCAATTTGAGAATACATCAATACAGACCAAAACATACTTTAAATTTCTACAAGGTGGTAATTGTATGAAATCAATCTGTATTACCTGGAAAGGGCCATCTGTCGGGGGGATGTGGGATGGCTCTGTCGGTATTGCCTTTCCGATATTCTTCCTCAGGCAGGTGAGACATGTCATTGCTCTTTTACCCGCATGGGAGGAAAATCCTGGGGCGCACCAATAAGCTCTTACTAGCTTACACATTCCTTCTTTGCCTAGATGAGTCAGCCCATGTGCCGCTTCCGCTAGACTTGGAAGGTATGCTCTGGGTGCCACTGGTTTACCATGTCCATCTGTCCAGAGTCCTGAGGACTCCTGGCCATATCCTTTTGACCTCCAAACTGCCTTTTCCTGTGGGGAACACAAATTTTGCATTTCACACAATTTCTGTGTGTTTACAGTATTAAATACCATCAGTTGTGTGGTGTCTGTCTGTATGGGGGTACTGGCTGCTGATTTAGCAGCTTCGTCTGCTCGGCTGTTACCAAGTGATACCGGGTCTTGGCTATATGTGTGAGCTTTACACTTGATAACAGCCACTCCGTCGGGCTCCTGTATCGCTGTTAGAAGTCTTTTGATGTGGGCTGCATGTGCTACGGGTGTGCCAGCTGCCGTCATGGAATTTCTGAGGCGCCATAGTGCTCCGAAATCATGGACTACTCCGAAGGCGTACCTAGAATCTGTGTAGATATTGGCTGACTTGCCCTTAGCCAATTCACATGCTCTGGTTAGGGCAACCAGTTCAGCAACTTGTGCTGAGTGTGGTGGGCCTAGCGGTTCTGCTTCTATGGTACCTTGGTCATCTACGACTGCGTATCCAGTACACAAGTCTCCCGAGTCCGTCTGTCTGTGACAACTACCGTCAGTGTAGAAGGTGAAATCTACATCTTCCAGTGGGTTGTCACAGATGTCAGGCCTTGCCGTGAAATTTTGGGTCAAATAATCCATACAATCATGTGTGTCGCTTTCCCCACTAAATCCTCCCTTACCATCACTCTCATCCTCCACCCTTTGTGACTGTCCAGGCACACCTGGAAGATATGTTGCAGTATTTAGTGTGCTGCATCTCTTTATAGTGGTGTTTACCGGGGCCATTAATGTCAATTCCCATCTAGTAAACCGTGCTGATGAGACGTGTCTGGTTTGGGCAGAATTCAGCAAGGCTGACACTGCATGGGGCGTATGGATTGTGAGGTTGTGTCCTAGCACTACATCTTCGCTTTTCGTAACTAGCAATGCTATTGCTGCAACACTTCGCAAGCATGTGGGGAGGGATCGCGCTACCGTATCTAGCTGAGCGCTGTAGTAAGCTACCGGTCTGCTGGCATCACCATGCTACTGGGTTAAAACACCTGCTGCGCAACCAGCACTCTCTGTTCCGTACAGCTCAAAGGGTTTCCCATAATCTGGCATACCTAATGCCGGTGCCTGCGTTAGGCACTGTTTAAGTCTCTCAAATGCCATCTCAGATTCGTCTGTGTGCGAAATCCGATCAGGTTTGCTTGATGAGACCATCTCCTGCAAAGGTAAGGCCAGTATGGAAAAACCTGGGATCCAGTTACGGCAATACCCACACATTCCTAAAAACGTTCTAATCTGTTGCTGGGTTTGTGGCAGGGTCATGTCACGAATTGCTTGAATTCTATCAGCGGTGAGGTGTCTCGGTCCTTGTGTCAGACAGTATCCCAAATACTTCACCCGGGCCTGGCATAATTGTAATTTGTCCTTGGAAACCTTGTGTCCTGTGTCTGAAAGATGAAACAAGAGTTGTTTCGTATCTCTCAGGGACGCTTCCAGTGAATCTGAACACAGTAGTAAATCATCCACATACTGTATCAATACTGATCCACTCTCTGGTTGGAAAGACTGTAAACAATCATGCAAAGCTTGTGAGAAGATACTTGGACTGTCTATGAAACCTTGTGGTAAGCGAGTCCATGTGTATTGAACTCCTCTGTATGTGAATGCGAATAAGTATTGACTGTCGGGGTGCAGAGGTACCGAGAAGAAAGCGGAGCAGAGGTCAATCACAGTGAAAAATTTGGCAGTGGGAGGGATTTGCATAAGGATGACAGCTGGATTTAGCACATTGACTCTCAACTATTTTGTTGATCCCTCTTAGATCCTGCACTAATCTGTAACCCCTCCCCCCACTCTTTTTAACAGGGAAGATGGGACTATTGGCAGTGCTGGACGTCCTTACCAGAATGCCCTGTTGTAGCAAGCGCTCTATTACAGGGTAAACTCCTAACTCCACCTCTGGCTTCAGAGGGTATTGTGGGATATTTGGAGCTATCCTACCATCTTTTACTTGCACAACTACTGGGGCTACATTTGCCATCAATCCAGTGTCTTGTCCGTCCTTGGTCCACAGTGACTCTGGTATCTGGGAAGTCATTTCTTCTACCCTGGACGGACACCTATTTACAATAACAGTGTGTGACATTAATCTTGTTGGGGAGTCTAGCATATCTTGTGCTTCCTGAGCGTGGTTTTCGGGTATGTCCAAGAACACACCTTCAGGAGTACAGTATATGACGCATCCCATTTTGCACAGTAAATCTCTCCCTAGGAGATTAGTCGGAGCCGATGCAGCCAACAGAAAAGAGTGTTTGGTATGCAAAGGCCCTATCGTAATCTCTGCTGGTTTGCTTAAAGGATATTGTCGTACTACTCCTGTTACTCCCATGGCTGGAATTGTTTTACCAGTGGTTCTCATGCCCACGGTCGAATTTATCACTGACTTGGCCGCCCCCGTATCTACAAGGAAATTTAGAGATTTACCAGCTACATCAATTGTGACCTCGGGTTCACTTCCAAGGCTCGCAATCAATTTCACTGGCTGCAGATTACAGGTGTGGCCCCACCCCTATGGTGTGTGGTGACCTCCCTGTATCGCACTGGCAGCTATTACTTGTTAAGGGGGTAAATGGGAACTGTCGGAGACTTGCCAGTCTCTCCTTGGGGGATACCTTCTTGTTTCCCCTGCATGTGGCTCATAACTCCGTCTCTGCGGTCCTCGATCCCAATTTCGTGTGTCATGTCGTTGTCTAGGGTTTCGGTATGAGTGTTGTATGTTTTTACTTTTACAGTCTCGTGCAAAATGTCCGTCTTTATGACAGCAATAACAAGTTACCACATTTGACTTACCCACAGGGGTCTGAAACTTATGCTGAGGTGGCCTTGTGGTCAGGGCCTGTATACTTACGGCCATTAACTTATCACTCTGTGACTCCCTGTGTCTGGTGATATTCCGATCATGATCAATAGCGGCCTCTCTCAAAGTAGCCACCGACAAACCTCGCCAACATGGTTGGGTGGTCTATACCCTCGTCCTCAATACTTCCTTTAAACCATCCATTAACACAGATACTGCTACTTCTCTATGATTTAAATTTGTTTTAATGTCTTCTATCCCTGTATACTTAGCCATTTCCTGCAGTGCCCGATGAAAATAATCATCCGCTGTTTCTCCCTCCTTTTGCTTGATGGAGAAAATTTTGTTCCATTTAGCAACAGCTGGGAAATATACTCCCAGCTGCAAATTAATTCTTTTCACATTATCTTGATTGTACTCCTCAGTAAGGGGTACTTCTTCATGTAGTCTACAGTCAGTTATAAAACTCGCTGAGTCGACATTGGAGGGTAAACATGCCCTCAGCAATGTCCGCCAATCTTTGTTGTTGGGCTCTACCGTATGTCCTAGCTCTCTAATGTACTTCTGGCTTGCAACTAGATCTTTCCTAGGATCAGGGAATTCAGACACCATTGATCTTAATTCCGCTCGGGAAAAGGAGCAGTGCATGGTGATGTTTCTGATAGGAGTGGCTCCTAAAGTGTCAGTTTTCCCATTTGGTACTGCAATTACCCTGACAGGATTTAGTTCAATAACGTCCTTCTGAGTAGATTCTACAACATGTGGTGTAATGGTTTCAGCATAATGTACAGTGCCGTACTTACCGGTTGATACGACCTCACCTGTCCCTCCGCTAGGGGCCTTTGATACTACTCTTACGGGTTGGGCCGTGCCCACTGTTGTTTCTGCTATGGTGGCTGCTAGAGAGAGTGCCAATATTGTTGTTGGCTCATCCTCTTGGTCACAATCCTGGGGAAAGTTTAAAACAGGGTACAGCTTGCACGGATTAGTATTTGCATCAGTAATCTTAGTTACATTATTCTTAACATTTATACAGTTACTAAGTGCATGTTTATCATACACCAGTGTGTCATTCTCTGCAACCACTTTCTCTCCCGTTATGTATGGTGGCGGTGGCTATCAGTTTTCTGATAGGGTTAGATCCAGCCGCTTGAGCCAATCCTCTCTGTATTTCACCCTCCTGTTGCCATAACTGTAAATAGTCATAATGCTTGATCCGTCTCTTTGCAGATTTAATGAGACATATCCTTCTCCTTAGATTGTGTAACACCTCTGGGCTAAAACTGCCCACCCATGGGAACTTTTCCCCATCATGCACAGTCATTCTTTCCCATTCTTTGCACAAAACCTCTGTGTGTGAACCGTATTTTTCACACATGATATACCTTGCCGACCCTGTTGGCCGGTTTACTACATCAACCGGAACCATGGTTGATCGCCCCCTACCTGAACAACTGGCCCCCATCTTTGCAGGTGTTGGCTTCACTACCTCTGACCTTCAAATCAGGGTCTTCAGCGAACCCTTACAAAAACCAAGATGTCCGGGGTAGGCCGACGGTGAAACTTTACCGAGTACCTTCACAAACTCTCACCCACATTGGCCAATACTGCAATCACTGACTCAGAGCTGCTGTACCCAACCTAGGGCCCCTATAAACCTTTATTTCTGGGGCGTTGTGGGAGTAGGTTACCCGTCCCCAGCAAGTATCAGTTGTTAGAGAATTCCCGAGTGACCAGCGAACCTCCCTTAAAATAAAATAAAAATTTCACAAATCACGTTAGAATGTACAAATAGCGTTTATGACCCCTCTAGCGTACGCAAACGGTACTGGGTCAAGTTACTAACTAATGCACACAATTACGTGCGGTACAATCGTACTGCACATAAGCAACTAATCTTATGTACGGAACGACCAGTGGAATCGAAAATTGCGGCTGCGAATTCCTTCAGCCGGAGCTTAATGGCCTATATGGGTACTGCACCAACCCTTCCTGGTGTTGTGCTTCTTGACTCTATCTATAGCGGACTTCCTAGTCTGCTGTACCTAGACCTCCTGGTCTGTCTCTCTGGACCTCCTGGTCCGTGACCTCCTGGTCTGTGTCTAGACCTCCTGGTCTGTGACCTCCTGGATTGTGTCTACAGTAGACTTTTTACTCTGCTATACTCTAATGCTCCTATATATGTTTAACAAGGGATGCCTCCCAAGCCACCACACGCCGTCACTTTCGTGTATGTCCTCACGAGAACTCGACTTCTACATTCCAATCAAAAATGAAAGAATACTTATATATGTATACACACACTTTCACCTCATATACACTTCACTTTCGTTTCTGCGCAGAAATCCCTTTCATTCAGTAACACAGTCTAGTCCAGAGGAGTTGCAACTTAGAGAAGGATCTTTTAGCTTAAAATTTTGGACACTGAGATTGACTTGCGCTATTATCGCGTTGCCTCCTTTTCGCCAATTTAAAACAATACTATCGTGTGATTTGTATCATGTGGGCGTACCCAGACGCTCCGTTGCGTAAATACGCTCCGTGCGTCGGCCCTTGCGTCGCGTACGCTAGTCTCACCCTTTTGTTAGAGACACGTGTACGCCGGCCAGATATGTCCACAGAAATACAATTAACACGTTTATATCAATGTAGATGATCTTTAACTGTAATCATCTACCGAGCACCACACAGGTCTTTCCTTATATCTTTAGGCAAAGCTGTGTGCGTGTTTTACAAATTACCTCTTAATGTATTATTTTTATTTTTAACTATCAATAGCAACAAATCTTTCTCAGCACATTATCAATTATGAAATGGCAACCAGGAGAGTGATGTGAAAATACACAAATGAAAAGAAATGCAGATGTATGCGTGCATGCGTACGCAAGACAGAAATAAAACAGTTTAAAAAGACAATAGCGTATTGTTCTTACCTCCGGTTCCGGATTCCACCAGCACTCCTATAACATAGCGAAACAGACGCTTATCTAGCCAGCACTACTGCCTTCCCGCCCTTGCTGACAGATAACGTCTGTTTTCGTTAGTGTGGATATGTGGAGGACGGACGAGCCCCCAATTGATAATGCTGATTTGATTACCTTATAACCTTCACTATATACAGGTAAGAGACTCAGTACGCAATTGGCGTATGGGGTACCGTAAGGGTACGCACTTAGCGTAGCATACGCTCGGCCGTGATCGAGACGCACATGCGACACGCTCGCTCACAGCTTAATGCGTGGTGTCGAGCACGCTATAGGCGGTCGACTACCGTAATGCTATGCTACCAGCGTAGCGGACGCTCGAGTCCACGAGGAGAACACAAGCGGCGCACACGCTCACGGGATGACACTCAGTAAACCTTGAATGCAACACACAGAAAGGATACTCTTATACTGTAAACCTTGTACTGAAATACTGTAGCGATGTAACGCTGCTTAACCTTGTTAATGCTAAAGCTGCTTGAGCGATTGAGACGCTCCTATTACCCACAGTAATGTAATAAACACACAATACCTTGCTAAGGTTCCAACACCTTTACTAACAATGTCTAGCTGATGTAAAAAGAATACAGTTAACAATTCAAACACTACAGTCTAACATCAATATCTAAGCAGAATCACTACACATAAATATACAATAGCGTCACAATATTATACAATAACAGAGTGAGAGAGAGAGAGAGAGAGTATGGCCAATACAATCAGGGAACAAGTTGATTACAGATAATAACTTACACACACTGGGAACGATCGCTGCGCAGCTTCTGGTACCAGCTCCAAGTTAGTCAAGATGAAAACCGTTTGTGGAGAGTCAGAGAGAGCTGCCCAGGCTGGCTGATCTTATATACACTGCATACAGTACACTACAAAAGGACCTATAATCTCATTGTTCATTGGACACAGGAATGTCTCTTTGCACTGTAACAAAAGGTCATAGGTGGATTTGAACAGGTGGGCTGTGGCTATTACAAACTGCTCAGGTGGGAGGGAATTGCCGGATTCCCGCCGCATGGATAATGGACTGCAAATATAAGAAATGTCCAGAAACTACTAACGGCCATAACTATACGCAGGAGTGATTAATCTTTTCCTAACCAACACCGGATTATTGCTATTAAAATACTCTTCGGTTAGGTACCAGACACCACTGTTCAACCTTAATCAGACCCTTTGTACCACGTAAAGAGGGATTCCCAAGTCCGTGAACAAGTCACATTAAACAAATTTACAGTTATCATTAAGGGGAACATTACCTATAAAACCTGCTATATGGATCTATTAAGTAACGATTGAGTCGCCCGCTAGACGCACACGAACTCTACCGTAAATGCACATACCATGCGCTCGAGCGCACGCCCGTAGAGGTGCCGTCACGCAATTGCGAATATGTGCACGCACGCCAGAGAGAGTGCATGTGCAGTGGGCAAGCGCATGAGGTGAATATATGGCAACGTGTAGCATGATATTTTTCTGACTATGACACATATTTCCATATTTAAATTATTATAACTTTATGGATTACAAACACTACACAATTATGACATTGCTGTGATTTGTTAATGGGCAAAAGATGGCTGACATGTACTGTGAATATAAAATATATCATTAGAAGTGTATGACTTATAAAAGCCACAAAATTAGGGGTTAGTGTTGTAGCATACTTCTTTCTCAGGTACGTACGTACGCACTGGTAAGGCATGTCAGTGGTTTGTAGCTATTTTTCAGCAACAGTAAGCTCACATTTACTCTCTAAAACACACACCTCAGATGTTAGCTATGACTGTTATATATACTGTTTTAACTAAATTATTTACAAAAAATGTTCCTCAAAAATATTGTGGCCTTTCATGAGTTTGTGTTTTATTAACATCAGTAAAAATGTTTTATGTAATTCCAAAAAAAACATGATAATAAAGAAATTAATCTCATTTCAGATTATTTAGAAACAGAACAATATATTTATACTTTTTAAGGGGAAAAAGCAAAAAAATATATGTTGGTCCCAGAAATCCACTTTTCAAAGGCTATTCGGTATTATGTTGGGAAAAGGGGAAAGAATGAAAAGCAAAATTTATATTTTTTTTAGTATGTGACATTCATTGTGTTATAATCAACAACAGTTTGAATATGAGTTTGTTAAAGCACATTACATGGCTAATTTTGCAGGTTAAATAGCATGCTGTTACCATGGCAACAACCGTGACTACTGAATCAGCAACTCTGCTTCAATACTGGCTAGCATCATTCTCCTTGGAGTTAGGAATATATAAATGCGCAACTAGCCTTTTGGAATCTAATGGTAGTTTGTTGCAAACATCTCAGGCTACTACAAACTGAAATGTCCTGTATGTACATTAACTAGAGATGTGCACCAGAAATTTTTCGGGTTTTGTGTTTTGGTTTCGGTTCCGAGGCCGTGTTTTGGATTCGGACGCGTTTTGGCAAAACCTCCATGAAAATTTTTTGTCAGATTCGGGTGTGTTTGGATTCGGGTGTTTTTTTACAAAAAACCCTCAAAAACAGCTTAAATCATAGAATATAGGGGTCATTTTGATCCCATAGTATTATTAACCTCAATACCCATAATTTCCACTATTTTTCAGTCTATTTTGAACACCTCACAATATTATTTTTAGTCCTAAAATTTGCACCGAGGTCGCTGGATGACTAAGCTTTGCAACCCAAGTGGCCGACACAAACACCTGGCCCATCTAGGAGTGGCACTGCAGTGTCAGACCGGATGGCACTTAAAAAAATTGGCCCCAAACAGCACATGATGCAAAGAAAAGAGAAAAACAGGTGCACTGTGGTCGCTGGACAGCTAAGCTAAGCAACACAAACACCTCAATATCACAGGAATTATTTGTTCTAATCAATGGTATTATTGGTCCAAATCACTGGAAGAAAATGACAAAATCACTGGAATTATTTGTTCTAATCAATGGTATTATTGGTCCAAATCACTGGAAGAAAATGGCAAAATCACTGGAATATTTCATTCTAATCAATGGTATTATTGGTCCAAATCACTGGAAGAAAATGACAACATCACTGGAATTATTCGTAAACATTTGTAGAACGTCGCTACTTTCTGATTACAGAAATGCTTAGATCAGTGATGGCTAACCTTGACACTCCAGCTGTTGTTGAACTACACATCCCAGCATGCACTGCATCAGTTTTAGCATGGTCAAATAACAAAACTGTAGCAGGGCATGCTGGGATGTGTAGTTCAACAGCAGCTGGAGTGTCAAGGTTAGCCATCACTGGCTTAGATATTCCTGCGAATCCACAATTCCTTCCCAGAGGAAGAAGACATTGAGAAACCGTTGTTTGAGAACGTTTGTTCTCTTTCCCTTACAAAGGAACAAACCACTTTCCAAGAAGACTGACGTTTTTGGGATTATGGAGACATAATGTTTTTGAATATAAATCCTAAAGCAGGTGGTGTATTAGAGCAAAAGAGTGCAATAGACCAGCCATGCAGTTTCTGAAATATTATGACAAAATGTTACTGTATTTCATAAGCACTCATTCCTAACTCTGCTAAGTACTGTTTGGTATACTGTATCTGGCTTCCATGAGGTAGTTGTCAATTATTTCAGCTTCCATTGACCTTTTTGAAAGCGGTAGAAGTTATCAATTCTTTTTTATTTTTTATTTTTTTCCCCTATTTTTTTTCCCTGCATAGCCCAGTAAAATGTTGCAATGCTAAGTATTGATTTGTGCCTTCTGGGGGTCCACTTCTTCATCAAACCCAGCAAAATCTCATCCTAACCCTCTGTTCCACGTTCTTTATGTACACCATCTGTGTCACCTATGTCTGTCTACCCCTCCCCTTTAGATTGTAAACTCTCACGAGCAGGGCCCTCTTCCCTCATGTGCTTATTCTTTGTCTTACTTTAATAATCTTCAACTATACCACATCCAGCAGTCTTCTGCCACCTGATACTTATTCCAGTGTCATCTGCTGATGTAACTATGTGTATTTACACTGTACTTATCCTATACTGTCATCAACTGTAAGTTGCTGTTTTCCTGTTTGATTATTTATGTGCTGCAGAACCCTTGTGGCGCCATATAAATAAAGGATAATAATAATAATATAGGGTGTATAATCCCCAGGTGTATCTCACACATCACACAGTAGAGTATATAGGGTGTATAATCCCCAGGTGTATCTCACACATCGCTCAGTACAGATTACAGGATGTATAATCACCAGGTGTATAACACACGTCGCACAGTACAGTATACATAGTCATACTGGTCACAACAATACAGCAGATATTGAGCACTGATCAGGATACTAGAAGTGACACAGAGCTGCAAGAAACAGCAATGGCCTACTGTACTGTATTGTACTATATATGTATACTGCTGGTCACCAAAATGCTGCACTGTCCTACTATATACTGCTCACAAAATGCAGCACAGATATGGAATGGATACTTGCAGTGACACAGAGCTGCAAGATACAGCAATGGCCTACTGTACACAACTATATACTGTTGGGTCGCCAAAATGCTGCACTGTAATACTATATATACTGCTCACAAAAAAGCAGCACAGATATGGGATGGATACTTGCAGTGACACGGAGCTGCAAGATACAGCAATGGCCTACTGTACACAACTATATACTGTTGGGTCACCAAAATGCTGCACTGTAATACTATATATACTGCTCACAAAAATACAGCACAGATATGAAATGGATACTTGCATTTCGAGAGACGAAAAGAAAAACACAGTCGCTTTCATCACCACCTACAGTCAACACGAGAGAACTATAAGGAATTCGCTTAAAAAGCATTGGAACATTCTTCTTATGGACACAGTACTAAAAGACATCCTACCGCCCGAACCAACACTCATTTTTACAAAATCAAGAAACCTGAAGGACCACCTGGCACCCAGCATGATAAAGGAGAAACCTACCCAAAGTGTCCCGATGATGAAATGTGTAGGATCTTTTAAGTGTGGGAAATGTAACATATGTAAATATCTACATCGGAATAGAAAAACCTTCAGAGATATGGAAGATAAGAAAGAGTACACTATTAAACATTTTATGAACTGCAACACCACGTCCGTGATTTACCTATTGGAATGCACCTGCAAAATGAAGTACGTAGGCAAGACCAAGAGACCTTTGAAAATAAGGATCCAGGAACACATTAGGAACATTAAGAATAAGGTGGAGAGCCATACAGTTTCCAGACATTTCACACTACAACATAATTCCAATCCAGAGGATTTCACGTTTAAGGCGATCGAGCATGTGGATCTGGGTGAGAGAGGAGGTGACCTTGCAAACAAACTCTCAAGATGAGAAATGTACTGGATATTCCAGCTACAGACCCTGCAACCTACTGGTCTAAACGAAGGATATGAGATTGCACCTTTCCTGTGAGGTGCAGCATCCTCCATTATCCCTTTCTATGTTATCTTGCTCCTCACGCTTTCACAATTCCCTCTAGTTCTAGCAAACACAATGTTGCACTTTAATGAATAAATTAATAAGCCACTTGATCTCGAGTGTTATTAAGCGATCGGGTCCCCGGTGTTACGATGTCTCATACGTGTGTACAGTCAAACCACACTGGCACGCCCAATCTCGTCCGATCTTGGAAGCTAAGCAATGTTTCGGGCCTGATCAGTACCAGGGAGGGGGACTACCTGGGAAGATCAGGTACTGTAAGGAGTGACAAAAGGACGTCAAGCCAACTGGTGGGCGATCAAGTATCTTTTGGCATCTTCATGGCTAAAAAAGTCTTTTAGAAATAGGTTGATTAATTTTGGATGATCTTTGAATTATTTTTCAGCTAATTTTAAAATAATTGGTTTTTGATAAATAGGGAATTGATCAATATATTATCTAAATTATTTGGTCCTACTTTGGCACATAATATATCTCCTTGATATATTTGTTTACATTATGTGCTGAAATGATACATTGCAAATGCGTGCAAAATACAGCCGTGTTAATTGCAGTATACATATGTGGTTTAGGCACACCCACTTCACCGTAGATTCACCTGAGAGATCCCTGAAGAGATTTAAATAGATCACTGCATTGTACATATATAATTACGTTTAAACACATAACTAATACAGCTCTTGTATATTAGCCTATGGGTTAATATGATATTGGCTATTGTCTGTTTTATGATAAGAAACTCCAATATAAAGTTTACTACCAATTGTTTATTTTTTATTTTGCATGGAAACTATTAAGTGCAAGAAATATGGGTTTTCTAAACTCCATCAAAATGGCCACCGCAATTCCTATGAGCCCTATGGACTTTCCCCACAAAGAAATGGCCGCCGTGGAAACACACCCCGAACTTGGACTGATGAAACACAAGAGCCCATGCTGACTAGAGATGAGCGGGTTCGGATTTAACGCCAGAATTAACGCCAGTTCGGTTTTATCCGGATTTTTTTCTATTGGCTATCCAAAACACGTGACACCCGTGAGCCAATAAGATGCCGTTTTGAGAACCGAGTAAATCCGAGTAAAACCGAGTAAAACCGAACCCGCTCATCTCTAATGCTGACACAGGCACAGAGACCGGGATTCGTCGCCGGCGCATGCGCAGATGCACACAGGAAGTGGGGCGGAAGTGCCCGAAGTCACGTGACCCGCAACCTCCGTCACCGGAAGTGTGGCGGAAGTGCAGCAATTTACTGTTCAACACCTTTCCACACGTTATTTAAACAATTTTGGGACTTAGAAACCACCCATTTTAGATGTAAATATGCCCTTGATGATATTTACTGACTGCTGCCATGTGTTGAATTCACTATCATGTTTATTTTTATGTGAGATTTCTAAATTGAATCACCTGACCAATTGTGATGTCACAACCCCTATGCTAGTATGTAGGGGTATAAATAGGCTTGAGAAATCATTCTGTCCCTACCCTTTGAAGAAGTCTGAAGTGACGAAACGCGTTGAGTTCCCTGCACTGACCCCCTGCCTATTTTTAAGTTAAGTCGGATCTCCTACCTTGCATTGAGATTTTATATGCTTTTATTTGTGCTATAGATCTCTTATATATTATATATTTTATATAGTATACATTTTTTTTTTTATCCTTCATACATTATTAAAACTGGTTTAATTTTATATATATCTTTTTTGGCTCATAAATTTGTATTTTTTAGTAAGCACTTTTCAACAACACAGGTCGCCGGAACCCTTATCCCCCCCTTTTTCCAAATATATATATATATATATATATATGTGTGTATATATATATATATATATATATATATATATATATATGTATATATACATATATATATAGGGAAATGTAAAGATTGTGGCACTCACGGGACTGGGAAACAATCACAGGCTAAAACCACATCCTAGCAGCACACTCCATGATGCAGTAAACTCATGTCAATATTTCCTTTTCATGTTTTAAAATTTCATCAGGACAACATAAAATACAAGCTTCTTACCATAAATAGGGTATAAGAGGAGAAAAAAGACCCCCACCGGAACTATCACTTCACCGCACGTCTCTGCTGTCGGGGCTCAATGACGCTACAGCTTGCGCGATGTGCTCCAGTCTGCGCCGCTGCCATGGCAACCAGCCAGCATGCGCTAGAAACGGATAATGAAGGACACCATAGTAAATAAACATGCAGTTCAGCTACAAGAGCACTAGATGGCAATAGAGAGACCCATAGAAATGTCCAAATACATATTAATATCAATCAATTATGAAAGGTATACATTAAGATAGTTACTCTAAATTCAGAGACAAGAGACTTTAAATTCCACCAGGAGAAATAATTACAGGTGAATGCGAAAATTGGAGTTATCCAATACAATTAACAAATATTACTGTAAACACATTCACAGAAAGCATCCCAGATTGTTAACCTCATTAAGCCCAAGGGGGAGGGGGGGCACAGTTTGCAGTAAATGGATCCAACAGGCTTCCATTTGTGATAAATGTATGTCCCTGTCCCCACCTCTAATGCTAGGTGGCGCATGATCGATGATCTTATATCGTAATGTCGCCAGTGTATGTTTGGCTTCCATGAAGTGCTGGGCAACTGGTTGTTCTTGTGGCTTAGCTTTGAGTGCATGCCTAATTGCCTGGCGGTGGAGTGCCATTCTCTCCCTGGACAATCTAATTGTCTTTCCAACATACATAAGCCCGCAAGGACAGCGTATAAAATTTATAATATGAATACTTAAGCATGATACCACATGCCTTAGTTTGATCTCCACTCCAGTGTGCAGGTGTGAGAATGAATCACTTTCCATATATCAACAAGTGATGCACCCAAGGCACTGATAGCACCCCAGTGGTTTCGTCAGAAAATGTTGTGGTTGAGTATTGCCTAATCCAGAAATGACATTACGTACTAGTAAATCACGGAGATTACTTGTCCTCATAAAACTAGGCATCAAACTAGTGCCTTTCAAGCTCTTTAGATCCGTGTCACTGGTAATGATTGGCAACAATTGCTTGCCCAACTTCATATTAGTACTAATATACGGATGATACTGCTGCACAAAGGGTATCCTCTGGCTGGTGTCCTTTCTTGACAATGATGTCTGTAGAGCGTTGGTAAGTCGGGTAGACAAGGCCTCTGATTTTAATTTTCTCAATTGTGTGATATCATAACCTCTGGTTTGAAATTTTAGGGACATTTCATCAATCCATGCCTCAGACTTTTTACTATCGTCTCAGATCCTCACTGCTCTTAAAAACTGTGAACGGCGAAGACTGTTGGTCAATGACTTGGGATGCTGATTGTCTGATCTTAATATAATTCTAGGGAGGGGCCTTAAGACTGCACACCTGTAGCTGCCAGTAATGTGAGATGCTACCTACTGAGACTTGTAGATCTATAGAAAAAGGGGGTGGGGGTTGTAGGTGCACTATCTCTAGCATTACTGATATCATACAGCTTAGCATATAATAAATAGTGGAGTTTGGTTATGTATTGATCAATGCATGTAGCTGCACCCCCGCGGCAAGGGTCTCCACTCTGCTGCAGTACCTAACACTATAGGGGTTCAAACCTAGGGCACGAGATCCCCCCAAAACTACCACAGACAAGCGCCCACAGGGTATCACAGGGAATGATTATGTTTAGTGATAATGATAAGGAATAGGTGCATAATACGCATAATACGCAGAATCTTTTATTCTATCTTTCTGCAAGTAGGAACTGCAAGACTTACTCATGAGAGTTTAACTTCCTTTATGGTTGAAGTCTGAGCAATTGTCAATGCCAGACCCTTAACTTCAGTTTCTAATGACCCAGGAGATCCACTTCTGCTTACCGCTGCCACTCTTCTTACTCAAAAGACTGGGATTACCTATGCTCCTTCTGGAGAATTAAACACCAAAGACTTGTTCATACGTCAATGGAGACAAGTTCAGAGCCTTGCAAACACCTTTTTGGACAGGTGGAAAAAACAGTATGTCTCTATATTGTAGCCAAAAAGCTAACCTAAAACCAGGTAACATTGTGCTCGTTAGAGATGGTCAGTCACAACGCAATGAGTGGCCTTTAAGTCTTGTCACCAAAACATTCCCAAGCCAGGGCCGAAACTGGGATTTTTGTCACCCGGGGCAAGGTAGTCATTTGACCCCCCCCCCCCCCCCCCCACAAAAAATAAATAAAATATTTTACAATAAATAAATAAAAACAATAAAATAAAATAAAATAAATAAAAAATAAATGAATAAAATATATATATATATATATATATATATATATATCTCTTTCAGAACTTTTTTTACCTGAAAAACTGCCTTTTCTAACATAAATTTCATATCCAGGAAAAAGTGTCCCCATTTTACACAGTACGACAGGCAAGTGTCCCCATTCCCCATTTTACACATTGCGGCAGACAGGTGTCCCCATTTTACACATTGCGGCAGGAAAAAGTGTCCCCATTTTACACATTGCGGCAGGAAAAAGTGTCCCCATTTTACACATTGCGGCAGGCACAGGTCCCCATTTTACACAGTACGCTGGCAAGTGTCCCCATTTTACACATAGCGGCAGGCACAGGTCCCCATTTTACACAGTACGCTGGCAAGTGTCCCCATTTTACACATTGCGGCAGGCACAGGTCCCCATTTTACACATTGCGGCAGGCACAGGTCCCCATTTTACACAGTACGCTGGCAAGTGTCCCCATTTTACACATAGCGGCAGGCACAGGTCCCCATTTTACACAGTACGCTGGCAAGTGTCCCCATTTTACACATTGCGGCAGGCACAGGTCCCCATTTTACACAGTACGCTGGCAAGTGTCCCCATTTTACACATAGCGGCAGGCACAGGTCCCCATTTTACACAGTACGCTGGCAAGTGTCCCCATTTTACACATTGCGGCAGGCACAGGTCCCCATTTTACACATTGCGGCAGGCACAGGTCCCCATTTTACACAGTACGCTGGCAAGTGTCCCCATTTTACACATAGCGGCAGGCACAGGTCCCCATTTTACACAGTACGCTGGCAAGTGTCCCCATTTTACACATTGCGGCAGGCACAGGTCCCCATTTTACACAGTACGCTGGCAAGTGTCCCCATTTTACACATAGCGGCAGGCACAGGTCCCCATTTTACACAGTACGCTGGCAAGTGTCCCCATTTTACACATAGCGGCAGGCACAGGTCCCCATTTTACACATAGCGGCAGGCACAGGTCCCCATTTTACACATAGCGGCAGGCACAGGTCCCCATTTTACACATTGCGGCAGGTGGTGGAGGGAGAGAGAGAGAGAGGAAGGGAGAGGGGCTGACTTACATTTGAAGCGGTTCTCGACGCTCTTCAGCCGCCTCTCCCTCCTCGTCTGCGCGGCTCCGGGCTCCCCCTTCTCCCTCCTCCGGCGGGGTTTCGTGGAATGACGCGTTTGCGCCGTGACGTCACGACGCAATCGCGTCATTCCGCGAAACCCCGCCCCCCGAGCTGGGCACTCGGGAGAAGGCGGTTTAAAAGTAAGTGCCACGGCGGGTGTTAGGGGGTCTCGGCGCCCCCTCCAATCTGGCGCCCAGGTTGCCTGCCCCCCTAGCCCCCCCTAGTTTCGGCCCTGCCCAAGCAAGGAGGGGAAAGTCAGCAAGGTTGATGTCAAGATGTATAAGCAAGGAGAGACTAAGTTGTTCCTCAGACAAGTATTTGAATTGTTCTTACTGTTACCTTCTTAGGATCTGAAATGTGGTATCAGTGATATCAGTGTCATGCCTTCCAGCATAGTTTTGTTTAAATCCATTTGTTTCTGTGTCACAATAACCTGCATAACAAACTTCTTCTAATGGTCAGCACAGAAAATCTCAAAGTTGTCTGTTCTATTTTGTACCTCCTAACTTGTTGTAGTTAGCTAGCTATGCATGCTGGTTCAAGGGAGCTGTGAGTAGCCATTTTCTATTCATACATGGACAGAGACACATTGGATATACCCATCCTATAGCTGGCAATTTTACTAGATGGTGAGTTAATGACTCTAATCATGTCAACATAGGCTTTTTTAGTCAGCCAGACATGCTAGCTATATTGGTAGCACTACAATTTATGTTCGTACATGTAATACCAGTTAGGTTTGTATACTCATGTCACATGTATGCTTGAGTGCTCTTTTCACATGCATATTGTAATTGCATCTTATTGTTTTATTCAGTTTTACCACTTTCATCACAATTGTATTACATCATCTCATCATTTCAAATACTTTTATGATTCCTTTTACTAAATAATAAACACTGTTCTTCAGACATCGCTTCTGAAAGGATTATCGAAAAGTAAAAGGCGGTTATACTGTAGGCTTCGAATTTGCTTCAAGTACTGTAGCTTAGTGAGAGGCTGAACAGAGAGGCTTCACTAAAAATGTACTTCAGCTAGAGCACAAAAACATAACATACAGTATGACAGAACTTATCCCCATGGTAGCCCAGTACAAATGAGAGATCACATGTGTACACTATTATTGGAATGAATAGGACCACTTTAATTGTCAGAGCAAGGGCGTAGCTACCATAGGTGCAGGCAGTGCAGCTGCTATGGGGCCCAGAGCTGAGAGGGGCCCACCTACCATGTCAAAATTACATGTGTTATATACAATTTTCGCCATTGGGTGGTAAGTAGGGTTCCTTTCAAACTTTTTCTTTGGGGCCTGCAATATATCTAGTTATGCCCCTGGACCTGCTCATTGTAGTGTGGTATAAAATGAACTGGAAGGCATTCTAATGTTATATAATATGAACTTGGGGACTGTAATGAGGCACAGTATTAACTCTAAATATCAATGTGAATTGGGGGTACTGTGTGGCATATTGTGTACTGGCATCTCTGAAATGTGACATATATTGAACTTAAGCACTTACACGATTCTTAAAAGAAACTAGGGCACTACTATGGGGCATAACATTAAATAAGGCTCTACTATGGTTCAGAAAATGAACTAGGGCACTATTATAGGGCATAAAATGAACAACTGCAGCAGAGAAGTGTCTTTCTAGAAACACTGGGACGGGGCCCCTTCAAAATGTTGCTATGGGGCCCACAAAATTCTGGCTATGTCCCTGTGTCAGAGCATGGAAGAATGTTATATATTGTACTATATTTAACTGTATCCTGAAATCACTGAGGATTTCAAAATGCCATCTAATGTCAGAATTAGAATTCTGGGACAAGATCTGATACTATAGTGTATATATCATTCAGGGTGCTGGGGGAAACAAATGCCTTTTTTTCTTGCTTAGAAATACTCCTCCCTTTCGAGCACCTGAATGATATCACTAAGCTAATTGAGCATCTACCAATATTAGTGATGTGCACCGGACATTTTTCGGGTTTTGCGTTTTGGTTTTGGATTCGGTTCCGCGGCCGTGTTTTGGATTCGAACGCGTTTTGTCAAAACCTCACCGAAATTTTTTTGTCGGATTCAGGTGTTTTTTTTCAAAAAACCCTAAAAAACAGCTTAAATCATAGAATTTGGGGGTCATTTTGATCCCATAGTATTATTAACCTCAATAACCATAATTTCAACTCATTTCCAGTCTATTCTGAACACCTCACAATATTATTTTTAGCCCTAAAATTTGCACCGAGGTCGCTGGATGGCTAAGCTAAGCGACACAAGTGGCTGATACAAAAACCTGGCCCATCTAGGAGTGGCACTGCAGTGTCAGGCAGGATGGCACTTCAAAAAAATAGTCCACAAACAGCACATGATGCAAAGAAAAAAAGAGGCGCAATGAGGTAGCTGTATGACTTAGCTAAACGACCCAAGTGGCCGACACAAACACCTGGCCCATCTAGGAGTGGCACTGCAGTGTCAGACAGGATGGCACTTCAAAAAAATTGTTCCCAAACAGCACATGATGTAAAGAAAAAGAGAGGCACTCCAAGGTAGCTGTGTGACTAAGCTAAGCGACACAAGTGGCCGACACAAATTCCTGGCCCATCTAGGAGTGGCACTGCAGTGTCAGGCAGGATGGCACTTCAAAAAAATAGTCCCCAAACAGCACATGATGCAAAGAAAAAAAGAGGCGCAATGAGGTAGCTGTGTGACTAAGCTAAGCGACCCAAGTGGCCGACACAAACACCTGGCCCATCTAGGAGTGGCACTGCAGTGTCAGACAGGATGGCACTTCAAATAAATTGTCCCCAAACAGCACATGTTGCAAATAAAAATGAAAGAAAAAAGAGGTGCAAGATGGAATTGTCCTTGGGCCCTCCCACCCACCCTTATGTTGTATAAACAGGACATGCACACTTTAACGAACCCATCATTTCAGCGACAGGGTCTGCCACACGACTGTGACTGAAATGACTGGTTGGTTTGGGCCCCCACCAAAAAAGAAGCAATCAATCTCTTCTTGCACAAACTGGCTCTACAGAGGCAAGATGTCCACCTAATCATCATCCTCCGAATGCTCCACTTGTCCACATGTCCGTGGTTAAGTGGACATTGGGTACAACTGCATTTTTTAGGACACTGGTGACTCTTTTTCTTACGTCTGTGTACATTTTCGGTATCGCCTGCCTAGAGAAATAGAACCTAGATGGTATTTGGTACCGGGGACACAGTACCTCAATCAAGTCTCTAGTTGCCTCTGAATTAACAGGGGATACCGGAACCACGATTCTCACCACCCAGGCTGCCAAGGCCTGAGTTATCTACTTTGCAGCAGGATGACTGCTGTGATATTTCATCTTCCTCGCAAAGGACTGTTGGACAGTCAATTGCTTACTGGAAGTAGTACAAGTGGTCTTCTGACTTCCCCTCTGGGATGACGATCGACTCCCAGCAGCTACAACAGCAGCGCCAGCAGCAGTAGGCGATACACTCAAGGATGCATCGGAGGAATCCCAGGCAGGAGAGGACTCGTCAGACTTGCCAGTGACATGGCCTGCAGGACTATTGGCTTTCCTGGGTAAGGAGGAAATTGACACTGAAGGAGTTGGTGGTGTGGTTTGCAGGAGCTTGGTTACAAAAGGAAGGGATTTAGTGGTTAGTGGACGGCTTCCGCTGTCATCCAAAGTTTTTGAACTTGTCACTGACTTCTGATCAATGCGCTGCAGGTGACGTATAAGGTAGGATGTTCTGAGGTGGTTAACGTACTTATTCCTACTTTTTACAGCTTGACAAAGGCAACACACGGCTTGACACCTGTTGTCCGCATTTGTGTTGAAATAATTCCACACCGAAGAGCTGATTTTTTTTGTATTTTGACAAGGCATATCAATAGCCATATTCGTGCCACGGACAACAGGTGTCTCCCAGGGTGCCTGACTTAAACAAACCACCTCACCATCAGAATCCTCCTTGTCAATTTCCTCCGTAGCGCCAGCAACACCCATGTCCTCATCCTGGTGTACTTCAACAGTGACATCTTCAATTTTACTATCAGGAACTGAACTGCGGGTGCTCCTTCCAGCACTTGCAGGGGGCGTGCAAATGGTGGAAGGCGCAAGCTCTTCCCGTCCAGTGTTGGGAATGTCAGGCATCGCAACCGACACAATTGGACTCTCCTTGGGGATTTGTGATTTAGAAGAACGCACAGTTCTTTGCTGTGCTTTTGCCAGTTTAAGTCTTTTCATTTTTCTAGCGAGAGGATGAGTGCTTCCATCTTCATGTGAATCTGAACCACTAGCCATGAACATAGGCCAGGGCCTCAGCCGTTCCTTGCCGCTCCGTGGCGTAAATGGCATATTGGCAAGTTTACGCTTCTCATCAGACGCTTTCAATTTAGATTTTTGGGTCATTTTACTATGACATAGGGCATCGGCCTTGGCAGACGACGTTGATGGCATTTCATCGTTTCGGCCATGACTAGTGGCAGCAGCTTCAGCACGAGGTGGAAGTGGATCTTGATCTTTCCCTATTTTTACCTCCACATTTTTGTTCTCCATTTTTTAATGTGTGGAATTATATGCCAGTATCAATAGCATTGGCCTACTACTATATATACTGCGCACAACTAAAATGCACCACAGGTATAGAATGTAGATGGATAGTATACTTGACGACACAGAGGTAGCTACAGCAATGGCCTTCCGTACCGTACTGCTGTATATACTGGTGGTCACTGTGTCAGCAAACTGCAAAACTAAAATGCACCACAGGTATAGAATGTAGATGGATAGTATACTTAATAATGACACAGAGGTAGGTACAGCAGTGGCCTTCCGTACCGTACTGCTATATATACCGGTGGTCACTGTGTCAGCAAACTGCAAAACTAAAATGCACCACAAGGTATAGAATGTAGATGGATAGTATACTTAATGACGACACAGAGGTAGGTACAGCAGTGGCCTTCCGTACCGTACTGCTTTATATACTGGTGGTCACTGTGTCAGCAAACTGCAAAACTAAAATGCACCACAGGTATAGAATGTAGATGGATAGTATACTTAATGACGACACAGGGGTAGGTACAGCAGTGGCCTTCCGTACCGTACTGCTATATATACTGGTGGTCACTGTGTCAGCAAACTGCAAAACTAAAATGCACCACAGGTATAGAATTAGAATGTATATGGATAGTATACTTAATGACGACACAGAGGTAGGTACAGCAGTGGCCTTCCGTACCGTACTGCTATATATACTGGTGGTCACTGTGTCAGCAAACTGCAAAACTAAAATGCACCACAGGTATAGAATGTAGATGGATAGTATACTTAATGACGACACAGCGGTAGGTACAGCAGTGGCCTTCCGTACCGTACTGCTATATATACTGGTGGTCACTGTGTCAGCAAACTGCAAAACTAAAATGCACCACAGGTATAGAATGTAGATGGATAGTATACTTAATGACGACACAGAGGTAGGTACAGCAGTGGCCTTCCGTACCGTACTGCTATATATACTGGTGGTCACTGTGTCAGCAAACTGCAAAACTAAAATGCACCACAGGTATAGAATTAGTATGTATATGGATAGTATACTTAATGACGACACAGAGGTAGGTACAGCAGTGGCCTTCCGTACCGTACTGCTATATATACTGGTGGTCACTGTGTCAGCAATCTGCAAAACTAAAATGCACCACAGGTATAGAATGTAGATGGATAGTATACTTAATGACGACACAGAGGTAGGTACAGCAGTGGCCTTCCGTACCGTACTGCTATATATACTGGTGGTCACTATGTCAGCAAACTGCACAACTGAAATGCACCACAGGTATAGAATGTAGATGGATAGTATACTTAATGACGACACAGCGGTAGGTACAGCAGTGGCCTTCCGTACCGTACTGCTATATATACTGGTGGTCACTGTGTCAGCAATCTGCAAAACTAAAATGCACCACAGGTATAGAATTAGAATGTAGATGGATAGTATACTTAATGACGACACAGAGGTAGGTAAAGCAGTGGCCTTCCGTACCGTACTGCTATATATACTGGTGGTCACTGTGTCAGCAAAACTCTGCACTGTACTCCTCCTATATAATATTATACTGATAATATTTTACTGGTGGTCCCGACTCCCCAGTCCCCACAATAAAGCAGCAGACTGAGCACAGATATGTAGTGTTTTTCAGGCAGACAACGCATACTGGTGGTCACTGTCAGCAAAACTCTGCACTGTACTCCTGCTATATAATACAGCTGCTCCCCAGTCCCCACAATTAAGCAGTGTGAGCACAGATATATGCAGCACACTGAGCACAGATATGGAGTATTTTTTTCAGGCAGAGAACGGATAAAACTAGTGGTCACTGATCAGCAAAACTGTGCACTGTTCTCCTCCTATATTAATATAAAGCTGCTCCCCAGTCCCCACAATGATATAAGCAAGCACAAATATTTGCATCAACTCAACAATGAATAAACGGAGAGGACGCCAGCCACATCCTCTCCCTAACATTTCCAATGCATGAATGAAAATGCCGGCGACGCGCGGCTGCTTATATAGAATCCGAATCTCGCGAGAATCCGACAGCGGGATGATGACGTTCGGGCGCGCTCGGGTTAACCGAGCCATACGGGAGAATCCGAGTATGGCTCGGACCCGTGTAAAAATGGTGAAGTTCAGGGTGGTTCGGTTTCCGAGAAACCGAACCCGCTCATCACTAACCAATATATATATATATATATATAGGTTTCTCCAATGAGACCCCAGTACTTGGAAGTTTCTACCCTCCGCATAGGCATGAGAATGTCCCAGAACTTCTCCTGTCTGCCTTTCTTTGCTTCCACCAGGAATCAATTCAGTTGTGTCACTGAGCTTGGTCACGGGACACAGTGCAATTTAATTTAAAGCAAATCATTAGGAATAACATTTTATAAAAAATTGGTAGCATCATCAAGACATGCTGGTCAAACCCTTTGATATCAGTGCCCCCCTCCAATATGAGCTGATCTGACCAGTGTTATTTAGTAATACATCTGATGTCATATGTTCTCTATACTGAAATGACCACTGTTCTCATACACTACACAATTAGAAGATAAATAATTATAGTCTCATCCATGTATTGCACAGTACATTACACAGTGATAAGGTCATTGACAGTTATGTATCATCCCAACAGTACATTATCTACAGTTTTTTATAGCATGAGACATATACCCATTGCCACCCCCTCTCGCGATCGCATGGCTGAGACAGCAGTTGGCTGTTTGGCATGCACCAGTGCACTGAGGTGCCGGCACATGCGCAGTTCAGACCTGATCGGCTGCTGTGCGAAAACGCACAACAGCGATCATATCTGAATTAGCCCCATTGTCAGTACTACATTATATACATTAATAGCGCCATTGTCAGATTAACAGTCATACACTGAGTAGCAAAAATATTACTACCACTGGGTCAGTACCCTATATATGGCTTGAATTCTTCTATGCATGGATTCTACTAACTGTCCACATAGATCTTAGTGCCTAGGCACTCCCATGCAGTGGTGCTGAGAGGTGATGATGGTGGTGGTGGTGGTGGTGGGGGGGGGGGGTAGAGGGTTCTAACTATCTGGACTCAGGTCTGATGTAGGGGCCTAGTGGTTTAATTGGTTTGGGGCCTAATTCAGATCTGATTGCAGCAGCAAATTTGTTTGCTAATGGGCAAAACCATGTGCACTGCAGGGGGGGGAGCAGCTATAACATGTGCAGAGAAAGTTAGATTTCGACGTGGTGTTTTCAAACTGAAATCTAAACTGCAGTGTAAAAATAATTCAGCCAGTACTTACCCTGCACAGAAACAAAATAACCCACCCAAATCTAACTCTCTCTGCACATGTTATATCTGCCCCCCCTGCAGTGCACATGTTTTGGCCATTAGCTAACAAATTTGCTGCTGCGGTCAGATCTGAATTAGGCCTTTGTACCAATAGTACAACCGTGCCACCTGTTGGATAAATATCCTCAGGAATACCAACATAAACTATATTCAAATCTACTTGTGAAAAATCTAGAAGAAACTCCTCTTAACAAAAAACATGTTACAATTGAGCAGTGTCTGCTGACAAGTAACTCCAACAATACACTGTTACCACTGATCATATATGGCCAGTACAAATAGTATCAGTGTAACAATCTAGAAGATCATTTAATTATCACACACTGAAGGAATTAGATAAGGTGAATAGAGATATCACCTCTCTGTCACACAAAACACATCTTACCTCTTTCCTTTGGAACATGCCAATATTTCCACATACTGTAGACTAAGATCAAGTGGAATAAAAAATCACAACTAATTACACGCCAACTGCATCTCTCAATTTAGTTGTGAAACTGTTTGTGAACCAATAAGGGAAATCGAAGATGTATGCCCTTTTTAATGTTATTTGTTTGTCTTGCCTTTGTCCTGTTCTTTGATCTCCAATTATTTTAACATTCATCAGTAAACTTTAAGTTTTAGAAAAGTCATAATTTCTTTAACAGGGTAGGTGAGTGCCCTGCCAAGAGATACTTTCTTCTTCTTGATTTAGTAATGCAAGAAAGATCTATGCTTTCATGCTGTTGCCTCCATGTCCTCACCCTACCATCTGCATTGTTTAATTTAAAACATGATCCACGAGACCACATTACTCATTTCCAATCATTTATTGTGAAACTCCTGTTTTCCTGGGCAACCTGGAGGTGTTTCACCTTGCTTGCAGCAGATAGCAATGGCGTATTGACAGCCTTCTGCTTCTGTAGTCCATACAATGAAATGTGTGGCATACTGGTCATAGGGAGGCCCCCTGAACTGGTACATGATACAGATTAACCATAATTTAATGCACTGTTGCCAATCTGTGGGATTTAGAGATGTGGAGCGGCCTTTTTCGTGTTTTGTGTTTTGATGCAAGAGTAGAGGATTTTACACTGCGCTCTCCCCCGGTTTTTAGTTTTTCATGTATATGTACTGGTGTAATAAATGGTGAAATGCCTGATTAGGTTTCAAAATGATGTTTATTTAAATACAATAGCTGATAGTCCCGAATTCATATGAATGCGTGAATGAGCTCTGTTTGGCTGTCTTAAGCCTTTTTGCTACTTGTGCAGGAGCACGCTTGCTTCTAAATATAATGAGATGAAGTCCGTATGCAGGATGATAAGTGGATAAGTGAAAAAATGAAAATGGTAAAAAAGTCTATTTGTTATATTACAGGCCGCGGCGTCCCGCTGGTCTGTATGAAATGAGTGCACTTGTTTAAAATGACATTCCGTTACTGATGTACAAGCAGCAGTGGAGAGTGCGTGAGAAAGAAAGGGACTCCGGACTGGTCTGCCTCCCCCTGCTTCAGCCGCCGTCACTGTGACTGTGTTCGGTCACAGGTCGGAGGCCGGTCAGCCTGGGTTCGGTGCCTGTCTTGGGGGGGGGGAGATGCACGCACTGCGACCGCTCTCAGAGTGGTTCGTTGCCGCACTCCCTCCGCCTACAGAGACTCACCTTAGTTCTCCTTCTCCGCTGCTGGATGTGTCAGTGGCAGGTTGTCTCCTCGATGCTTCTCCGTCGTCCGTGATCTGCAGACACTTCCTGGTCTTCAGTCACGTGACCGGGTTCAGTCTCTTGTTCCGCTCCTTCTGCTCGATCGTGCCGCTGTTGTGGATGGTGTTAGGAAAATGCTCCAACGCGTTTCGGCCCTTGGGGGCCTTCCTCTGGGAGAAAAAAGTGTATGGAATTTCTCCTGTGGTGAAGAAATAAATAGGCTGATCTGTGGTTCCTTCGCTCTGATTGGTTGTCGTTCTTCATGTGATGATAGGCAGTTTTTCTTGTCAATCACATTGTGTACCCAATGAGAATGACAAGACAGTGTTTTGTGTTTTGGTTTTGGATTCGGATGCATTTTAGCAAAACCACCCTTTTGGGTTTTGGATTCGGATGTGTTTTGGATTTGGGTGTGTTTTGGATTCGGGTGATTTTTGAAAAAACACACAAAAACAGCTAAAATCATAGAATTTGGGGGTAATTTTGATCCTATAGTATTATTAACCTCAATAACAATAATTTCCACTCATTCCCAGTCTATTCTGAACACCTCACACCTCACAATATTATTTTTAGTCCTAAAATTTGCACCGAAGTTGCTGTGTGCTGAGACGAGCCAAGTGAGCAGCGGCAGAGTGCCGATTTGGCTTTCCATCATCGTGCACGTGCAGTTCCAGTGAGCTGGAAGCGGCGGCTACACATAGCAGATCCACTGGTGCGGGTGTCTCCAATTGGAGAGAAGGTGTGCTATCCATCCCGCACATTGGAATCGGACACTGACACGACTGTTACTAGAGGCAACGTGCAGCTATATGTGGGGTGAGCATACACCGGACACTATTACCATTTGAACAGTATCCTGGACCGTGACGCCGGTAACAGGTTAAACAATACTGCTACAAATTCATCCTATAGCAGGACTTTGTCAACTATACTGTGGGTGCTCACAAATTGTAGCATTCTCTGCTACCTAATATCAACACGTGGCTACTTTATTTCAAAGAGTAACATTGTTGCTTCAAATACTAAAGATACTAAATATATTCAAATCCTGGCTCTGGTCCAGAACGGACTTTAGATATCCAGCTCTGTGTTTTTTATTATAATTTTATTTTTGTACATTGCACATATAATTATTATTCAATTGTTATTCAAATATATATGAACCCAGTAAAGGTTTTTTATTAAAAGCAAGGTTCTCAATGTATTCAATGAATCCAAACACACTGTCTATTTCAGTTGATACCTAAATAACTAATTGTTAGCACATCAAGTGCACACAATCTGTTGGTTTAGCATTTGTGTTCTTTGGGGCTTCGCAAAAAGCTCAATATTGGGTGCAGCTGATGAGTGTTTGACTTTGGTAATTATTCAGTTAATTTGCGCCGGGAGATAGGGTGTTTTTACAAATAGTAGTTTTATTATGTGCAGTTAGCACTAACCTTATAGTCCTTGGTGAAGTGAGATGTGGAAGAGGAGCACTTGTAGCAGATACCATTTTCTCTTAAGAAGGCTTTGCGGTTGTCTAGGGACTTCTCACTGAAGGCTCTGCATTTCAGGAGAGGTTGCGGTTTGTGATGCAGAGGACACTGCTTAGCAGAATCTGCTTAGCAGAATCTTTATCTCTGGTCTCTTGAGAACAGAGCTGGTAAACCTGTGGGAATAATCTGAATAATGCACATTAGTCTTATGAAATGCAACTAAGTGGAACTAAGGTCTAGTGCGCTGAAGAGACAATGGCCCTCATTCCGAGTTGTTCGCTCGCTAGCTACTTTTAGCAGCTTTGCACACGCTAAGCCGCCGCCTACTGGGAGTGAATTTTAGCTTTGCTGAATTGAGAATGAAAGATTCGCAGAATTGCGAAAATAAATTTCTTTGCAGTTTCTGAGTAGCTCGATACTTACTCTGCCACTGTGATCAGTTCAGTCAGTTTCGTTCCTGGTTTGACGTCACAAACACACCCAGCGTTCGCCCAGACACTCCGCCATTTCTACAGCCACTCCCACGTTTTTCCCAGAAACGGCAGCGTTTTTTCGCACACACCCATAAAACGGCCAGATTCCGCCCAGAAACACCCACTTCCTGTCAATCACACTCCGATCACCAGAACGAAGAAATTTCTTTGTTAAGCCGTGAATAAAATACAAAACTTTTTTGCAAATTTACTTGGCGCAGACGCACTGCGAACATTGCACATGCACAGTTTGCGACTAATCGCTCCGTTGCGGAAAACACTAACGAGCGAACAACTCGGAATGAGGGCCAATATGCAGCCAAATATGTCTAATACCAAAAAAGGAGGATTCCTCCAACCTCCACCACAATGTGCAAAAAACAAAATATAGGTATAACTTATCCGGCGCTGTTGTTTGGATGATGATCTTTGAATACGATTCTGGTGTAACTTTCTCTCAGAGCAATGCCAGGCAGGGCCGTTTCTAGACAATTTGGCTCCCAGTGCGAGATTTAAAAATGCGCCCCCCCTCCCCCCATTGCTATAAAAAAAATTGCGCCCCCCCCATATAGCTATAAAAAGAAAAAGTATGCGCGCGCCGGAGGCGCGCGCGCTCCCGACAAGGCGTGGCCTCATCTGATATCATCACGCCCACCACAGGGGGGAAAAAATAAAAAAAATCCCCATTTTACACAGTGCGGCAGGCAGGTGTCCCCATTTTACACAGTGCGGCAGGCAGGTGTCCCCATTTTACACAGTGCGGCAGGCAGGTGTCCCCATTTTACACAGTGAGGCAGGTGTCCCCATTTTACATAGTGCGGCAGGCAGGCGCCCATTTTACACAGTGCGGCAGGCAGGTGTCCCCATTTTACACAGTGCGGCAGACAGGTGTCCCCATTTTACACAGTGCGGCAGGCAGGTGCCCCCATTTTACACAGTGCGGCAGGCAGGTGTCCCCATTTTACAGAGCGCAGCAGGCAGATATCCCCATTTTACACAGTACGCAGGCAGGTATCCCCATTTTACACAGTGCGGCAGGCAGATATCCCCATTTTACACAGCGCGGCAGGCAGGTATCCCCATTTTACAAAGTGTGGCAGGCAGGTATCCCCATTTTACACAGTGCGGAAGGCAGATATCCCCATTTAACACAGTACGCAGGCAGGTATCCCCATTTTACACAGTGCGGCAGGCAGGTGTCCCCATTTTACACAGTGCGGCAGGCAGGTGTCCCCATTTTACACAGTGCGGCAGGCAGGTGTCCCCATTTTACACAGTGAGGCAGGTGTCCCCATTTTACACAGTGCGGCAGGCAGGCCCCCATTTTACACAGCGTGGCAGGCAGGCCCCCATTTTACACAGCGTGGCAGGCAGGTGTCCCCATTTTACACAGTGCAGCAGGCAGGTATCCCCAGTGTGGCAGGCAGGTATCCCCAGTGTGGCAGGCAGGTGTCAAGTGGTGGGGGGGAAGGAAGGGGGAGAGAGAGAGATATACTTACATGTTCCGCTCTTCGGATCCCGCCGCCGGACGTCCCTCGCGCCGGCCGCCCCCGCCGCCTCCTTCCAGGCTTCTCTCCTCCCTCTCCCCGAGCGCTCCTGCTCGGGGGGGCGGGGCTTCGTGGAATGACGCGTTTGCGTCATGACGTCACGACGCAAACGCGTTATTTCGCGAAACTCCGCCCCCTCGAGCAGGAGCGCTCGGGGAGAGGGAGGAGAGGGGGAAATAACACTTAAAGTGCCGCGGCGGGCGCCCCGTGCGGTTGCACGGCTCGCCCGCCGCTAGAAACGGCACTGATGCCAGGTTACCCAGATAATACATAAGGAATGAAAGTAGTAATATGGTGAAGTACAATTTAAACACCTTTAATAACATAAAAAGCACAATCTATTTTGCTCCACATAAAATGCATATGCTGCAGTTCGTCCAGCACAGTTATAATAAATGCAATTAACAGAGTTTTTTGAACTGAGAAATCAGTTCAAATCAGCATGTGAAAGGTGAGTCCCGGGCACCTTGGTGTTAAAAGATGCTGTAATGAATTCCCCGGTGTCACAGTCATACAGCTGTCCTAGGCGGCCTTTGCTGTCACCTCCGACGCGTTTCCACCCCTGCACTGGGGTCTTTTTCAAGGAGTCTGTATGTGGAGCTTCCAAACACATGAATATTTAAATGTCCTTTATCCAATGGCCACTCTCCGATCACAGCTGATCTCTAATACATTCATTCTTCTAACAATCCCACGATCAGCTGTGACCATAGCGCATTGCCATGGTGACGTGACGTCACTTCCGCTACCGGACCACAATAAACTACATCTCCCATGATGCTTTTCATAGTTGGCGTCTGTTCCCATAGCAGTCTGTTGCATCACTTCCGCCCAGTGGCGTCTTCATAACATGGTCATTGTTTTGTCCGTTGCACTGGAAGCGGCGCCGTTTAGCGATTGGCTTCTATTATCTGCTGTCATAGAAGCGGCGCCTTTAGTGGTCTTAATGGTAAAAAAGACTGGTATCCTAAATGATGTGCTGTATAATAAAACACAATGCACAATATATATAAAAAAACAATAATGTATATAAAAAACAGTACCGGTATATATAATGTAAAAACATTATCCAAAATATATAAAAGGTGAGCATATCTTCAATATAAAGTGCCAATGCTAATAATTAAAGTGCTTATATTGAAGTGCCAATACTAAAAGTGCTTATATTAAGTTGAAGGGACATATGAGATAAACTATTAATATGAGAGTATATATATATGTCCAATTTTTTCAAAGCAACTAAAAGGTCAAACAAAGTTTCTATAAGAACCATTTAATTTCAAAGTCTGAGTTGATGCCCCCTGGTTTTAAAGTCCCCAATACAAAAATGAGTTTCATTTCTGCCTTCGCTAGTTGGGCAGCCAACTCCCTTTGTCTGCGGTGTACTAATATATGTTTCAGACCAAAAAACCTTCTAATTTCAGACGTCTTACTGTTATGTTTTAATCTGAAATGTTCAGATAAGGCATGGATTTGTAGGCCCTTCTTTACATTCCGTAGATGTTCTCCTAGTCTTACTTTTAGTGGTCTGGACGTTCGTCCTATATAGTACAAACCACAGGTACATTCAATTCCCTAAATTACATTTTTAACATTACATGTTATGAACTCGTTTATTTTCTCTGTTTTACCATTAATCATTACCTCCATCAGTTTTTTATTATCACCTTTAACTTCTCTGCAGCCAATGCAAGATCCACATCTGTAAAAACCTTTAGATTGTATAGTACCGAGTTTGGTTTTATCTGAAGGGAGTAAGCTCTTTACCACATTGGATCTATGGTGGGCACTCTTCTATAAATGCATTTGGGTCTATTAGGTAATAGCTCCCCTATAATGGGGTCTTTCTTTAAGATCCCCCAATGTTTTGATATACAGGTTGAGTATCCCTTATCCAAAATGCTTGGGACCAGAGGTATTTTGGATATCGGATTTTTCCGTATTTTGGAATAATTGCATACCATAATGAGATATCATGGCAATGTGACCTAAATCTAAGCACAGAATGCATTTATGTTTTATATGCACCTTATACACACAGCCTGAAGGTCATTTTAGCGAATATTTTTTATAACTTTGTGCATTAAACAAAGTGTGTCTACATTCACACAATTCATTTATGTTTCATATACACCTTATATACATAGTCTGAAGGTCATTCAATACAATATTTTTAATAACTGTGTGTATTAAACAAAGTTTGTGTACATTGAGCCATCAAAAAACAAAAGTTTCACTATCTCACTCTTGCTCAAAAAAGTCTGTATTTCGGAATATTCCATATTTCGGATATTTGGATACGGGATACTCAACCTGTAATACTTTCTAGATGCTTGGGTAACCTGGCATTGCTCTGAGAGAAAGTCAGACCAGAATTGTATTCAAAGATCATCATCCAAACAGCACTGGATAAGTTATACCTATATATTGTTTTTTGCAAGAAACTTAACAAAGTCTAATGTGTCTTGATCGGCTCTAGGAGATGCTGCTGGTACATTAACATGGTAGGTAAGTTGTGTGCTGTCATACCTGTTGGGATTGTCTGGTACCTGCTGACTTGTATTGTGCCATTTTTGAATGTGGGAGGCTGTGCCTTTGTTGCAGTTAGCAGATTCGGACATCTGGCGTGAAAGAGAGTCATCCCTCGTGAGCTCACTGTTAGGGAGGCCAATCCCGGGCCGTTTTTTCAATCCCGGGATTCGGGATTGAAAAACGGTCAATCCCGGGATTCCCGGGATCCCGGGATTGCAGTAGGGATTAGAGAAAATTGTAGGGAGCAGCGCTGGAGGGAGGGTGTAGGTAGCGGTGCGGGAGGTTGGGAGTGTGTAGGTAGTGGTGCGGGAGGTAGGGAGGGTGTAGGTAGCGGTGCGGGACTCAGGACAGAGGGTGTAGGTCGCGGCAGGGAGGGAGGAAGGCGAGGGAGAGAGGATCATGTGTGTAAGTACTAGTACTTACTATTAGACGGGCTGCAACCATTAACACACTGAACACGGCGGCATTTCAAATGAAGCGCCGGCCGCCAGCCAACCAGAGCTGGCGGACCGGCAGCCAATCAGGGAAGCGGCCACAGCAGTCGCTCCTGATTGGCTGCCGCTGCAGCTTCCCTGATTGGCTGCCGGTCCGCCAGCTCTGATTGGCTGGCGGCCGGCGCTACATGTGAAGTGCCGCGCGCGTTCAACTTGTTCATGGCTGCTGCCCGCCTAAATGAGTAAGTACTATTACTTACACACCCACCCTCCCGCCGCCGCGCATGCGCAGTATAATCCTGTGAATCCCGGGATTGGATGCTCCAATCCCGGGATTCAAATCCCGGCATTTTTGGGCCCAAATCCCGGGATCCCGCCGATCCCGATCCCGGGATTGGCCTCCCTACTCACTGTGTCCAGGGTTCTCCTTATTGCAAGTTTAGAGTTTGTTGCTGACTTCTGGTGGCACTGTATAACGGGTGTGGTTCGTTTTATCGACAGTGTCTAGGTCGACAATGTTTAGGTCGACCACTATAGGTCGACAGTCACTAGGTCGACATGGATGGAAGGTCGACAGGGTTTCTAGGTCGACATGTGCTAGGTCGACAGGTCTAAAGGTCGACATGAGGATTTTTTTTTTTTGTCGTTTTCTTCGTAAAGTGACCGGGATCCCAAATTAGCGCACCGCGTCCCCTCGCATGGCTCGCTTCGCTCACCATGCTTCGGGCATGGTGCCTTCGCTCCGCTACCGCTTCGCTCGGCACACTTTACCGTTCCAATCGTAGTCCACATGGATCGTTAAGTATGAAAAAAAAAACAAAAAAAAAAACTCATGTCGACCTTTAGACCTGTCGACCTAGCACACGTCGACCTAGAAACCCTGTCGATCTTCCATCCATGTCGACCAAGTGACTGTCGACCTATAGTGGTCGACCTAAACATTGTCGACCTAGACACTGTCGATCTTCAGACCGGATCCCCTGTATAACATGTTTGGCTTGTTTTACTGATGACATCTGATTTATTTCCCTGCACTGATGAAGAGTTGCTGCCATTTTTAGAGACTTGGCATACATATTCTGATGTGCGTTGCATTGAATTCTGTGATCCAAGGTCTGCATCAAATACATTAATGGTGTCAAAGAGTTCTACAGACTCTAAGAACTCTGCTTCAGCTATGGAAGCTTTGGCTTCCTTTTAGCAGCAAGTTTCTAGCTAATTGCTTCTAAGCATTTTTTCTTCATATCCTTTTCTGCTTCCAGATATGCTTTTTCTATTTTTAACTGCATTTCTTGGTCAGCAAAGTTGGCCCGTGCTTTTGTGGCTTCAGCTTTTGCAAGGATGGCTGCATGACTGACAGATACTGATTTTGAGGAACCAGAGACTTGGGACCAGTGCCAGATTAAGGTCCACATGGGCCTGGAGCTGAAATCTATGAAGGGCCTATTGCATGTCGCGCATTTGGTGTGATTAGCGTCACAGAGTGAGGGCAGGGGGGGGGGGGGGTGTAGTGGCATACAACTGCACTTCCTCACTCCCACACTACATCTCTTCACTATACCACTACTACACTACATCTCCGCACTATGGGGCATATTTATCACAATCCGCATCTGACATGTGCACGGAATGTGATAAATTCGACCAAAATCGCATTGAGAGGATTGAATACATAGCAAGAAAGTATCAATTATGGCATAAAGGGACAGAGCTTGTGAGAAAGCTTTTTCATGAAAAATACCCTGAGATTGTACAGCGCATGAGCCGCCACCGTCTACTCCCCTTTCCCACCTGTGACATCCCGTCCCACCTCTGCTTACACTAAGCTGCACGGTGATCAGTGAGCTCTCTCCCCCAGTCATATGGTCACTGGGCTCCTGCTCTGTGTGACCCAGATCAGCTGAGCTGTAAACCGGCATCTCATACACTGTAAATGGAGGTACCGGTTTACAGGACAGCTGATTGGTGTCACAGAGCAGGATTCCGATGTCAGCTGACTGGGGGAGAGAGCTCACCGATCAACACTACGTTACCTACTTACACTACATTCCTGCACTATATCACTACGCTACCTCCCCACACTATATCCCCGCACTACACCTCACCAACCTACCTCCCAACACTACATTACTGTTACCTACTTACACTACATTCCTGCACTATATCACTACGCTACCTTCCCACACTATATCCCTGCACTACATCTCACCAACCTACCTCCCAACACTACATTACTGTTACCTACTTACACTACATTCCTGCACTATATCACTACGCTACCTCCCCACACTATATCCCCGCACTACACCTCACCAACACTACATTACTGTTACCTGCTTACACTACATTCCTGCACTATATCACTACGCAACTTCCCCACACTATATCCCCGCACTACACCTCACCAATCTACCTCCCAACACTACATTACTGTTACCTACTTACACTACATTTACTGCACTATATCACTACGCTACCTCCCCACACTATATCCCCGCACTACACCTCACCAATCTACCTCCCAACACTACATTACTTTTACCTACTTACACTACATTCCTGCACTATATCACTACGCTACCTTCCCACACTATATCCCCGCACTACACCTCACCAACCTACCTCCCAACACTACATTACTGTTACCTACTTACACTACATTCCTGCACTATATCACTACGCTACCTCCCCACACTATATCCCCGCACTACACCTGACCAAGCTACCTCCCAACACTACATTACTGTTACCTACTTACACTACATTTCTGCACTATATCACTACGCTACCTTCCCACACTATATCCCCGCACTACACCTCACCAACCTACCTCCCAACACTACATTACTGTTACCTACTTACACTACATTCCTGCACTATATCACTACGCTACCTCCCCACACTATATCCCCGCACTACACCTCACCAACCTACCTCCCAACACTACATTACTGTTAACTACTCACACCTCATCCTTTAGAGTGAAGCAGAACAACAGGATAGAGGGAAAGGAGGGGTGAGCCTGAGGAAGGAAGGAGTAGGAAAAAAAGGGGGACAGCTGGGTATAGAAGCAGGGAGGGGTGCGTACCTGGTCCTGGGGATGGGAGGGACTACGCTGGATGTCTAAATACTCACTACAGTGCATCAGCTTAGTGGCTGGATTAGGCATGCGCAGGATCTTGAAACAGGAATGTGCAGGACATACCCCCAACACAGACTACTGTCCTGATCTTCACATTGTATTCAGGGTCCCCTGCATTACTCATATTAGGAACTCTGATGGCTCCATGATGAAACTGCTGCTACATTTGGTCTATCAGGCACTGCCCTCTTTTCTACACAGTTTGTGAGAGGCGCAGGTGGCAAGAGGGGTGGAAGTACGGGTTGTGAAAGGAGTAGAGACACAGGTGGGGGGAGGCAGAGATACATTTGGAGAGGGAGACTGAAGCGTAGATGGGGAGAAGACAGACACACAGGTGGAGAAGGGGGTAGAGATACAGGTGGGGAGCGAGGCAGAGATGCATTTGGAGAGGGAGGCGGAAGCACAGATGGAGACAAGGCAAAGACACAGGTGGAGTGGAAGGTAGTGACAGAGGTAGAAGCACAGGTAGAGAGAAGGCAGAACCATAGGTGGGGTGGATGGCAGAGAAAGAGGTTGATAGGAGCAGAGACACAGGTGGAAAGGAGGGCAGAAGCACAGGTGGGGAGAGGGCAGAGAAACAGGTAGGGAGGGGGCAATGGCACAAGTGGCGAACAAGGCAGAGGTACTAGTAGGAAGGTATAGGGGTGGACACACAGGTAGTGAAGGTGGCAGAGAGACAGGTAGTGAAGGTGGCACAGAGACACAAATGGAGAGAGTGGTGGAAGCACAGGTAGAGAGAAGGCAGAAACATATGTGGAGAGGGGGAGTCATACAGGTGGGGAGGGGGTAGGATACAGGTGGTGAGGGAGACAGAGACACAGGAAGAGAGGTGGTAGACACACAGGTGGGGAGGTGGTAGACACACAGGTGGGGAGGTGGTATAGATACAGGTGGAGAGGTGGTAGACACACAGGTGGGGAGGTGGTAGACACACAGGTGGGGAGGTGGTATAGATACAGGTGGAGAGGTGGTAGACACACAGGTGGGGAGGTGGTAGACTCACAGGTGGGGAGGTGGTATAGATACAGGTGGAGAGGTGGTAGACACATGGGGAGGTGGTAGACACACAGGTGGGGAGGTGGTAGACACACAGGTGGGGAGGTGGTAGACACACAGGTGGGGAGGTGGTATAGATACAGGTGGGGAGGTGGTATAGATACAGGTGGGGAGGTGGTAGACACACAGGTGGGGAGGTGGTAGACACACAGGTGGGGAGGTGGTATAGATACAGGTGGTAGACACACAGGTGGGGAGGTGGTAGACACACAGGTGGGGAGGTGGTATAGATACAGGTGGAAAGGGAACAGAAATGTTTTCCTAAGAAAAAAAAAAGTGTGCAATTAAAAGAGGACATGCAGCTGTAGATTCTCAATTAGAGCATTCATCAGTACTCCATTAGATTGAATGTGCGGGATGCGGTCGTTAGCAATGTCGACCTTCAGTGGTCGACCTGTTAAGTCGAAAGGCAATAGGTCGACATGGGCGTTAGGTTGACATGTACTAGGTCGACAGGGCAAAAGGTTGACATGAGTTTTCAACATTTTATTTTTTATTTTTTCATACTTAACGATCCACGTGGACTACGACTGGAATTGTAACCTGTGCTGAGCACAGCGGTAGCGGAGGGAAACACCTTGCCCGAAGCATGCAAGGGGACATGGTGTACAAATTGGGGTTCCCCGTCACTTTACGGAGAAAACAACACCAAAAACAGTCAAAAAACTCATGTCGACCTTTTTACCTGTTGATCTAGTACATGTCGACCTAATGCCCATTGCCTGTCGACCTAACAGCAATGTGGACCTTCAGTGGTCGACCTAAGTTGGGTTGAGCCAACGACCCATACCTGAATGTGCATCTATATCAGCGCTTCCCTGTTGCAACATACACACTTGAACATCAAGATACAGGTGGGGAGGGGGGGGGGGGGGGAGAAGATACAGGTGGGGGGAGATACAGGTGAGAAGGGGGGGAGATACAGGTGGGGGGATATACAGGTGAGAAGGGGGGGAGACACAGGTGGGGAGGGGGGGAGATACAGGTGGGGGGTGATACAGGTGGGGGGAGATACAGGTGAGAAGGGGGGGAGATACAGGTGGGGGGATATACAGGTGAGAAGGGGGGGAGACACAGGTGGGGAGGGGGGGAGATACAGGTGGGGGGAGATACAGGTGGGGAGGGGGGGATACAGGTGGGGAGGAGGGGGGATACAGGTGAGAAGGGGAAAGATACAGGTGGGAAATGCAGGTGGGGAGGGGGGGAGATGCAGGTGGGGAGGGGGGGGAGATGCAGGTGGGGAGATGCAGGTGGGGAGGGGGGGGAGATACAGGTGGGGAGGGGGGGGAAAGATACAGGTGGGGGGAGATACAGGTGAGAAGGGGGGAGATACAGGTGGGAGGGGGGAGATACAGGTGGGGAGGAGGGGGGAGATACAGGTGGGGAGGAGGGGGAGATACAAGTGGGGAGGAGGGGGAGATACAAGTGGGGAGGGGGGGGGAGATACAGGTGGGGGGAGATACAGGTGAGAAGGGGGGAGATACAGGTGGAGAGGAGGGGGGGATACAGGTGGGGAGGAGGGGGGGGATACAGGTGGGGAGGAGGGGGAGATACAGGTGGGGAGATACAGGTGGGGAGGGGGGGGGGAGATACAGGTGGGGAGGGGGGGGAAAGATACAGGTGGGGGGAGATACAGGTGAGAAGGGGGGCGATACAGGTGAGAAGGGGGGAGATACAGGTGGGGAGGGGGGAGATACAGGTGGGGAGGGGGGGAGATACAGGTAGGGAGGGGGGGAGATACAGGTAGGGAGGGGGGGAGATACAGGTGGGGAGAGGGGGAGATACAGGTGGGGAGGGGGGGGATACAGGTGGGGAAGGGGGGGGGGGATACAGGTGGGGAAGGGGGGTGAGATACAGGTGAGAAGGGGAAAGATACAGGTGGGGAGGGGGGAGATGCAGGTGGGGAGGGGGGAAGATGCAGGTGGGGAGGGGGGAAGATGCAGGTGGGGAGGGGGGAAGATGCAGGTGGGGAGGGGGGGAGATGCAGGTGGGGAGGGGGGGGAGATACAGGTGGGGGGGGAGATACAGGTGGGGAGGGGGGGAAGATACAGGTGAGAAGGGGGGAGATACAGGTGGGGAGGAGGGGGGAGATACAGGTGGGGAGGGGAGGGGGGAGATACAGGTGGGGAGGGGGGGGAGATACAGGTGAGAAGGGGGGAGATACAGGTGGGAGGGGGGGATATAGGTGGGGAAGGGGGGGAGATACTGGTGTAAGAGCAGCAGATGACATGAAAGGAGTAAAAATGGGATGGGGGAGTGTGCAGCATGTTCACAGGAGGAGCTGCGACCCCCTGTGTGAACGGTGCAAACAAGCAGCAGACCTCTGTCCTAAATGATCTAGCACTCACAACTCCCCGCCCCCTTCCCCGGCAACCCCACTGACCCCCAGCTCTACCCACCTGCTGAAGATCCATCTTCAAAGTTCTAACACTGTCAGCAGAGTCTGCAAAGCTTCAGGCCATCCATGATCCAAAGGTGCACAGGAGGCAGGGCTTTGGACGGATCCTGGAGGCGGGGCTTTGCACGGATCCTGGGGGCGGAGCTTAGACGGATCCCGGAGGCGGAGCTTTGACGGGTCCCGGGGGCGGAGCTTGGACGGATCCCGAAGATGGAGCACTGGACGGGCCCCGGGGGCGGAACTTGGACGGATCCCGAAGATGGAGCTCTGAACGGGTCCCGGGGGCGGAGCTTGGACAGATCACAGAGGCTGAGCTGTGGGCGGATCCTGGAGGCGGAGCTTCATACAGGTCTGGGAGGTGGTGCTTACGGCTTAGGCCGGCTCTGGTCAGGGGGAGAGTATGCTGGGCTGGTGGGTGACAGGAAACATTTTTTCCTGTCAACACTGGCAGTACTGCAAGGGATCCTGTGGGCCTATTTTGAATGGGGGGCCTGGAGCTGCAGCTCCATCCGCCCCATTGTTAATCCGGCCCTGCTTGGGACCTTGTTTTGTTTGAAGATGTCGTGTTCTGAGACATAATGATGGGGTATAAATGCTTGACTGTGTAGAGACTACTGTATTGCTATGTGCAGAGAAGGTCTCTGGGATGTCAGGGTCTTGGAACTGTTGTTAAGCTGTTTGACTGTGCAGGGACTGTTGTATTGCCGTATGCACGTGGCTGCACTGACAGTGTGAGGTTTCTGTGAAGTCAAATGGCGGTACTCCTATTTCTGAGCTGCCACGGTTAGTAGACTGCATATAAACTTGTGCTGTTATATGCAGAGAGCTGTGACTGGCAGTGTAACAGATCTGTAAGTCAGTATATGTAATTCACTTGCTGACAGACAATGCTGCTGACAAAGTCAGGATATACTGTATGTGTCCCACTCACTGGCAGCATAGATGTTTTACTGTTCAGCCTATCACTAAGCTTCATTACTTAAAGCAAATTCAAAGCCTACAGTATAACCGCTTTTTACTTTGCAATAATCCTTTCAGAAGCGATGTCTGAAGAATGGTGCTTATTATTTAGTAAAGGGAATCATAAAAGTATGTGAAACGATGAGATTATGTAATACAATTGTGATGACAGTGGTAAAACTGTGACTAAAACAATAAGATACAATTACAATATGCATGTGAAAAGAGCACTCAAGCATATACAGTACATGTGACATGAGTATACAAACCTAACTGGTATTACATGTATGAACATAAATTGCAATGCTACCAATATAGCTAGCATGTATGGCTGACTAAACAAGCTTATGTTGACACAATTAAAGTCATTAACTTACCATATCGTACGATTGCCAGCTTGAGGATGTGTATAGCCAATGTGTCTCTGTCCATGTGTGAATAGAAATTTTCTACTCACAGCTCCCTTGACCCAGTATGCATATCTAGCTAACTACAACAAGTTAGAAGGTACAAAAGGGAAACAGACACTTTGAGATTTTCTGTGCTGACCACTAGAGGGAGTTGGTTATACAGGTTACTGTGACACAGAAACAAATGGATTTAAACAAACTATGCTGGAAGGCATGACACTCTCCAAACCCAAGTCAGGCCATGGGACAGTACACAATGAACTGCTTTCATAAGTCTAAGCCAGTGGAACCTGTGAGATTTGAAAATAGCTTGACCTTTTGATTGGGCAGCAGTAGGAATGCAACAGATTATGTCTGAGCTCAGAGATAATAGGAATGGAATGGTGGATTCATGCAACTAGAGCTGTTGTTCTTTTCAGTTTCCAGCAGAAAAAGTGCCCCATGGTAATAACCCTGCAAAAAAATTGAGCAGTCCCAAAGGATACTGCAACTGTCACAAGGACACTTTGTGATATGCCAAAAACCAGGAAACTACAGTAGAACCTTAATTAGCCAATTTATTCCCAGGATAGTGGCAATGCCCCTTAAGGCCCCTCTTTAGAGATTGGCACACCAAAATTGTGAAATATTGACTGCAACAAAAATAAGGATCAGAATTTGTCCAACAGCAGGAGGCCCAACAAGCAGGAAATCATCCAGATAGTGGGCAACAGTCAGTTTGTACTCATCACGCCTTTTGAAAAGCTGCAGCATATGCAGCGAAACATATCGAGAGAACCTCCATAACCACCAACAGGACCTTTTTAATCATCCACTCAGTGTTTGGACACCTCCTGTGGACCATTGCAAACCTATAACTGGAACTTGGACTAGGACATTCCTTATATTTACCTGCTAAGTCCAAGTGTGGATACCACTCAATTAACAAGGACCTTTTATTATGGGACATCATGGATTCAAAAAGCAGCAATCCTTCTCTAGTGGGATATTGGCAAACATCAGGTTTATGGGCTAAGCACCATCAAATGGAAGGTAACATTCCAGTACTGTCCAGATGACCTTTGTCCAGTTTACTATTAGCGAGACCAACACCATTTTGTGCATTTAATTCTTGATTGGTGTGGTTACTGGATCAGAACATTTTATGTAATGTAATTTTAACCAATTCTATCAACATTTTTTTTTTTTTTATTACATTTTAGCATTATTATTGACATTAAGAAACCTTACAGATATAGAAACCAGGGTTTTGAAGAAGGGCCTCAAATATGCGCCTTCCCCCATTGCTGATGCCTTCGAAAAATTTGTGGATCTCCAGAAATTTACAAGAAAAATCACCCAAAGAAAATTATTTGCGATGCAGGAGTCTAATCCATCAACCACAGACCACACATCCAATGAGGAAAAGTGTAACAGGACATTTAAAAAGAAATCACATTTTTATCCAGCACATATTAAAGGGAATTTTATTGATATCTTTCAGAAATTAGCCACTGAGGACTTCAGGAAGAAGAAGAATAATTAAAAGAAGATGCAGCACAACCTATCGAAGAAAGAACGACAAGTCATCACTGACCTAACTAAGGTCATCACTATCAAGCCCTGTGACAAGGGAGGAGGGGTCACAATTCTCAACACAGATGATTATATCAAGGAGATCATGGGACAGCTAGCAGACACTAATACCTACCAAAAGTTAAAAACAGACCCCTCGACATGTATTAAGAATCTCTACGAAAAATTCATTGAGAAACATCTTCTATCAGGAGGCATAACAGAGAATGAACATGGGTGTCACGATCCGGGTATCTGGACGCCATTTCTTACCCATCAGATGCCTCCTAAGGCTGGCTCAGCGCTCCAAGACCGGATCCCATCTGTTATCCTAATGTTCACATTCCTGCATCCTCTCCTGTCTCTCTGAGACGCTGTCACAGTAACGCCTTATTACATCTGGCATGGCGTCTCCCGCGGCCTCCACCGCCGTCCCTGAGCTTCTGCATGCAGAGTGTCAGAGTGGCGATTACGTCAGCCGCGGCCTCCGCTGTGTCCGCGTAGTTGGATGTGCACTTGTCAGCCTAGCGTCTCCTGTCTCCAGTGGCCGGCGCCGCCATTACTGTTTTCATTACCACATGGATTACAAACCAAACTTCCCTCCAAGTGTCTGCATGGGCGCAGCCATCTTGGATTCTGTCAGCTGATCATTTCCTCCAATCTGTTGTCAGTATTGTTAATCTGCATAATTGCCTAGCCAATCCCTTCCTTGCTGCAGGTATAAATACACTGTGCCTGAGCAAGGAAGGCGTCAGTGCTTTGGTTGTCAAACCTAGTTCCTGTTTGTCTCTCTCCTGTGATTGTCTTCCAGGTTCCAGCTCCTGTCTCAAGACTTCCACCATAGAGACCCGCACCAGCATTCCACCTGCGGTGTAGCCTGACTCTCCAATCCATTGTGGATTCATCTGTTTCCAGCTACAACATTACCTGCTTCCAGCTCAGCTTCCAGCAGAGTACAGCTTCCCTTAAAGGGCCGGTGTCCTTTCTACACTTTACCACTCTCCACCGGTATTATTATTTCTCCGCTCTCAAGTTCTACATTTCAGTTCATATTTCATCGCTCCCAAGTTCATTTATTATTTAACTGGTTCCAGCCAGTATCCACTCCGTGCTAACAACAGTCTGGTTCCAGCCAGTATCCACAGCAGCTGTTTTATCTTCAGCAACCCAGCTTTTCCTGGAACACCAGCTGGCACAATCCTGGGTTATCTCCATTGCTACAGTCGGGCCTGGTAAGGACTTTCCATCTAGAAGATCATAAGAACTATCTCACACTACCAGTGCCCTGTGGCTCCTGCCATCCTGTAGTACCCAGGAACTGTATTTATTCTTTGCTGACTTTTACGTTTTCTTTTACTGCTGCTGTGTTGCGGAGTTGTCATAATAAACATCATTGACTTTTATCCAAGTTGTCGTGGTCACGCCTTCGGGCAGTTATTATTCATGTTACTTACATGTCCAGGGGTCTGATACAACCTCCCAGGTTCCGGTACATCTCAGCCCCTACAACTGAGGCTGCCTCCCGTCAGCTCAGGCCCTCAGTTGTGACAGTAAGCACTGACCTAATGAATCCAGCCGGAGACCAGGATCAAGCGGCCAGGCCGATGCAAGAACTGGCAGCCCGACTAGAACATCAGGAGGCTGCACAGGGCCACATCATCCGCTGTCTCCAGGATCTCTCTACTCGGCTGGATGGGATTCAGACAACTCTCCGTGGATCAGGCGCGTCTGGTGCGTCAACCACAGTGACTCCAGCTATAACCCCACCCACCTTACCCATTTCTGCTCCACGTCTTCATCTTCCAACGCCAGCAAAATTTGACGGATCTCCAAGATTCTGCAGGGGATTTCTCAACCAGTGTGAGATTCAGTTTGAGCTACAACCTGGCAATTTTCCCAGTGACCGTACAAAAATTGCCTACATTATTTCTCTTCTCAGTGGCTCAGCCCTTGATTGGGCATCACCGTTATGGGAGAGGTCCGACACCCTGCTATCTTCCTACACTGCCTTCGTGTCAACATTCAGGCGCATCTTCGACGAGCCAGGCCGGGTAACCTCAGCTTCATCCGAGATTCTCCGTTTGCGCCAGGGGTCACGTACTGTAGGACAATATCTGATACAGTTCCAGATCCTGGCATCCGAACTGGCATGGAACGACGAGGCCCTGTATGCTGCATTCTGGCATGGCTTATCTGAGCGTATTAAAGATGAGTTAGCTACCAGAGACTTACCTTCTAAGTTAGATGAGCTAATCTCACTCTGCACGAAAGTTGATTTACGTTTCAGAGAGAGAGCAACTGAGCGTGGAAGATCATCTGCTCCAAAATCTTCTGCTCCTCCTCCTCGTCAACTGTCACCATCTAAAGATGAGCCCATGCAACTTGGCCGTTCCCGTTTAACTCCTGCTGAGCGCCGAAGACGTCTCTCCGAGTTTCTCTGTCTCTATTGTGCAGCTCCGTCTCACACCATTAATGCCTGTCCCAAACATCCGGGAAACTCCAAATCCTAGCTCGCCAAGGAGAGGGCCGGCTAGGAGTAATGATCTCCTCTCCATCTCCTCAAGATTGTAATCTCCCAGTCTCGCTTCAAGTTGCTCAACGTTATCGGAACGTCATTGCCCTCCTTGATTCCGGAGCAGCTGGGAACTTTATTACCGAAGCCTATGTTAAACGGTGGTCCCTACCCACCGAGAGACTTCCTTCGTCCATTTCTTTAACTGCCGTGGATGGCAGCAAAATTTTTGATGCAGTTATTTCTTTAAGGACTCTACCAGTTCGTCTGAGAGTGGGAGTTCTTCATTCCGAACTTATTTCTTTTTTAGTGATTCCAAGAGCCACACATCCTGTGGTCCTGGGTCTTCCATGGCTCCGTCTTCACAATCCTACAATTGATTGGACGACTACGCAAATCCTGGCATGGGGTTCCTCCTGTGCTGAGACATGTTTGTTTAAAGTATTGCCTGTCTGTTCTTCCTCCCCCAGGTCGTCTGATGTTCCACCTCCTCCATATCAAGATTTCACGGATGTGTTCAGTAAAGCTTCTGCTGATATCCTTCCTCCTCATAGAGAATGGGACTGTCCGATTGATCTCGTTCCAGGGAAGGTTCCACCTCGAGGCCGAACTTATCCGTTGTCTCTGCCTGAGACGCATTCTATGGAGGAATATATTAAAGAGAACCTAGCAAAGGGGTTCATTCGACCTTCTTCTTCTCCAGCCGGCGCAGGCTTCTTTTTTGTAAAAAAGAAAGATGGTGGTCTGCGGCCGTGCATCGAATACAGAGGTTTGAACGACATTACCATCAAGAACCGTTATCCTTTACCCCTGATTACTGAGCTCTTTGACAGAGTTAGCGGAGCTACCATCTTTACAAAGCTGGACTTGCGAGGTGCATACAATCTCATCCGGATCCATGAGGGTGACGAGTGGAAGACCGCCTTTAACACCCGTGACGGACATTATGAGTACCTCGTCATGCCCTTCGGATTGAGCAATGCTCCAGCTGTCTTCCAGCATTTTGTCAATGAGATCTTCAGAGACATTCTATACCGTCATGTCGTGGTCTATCTAGACGATATCCTCATTTTTGCCAACGATTTAGAGGAACATCGTTTTTGGGTTAAAGAGGTTCTGTCCCGTCTCCGTGTCAATCATCTCTATTGCAAATTAGAAAAATGCGTCTTTGAAGTCAAGTCCATTCCGTTTCTAGGGTACATTGTGTCCGGTTCCGGACTAGAGATGGATCCTGAGAAACTACAAGCAATCCAAAATTGGCCGGTACCCTTAACCCTCAAAGGGGTCCAGAGGTTCTTAGGGTTCGCCAACTATTACCGAAAGTTTATACGAGACTTTTCCACCATTGTGGCGCCTATTACTGCTTTCACTAAGAAGGGTGCTAACCCGTCCAAGTGGTCTGAAGAAGCCATGCAAGCATTTCATCTTTTAAAACAAAGGTTCATCTCTGCGCCTGTTCTGAAACAGCCTGACATCGACTCTCCTTTCATCTTAGAGGTGGATGCCTCCTCCGTTGGAGTAGGAGTGGTGTTATCTCAGAGGGCTAAAGATGGCCATTTACACCCTTGCAGTTTCTTCTCCCGGAAGTTCTCCCCAGCTGAGCGCAACTATGCCATTGGCGACCAGGAGTTGCTAGCCATCAAGCTCGCTCTAGAAGAGTGGAGGTATCTGTTGGAGGGAGCTTCTCATTCAATCACCATACTTACAGACCACAAGAACCTTTTATACCTGAAGGGCGCACAATGTCTCAACCCTCGTCAGGCCAGATGGGCACTTTTCTTTTCCAGGTTCGACTTTAAACTCCAGTTCTGTCCGGGCTCTCAGAATCGCAAGGCCGATGCCCTTTCCCGCTCATGGGAGCAAGAAAATGAGTCAGAGTCTTCAGACAAGCATCCTATTATAAATCCGTTGGCATTCTCCACGGTAGGGATGGACTCTACGCCCCCATCAGGGAAAAGTTTTGTGAAGCCGATGCTAAGGAAGAAGCTCATGCATTGGGCCCATGCTTCCCGTTTTGCCGGACATACAGGTATCCAAAAAACCCTGGAGTTTATCTCTAGGTCCTATTGGTGGCCAACTCTGAAAAAGGACGTCTTGGAGTTTATTGCATCTTGCCCAAAGTGTGCCCAACATAAAGTATCCCGCCAGTCGCCTGCGGGGCAACTGGTTCCACTATCCGTTCCCCGTCGACCATGGACCCACTTGTCGATGGATTTCATTACAGACTTACCCATGTGCAACAAGTTCAATACCATCTGGGTGGTAGTTGACCGGTTCACCAAGATGGCACACTTCATTCCTCTCACCGGTCTTCCGTCAGCTTCCAAGTTGGCTCAAGTATTCATACAAGAGATCTTCCGACTCCACGGTCTTCCTGAAGAAATTATCTCAGATCGAGGAGTTCAATTCACAGCCAAATTCTGGCGAAGTTTATGTCAAGTCCTCCAAGTCAAGCTAAAGTTTTCCACGGCTTACCATCCTCAGACCAATGGTCAAACCGAGAGGGTGAATCAGGACTTGGAGGCCTTCCTCCGCATCTATGTGTCCTCCTCTCAAGATGACTGGGTTCAATTACTTCCCTGGGCCGAGTTCTGTCACAACAACCAGTATCATTCTTCATCTGCTTCAACACCATTCTTCACTAACTTTGGATTCCACCCTAAAGTCCCTGAGTTCCAACCGCTTCCAGCAACTTCTGTTCCCGCAGTGGATATCACCTTGCATCAGTTTGCCAATATCTGGAAGAGCGTACGATCAGCTCTGCTCAAGGCATCGTTCAGGTACAAGAAGTTTGCGGATAAGAAGCGTCGAGCAGTTCCTGCTCTCAAGGTGGGTGATCGGGTATGGTTATCCACGAAGAATTTGAGGTTAAGAGTTCCCAGTATGAAGTTTGCACCTCGCTATATCGGTCCTTTCAAGATTGAACAAGTCATCAATCCTGTTGCTTACAGACTCCAGTTGCCTCCCTTCTTAAAAATACCCAGGACATTCCATGTTTCCCTGTTGAAACCGCTGATCTTGAATCGGTTTCATTCCTCACTTCCTCCAACTCCGAAAGTCCAAACTCAACGAGGCGTTGAGTATGAAGTGGCCAAGATCCTGGACTCACGTCACCGTTACGGTCAACTACAATATCTTATTGACTGGAAGGGTTATGGTCCTGAGGAACGTTCATGGACCAATGCTTCTGATGTCCATGCTCCTGCCTTGGTCCGGAGATTCCATTCCAAGTTTCCTCAAAAGCCAAAGAAGTGTCCTGGGGCCACTCCTAAAGGGGGGGGTGCTGTCACGATCCGGGTATCTGGACGCCATTTCTTACCCATCAGATGCCTCCTAAGGCTGGCTCAGCGCTCCAGGACCGGATCCCATCTGTTATCCTAATGTTCACATTCCTGCATCCTCTCCTGTCTCTATGAGACGCTGTCACAGTAACGCCTTATTACATCTGGCATGGCGTCTCCCGCGGCCTCCGCCGCCGTCCCTGAGCTTCTGCATGCAGAGTGTCAGAGTGGCGATTACGTCAGCCGCGGCCTCCGCTGTGTCCGCGTGGTTGGATGTGCACTTGTCAGCCTGGCGTCTCCTGTCTCCAGTGGCCGGCGCCGCCATTACTGTTTTCATTACCACATGGATTACAAACCAAACTTCCCTCCAAGTGTCTGCATGGGCGCAGCCATCTTGGATACTGTCAGCTGATCATTTCCTCCAATCTGTTGTCAGTATTGTTAATCTGCATAATTGCCTAGCCAATCCCTTCCTTGCTGCAGGTATAAATACACTGTGCCTGAGCAAGGAAGGCGTCAGTGCTTTGGTTGTCAAACCTAGTTCCTGTTTGTCTCTCTCCTGTGATTGTCTTCCAGGTTTCAGCTCCTGTCTCAAGACTTCCACCATAGAGACCCGCACCAGCATTCCACCTGCGGTGTAGCCTGACTCTCCAATCCATTGTGGATTCATCTGTTTCCAGCTACAACATTACCTGCTTCCAGCTCAGCTTCCAGCAGAGTACAGCTTCCCTTAAAGGGCCGGTGTCCTTTCTACACTTTACCACTCTCCACCGGTATTATTATTTCTCCGCTCTCAAGTTCTACATTTCAGTTCATATTTCATCGCTCCCAAGTTCATTTATTATTTAACTGGTTCCAGCCAGTATCCACTCCGTGCTAACAACAGTCTGGTTCCAGCCAGTATCCACAGCAGCTGTTTTATCTTCAGCAACCCAGCTTTTCCTGGAACACCAGCTGGCACAATCCTGGGTTATCTCCATTGCTACAGTCAGGCCTGGTAAGGACTTTCCATCTAGAAGATCATAAGAACTATCTCACACTACCAGTGCCCTGTGGCTCCTGCCATCCTGTAGTACCCAGGAACTGTATTTATTCTTTGCTGACTTTTACGTTTTCTTTTACTGCTGCTGTGTTGCGGAGTTGTCATAATAAACATCATTGACTTTTATCCAAGTTGTCGTGGTCACGCCTTCGGGCAGTTATTATTCATGTTACTTACATGTCCAGGGGTCTGATACAACCTCCCAGGTTCCGGTACATCTCAGCCCCTACAACTGAGGCTGCCTCCCGTCAGCTCAGGCCCTCAGTTGTGACAATGGGTACCTCACTAACAACAATCCAGTTACTTCCACCATTTATATATTGCTGAAAGTGCATAAAAGCCTGACTGCCCCGCCAGTATGTCCAATCATTACTGGAACTGGTATCCTCACTGCTAATTTGTCAGCTATGATTGACCATTTTCTCCAGCCCAAAGTGACAAAGACACCATTATTCTTGAAGGATATGGGTGATGCTATTAGAAGAATCCAGGCGATAGAATGGGAACCGAATTGCCACCTCGTTACTGCTGATGTCTCATTCCTTTACACATTGATCAACCATACTGATGGGATTAAGGCCGTCTCATGATTCTTAGATCACACCGAAGAAAGCTATGCAAGAAAGTCCTTCATTCGGGAAGCCATTCAATTCATTCTCACCAACAACTTTTTCTTCTTTAATGGCGAGTGCTACCTCCAACGTAAAGGCACAGCCATGGGCACCCGCTTTGCCCCAAGTTACGCTAACCTGTTCATGACATACTGGGATTCTTTAACCATCTATTCTAGCGTAACTTGGGGTACAAAATTGCAACATTGGAGTCGATATATCGACGATATTCTATTCACCTGGAATGGAAGTAAAGAAGATTTGGACGTTTTTTGTCAGAGTCTGAATGACAATCAGGTTAACCTAAATTTGTGTTCTCCATCAGTCAAACCGAAGTGAATCTCCTTGACCTTTTGATATGTATTAAAGAACAAAACATTCATACCAAAACCTTCTATAAACCCACGGACACACAAAACTACATATCCACGGATAGTGAGCATCATCAGAATTGGCTCAAAGGGATATCAAAAATTCATTTTATCAGGATAAAAAGAAATTATAGTGAGCAAATAGAATGTGAAACCCAAATTAACCATCTGAAGGGAGCTTTCCTCAAGAAAGGATACCATTCGAAAGATATTGAAAGAACTACTCAAGAAATTAAATCCATAGAAAGGAAGTCACTTATTCAAGATCAGAAAAAGACCAAACAGATGCCCACTTCAGATAGCAAATGGGCTTTTCTCCCAGGCTTTGATTCAGACCACAAATATTTCTAAAGGATAATCCAGAGACATTTGGCATGTGCTTCAAGGAGATCCGATATTAAAGAGTATCATCCCCAGCAAACCAAAGTTCATATATCAGAAGGCAGCTAACCTTAAGAATAAATTGGTACGGAGTTCCCTACCCATAAAAAACGCTAATCCTATCAGAACAGCTGGTTTTCTCAGGTGCGGTCTATGTTTGGGCTGCAGAAACATTAAAACTGACAAATCCAAGTTCATCAAAATGAATTCAGCCCATATATCTTCCAGAATCTGGAAATCTAAACCACCAATTCTCACTGAAAAACAGTGTAAACACTATAAGGGTACCACTCTAACCATTTGGCCATGGGCCTCAACTAAATGGGAGCTGCCTTTCTACTTACAGCTGACCCAATGGGCTGGGTACCAAAGAGGTTGGAATAATCTTTTGCTGTGTGCATGCCTGCTTAGCCTAGGAAGACATCTTTAAAGGGACTGAGATCCCTTAATACACTGGCCATTATTAAACAAGTAATACTTAACCCTCAGCTTTATCAAGGATATTTATGACCAGGCCCTGCAATCTGACCAGCAATTTGTCTTTCCACCTATCAGGCAATCGCTTCCATATCCTTACACTCAAATTCAATCTCCAGAAAGTACAACGGGGTCATCTGGTTCTCATGTGCGATTTCAACTTAATGTTGGATGAAAAACTTGATAAGTCTCTGATCGCTCATGGCTCAGTTTCAGGTCAGAGTTCCTCGAGTGGTTTGTGCAAACTGCTTGCAGAATTTGATCTTTATGATGTATGGCAGATTCATTCCCCATTGGTTAAAGACTATGGACTATGGCGGATTCACTCCCCATTGGTTAAAGACTTTTTTCACATACATCATTTTTATTCTCGTATTGTTCTGATTCTGCTTAATGAGTGGACGCTACAACATACTCGATGCTCAAATGTCATCCCTTATAGTGTGGTCTGACCATGCTACTGTGACTTGGATGTGAAATTTTTTATTTCCAATGTTCATCCTCAGCCTTGGCATTTCCCATTCTATCTGTTGTGTTGCCCTGATGCAGTTACCACCCTATCTGATTCTCTGCCTGCTTGTTTGGCAACTAATTCTCCCATTGATATGTCAATCTCCATGTTCTGGTGTGCTCCTATTGCAGTGTTAAGAGGGGTGGCTATTGAGATTAGTGATGTGCACCGGAAATTTTTTGGGTTTTGTGTTTTGGTTTTGGGTTCGGTTCCGCGGCAGTGTTTTGGGTTCGAACGCGTTTTGGCAAAACCTCACCGAATTTTTTTTGTCGGATTCGGTTGTGTTTTGGATTCGGGTGTTTTTTTCAAAAAAACCTAAAAAACAGCTTAAATCATAGAATTTGGGGGTCATTTTGATCCCATAGTATTATTAACCTCAATAACCATAATTTACACTCATTTCCAGTCTATTCTGAACACCTCACACCTCACAATATTATTTTTAGTCCTAAAATTTGCACCGAGGTCGCTGGATGGCTAAGCTAAGCGACACAAGTGGCCGACACAAACACCTGGCCCACTTAGGAGTGGCATTGCAGTGTCAGGCAGGATGGCCCTTCAAAAAAATATTCCCCAAACAGCACATGATGCAAAGAAAAAAAGAGGCGCAATGAGGTAGCTGTGTGACTAAGCTAAGCGACCCTAGTGGCCGACACAAACACCTGGCCCATCTAGGAGTGGCACTGCAGTGTCAGGCAGGATGGCCCTTCAAAAGAATACTCCCCAAACAGTATATAGTATAGTATTATATTACTTATGGACGATGAGTGCACTGACGACACAGAGGTAGGTACAGCCGTGGCCTACCGTACTGCTTATATATATATAATATACTGTATAATAATAATAACGGACCTGGTGGACACTGTCAGCAGACTGCTAAACTAGTATGAAGAAAAAAAAAGCCACCACAGGTATACAATGTAGATGGATGGATAGTATAGTATTATATTACTTATGGACGACGAGTGCACTGACGACACAGAGGTAGGTACAGCCGTGGCCTACCGTACTGCTTATATATATAATATACTGTATAATGGACCTGGTGGACACTGTCAGCAGACTGCTAAACTAGTATGAAGAAAAAAAAAGCCACCACAGGTATGCAATGTAGATGGATGGATAGTACAGTATTATATTACTTATGGACGACGAGTGCACTGACGACACAGAGGTAGGTACAGCCGTGGCCTACCGTACTGCTAATATATATATAATAAATATAATATACTGTATAATAATAACGGACCTGGTGGACACTGTCAGCAGACTGCTAAACTAGTATGAAGAAAAAAAAAGCCACCACAGGAGTGTTTTTCAGGCAGACAAACGTATACTGGACTGGTGGTCACTGTCAGCAAAACTGTGCACTGTACTCCTGCTATAACTGCTCCCCAGTCCCCACAATTAGGCAGTGTGAGCAGTGCACTCAGCACAGATATATCATGCAGCAGTGCAGCACACTGAGTGAGCACAGATATGGTGGAGCGTTTTTTTCAGGCAGAGAAACAAAGGATTGAACTCACTGGTGGTATAATCAAAACCCTGCACTGTACTCCCTAACAGCTGCTCCCCGTCCCCAATCCTTCCCACAATTATAACTAAGTCACTCAGTCTTTACTGGTCTTTTCTAATATAACGGAGAGGACGCCAGCCACGTCCTCTCCCTATCAATCTCAATGCACGTGTGAAAATGGCGGCGACGCGCGGCTCCTTATATAGAATCCGAATCTCGCGAGAATCCGACAGCGGGATGATGACGTTCGGGCGCGCTCGGGTTAACCGAGCAAGGCGGGAGGATCCGAGTCGCTCGGACCCGTGAAAAAAAAGGTGAAGTTCGGGCGGGTTCGGATCCCGAGGATCCGAACCCGATCATCACTAATTGAGATATGTGCCAGACTACAGAATCAAACTCGGCCCTCCTGCCACTAAAACGTGAGATAGTTTCCATTCAGAAAAAGCTTAATAAATTGTTTCTTAATCGCATGCAGTCTGCTTTTACCAAGTTACAACAGAAGTTCTATACCTTAGGCAATAAATCGGGTAAATTCCTGGATCGCAAACTCTGGGCGCGTCAGCTTAGAAACAGGTCTAAAGCCATACAGTCCCCCATTGGGAAGATATTAATTAACCCTTAAGATATAGTCGGTGCATTTGCCTGATACAGGTTGAGTATCCCTTATCTAAAATTAAAAATGTGTGGGTCCCCTACTGAGATAATGACATAAATATTATATATATTATGTATATTATTGATAAATATATATATTTAAAGATAAAATATATAATACATATGTCATTTTCTCAGCAGGGGATCCAAAAATGTGTGATTTTGAATTTTGGATAAGGGATACTCAACCTGTATTACGAAAAATTGTACAATTTTAAATCTGACCCCTCTATTCCCCAACCAAATGCACTGGTTATTTCCTCCTTTTTAAAAGATCTACTCCTCTTCAAGCTGAAAGTTGAAGATTTTAATTCCATCAATGTCCCCATGGACTGATAGGGAGATTCTGAGTGTTATTCAATCCCTCCCCATAAGGAAGGCACCTGGTCTGGATAGATTTACCAACTCTTTATAAAAAATTTGCCTCCCGACCTTGCCCCTACTCTCACTGCTATTTTTTATATGCTACTGACCAAGGTTCTATCCCTACGGAAATGTTGCAGGCTTGAATTAATACTATTTACAAGCAGGGGAAAGACCCCTCTCTCTGTCAGAACTATAGGCCAATTTCCCTTCTTAACATTGATTTTAAAATATTTTCTAAATTGATTGCCAACAGACTCGCACCGTTTATACCTCAACTTATCCATCTGGACCAGGCTGGCTTTGTAACGGGTAGTCAGGCTTCGGACAATACTTGCAGGGATTTTGACCTGGCTGAAATTCTCATGAAAGAGACATGAAGCCATATTTATTTCGCTCTATGCCGAAAAGGTATTTGATCGCCTACACTGGGGCTTCCTTTATGCTATTCTATTAAATTTTGGATTACATGGAGTGATTGCGTTCTCTATATCTGCCCTATATAGCGCCCCGACTGTTACGGTATTTAGCAATGGCTTTGACTCCTCTCCATTTATCATTTCATTTTTTAAACCCAACAAGGATGTCCCCCTTTTCCCAACTTATGTATGTCTTCACTATTGAACCCTTTCCTGCTGCAATAGGCCAATCTTTATCCCTTTACAACCAAAAATAGGACGGCTCCCAAGCGCTGTTATGATACGTATGTACAAATCCCTTTCTGTCGGACTTCAACACTGTCAATCCTCAGAGAAGAAAACAAAGAGGAATATATTCATACATTAAATATATTCGTATGTATATCTATTCACGTTGATTGTCCTCAACTGACCTTTGGGCAGTGCCCTATGTGCACATCAAGTTTTCTTTAAAATCTTCCAAGTTCATAACATAAAAGCAATCTTCTTCTTAACTTATTGGTATATGGCTTACCCTTGGTAAATGCCCTATATGCATCAAGAGGTATCTTTCTTGCACTCCTTCCCCAAGACAGGACTGGAACCGGTCCAGCTGTTCTCTTTCTAGGATTAATGGAGCACACCAACGAGAAAGTCCAGGCAATATTGGGTATAAACCAATTTATTTACATAAAAATATAAAAAATATATAAAATATTTCCACTATGCCATAGGCCACAAACACCAGAAATAATCTTAGTTGGCATGGTCTACTACACCTCAGACCCCTCAGATGGAAAAAAAGGGGGAGGGGGAAAATCACGGATGGTATAGATTGAGAAAAGGTTATATATCCCAAAAAAATGGCATACAAGTCCTTTACCAATTTCTCCTGGTGAGTGACTCTGTCTGACCTATGGAAAGTGCCAAATTTCACCGACGTGTTTCGGAACCAGATGTTCCTTCTTCAAGGTGTGGGATAGTAATGGACCCTGCCGGTCCTTTTATCCCCCCTGGTTTGGTCACATGTCATCAATTATCCAACCAGAATTAATTCATTTAAAAAAGCCATATACACATAAACATAACAATCAAATTCCATCATTATAAAGAAGGGAATTTCATATATATCAGAATCAGCCTATCCATATTTCTTAAAACACTGCAAAACTTCTTAAGATTCCATTTTACATAAATTGAGTAAAATCCAAAATGTGCACTGAACCCATAAATCCCAAAGCTACCTAGACAATAAGTATCCTAACTAGCATATTCCATCTGTTTGAAAACCACGTATTCCCTCCAACTTTTCCCCACAATGCAACAACTTTATTCCCATGCTCCTTTGCGGGATCCAGCAACATAAAGTGTCCTCGTTGCCATAGCAACCGCACGTATTTCCATCCATCGTGTTTCCATAATGTATAGATCACAATGAGCTTCTCATTTTTCTCAAACTCGTCCTCCCACATTACAGATTAGGGATTCCACGCATCTCGGGAGTCTCCTCCTTCCCCCTGCGATTCACAAGCTCCGTCTATTCGGAGCTCTGGCCGGACCGGAAGTTACGATGACGTATTTCCTGTCTTTGGAACGCAAATACGGAAGCGGACCCGGAGGCAGTGGAATGCATCGCTCTTTAGTATCAGGAGTGTACAGTGTACAGATGTTGCATAATAACTCTTATTATCATAGCCCATTGGTGCCATAAGAGAAAGAACAGAAAGACAAACATCATAATCTTACATTATACAGTTATACATTCCACCTCTAATTAATTAATATTCATAATCGCTCAGTATTTCTTAAACCAGCATATCAAATAAGCGTTTCAATTAGTGAATCAACATACTTTCATTAATCACCACAATTTATAGGGAACATGCAGCACATTGCTCTGTTATTGACATCAGTATTTGTGCCTATAGGAACCATTTGGTCTCAAATTCAACATTGAGACCACGAGGTACCAATGTTTGTAACTCATCAATTTTTCTCATTTCAGCCTGTGCTAATTTTTCTTCCCCATTATTCCTACGCCAGTCAGATTTAATATGCATAATCCCACAGAAACTGGTCAATTGCTTAATATTACAATCATGCTTAAGTTTGAAATGCGCTGAGACATTGTGGCTATCTAGCCCTTTCTTCACATTCCGCACATGCTCTGCCATCCGTATTTTTAGTCGGCGTGTAGTTCGTCCCACGTATTGCGAACCGCAAGAGCATTCCAATAGATAAACACAGTTAGCTGTGTCGCATGTGATAAAGTCTCTAATTTGATGGATCTTATTATTTTGAGCAGACCTATACTCCGTAATCTTACTGTTCATGCTCTTACATGCTTTACACATAATACATGTGCCACAGCGGAAAAAACCTTTTGACTTTATTCTAGTGGTCATTTTATTTGGCATTATCATACTCCTAACTATTTCGTCCTTGATACTATTAGCACGTCGATAGGTAAAAGAAGGGTTTTTGGATATATACTTAGTAAGCAATGGGTCCCGTTCAAGGATACACCAATGCTTCCTAATTATTTTTTCTATTTGCCTATACTGGCTATTATAGTCAGTAATAAAGGGAATACCGTTAGATTGTTTTATTGTTTTACGTTCCTTCCTTAGCATATCATCACGATTCATATCTGCCCCGCATTTCATGGCCTCTGCTACCATGTTACCATTGTATCCCTTTTCTTTAAATTGATTACTCAATGTTAGGGCATGGTGATGGTACGTATCTATATCTGTACAGTTACGTCGAATTCTTTGAAATTGACTCATTGGTATACTTTGTATCCAATTTACGTGATGATTACTTGTAGATTCTATGAATGAATTACAGTCTGTCGCCTTAAGATAGTTGCTCGTCTTAATCTTAAACTCTTCTATATAAATATGCAAATCTAGAAAGTACACCTCCTTCTCACTAATATTGAACGTAAGCTTTATATTAGACTGATTGTTATTAAGATAAAGACAAAAAGCATCCAAATAGGCTTTATCTCCTCCCCATATAATGAGTATATCGTCGATATACCGGACCCTCGGGATTCAGGTTGGCCTGTACTCACACGAATTGAGTTTATTTGCAGATGATGTGCTCCTCTTTATCACGACTCTGAATCTCCCTCCTTGCCCTACATACAATTATTGATCATTATAGTGCAGCCTCCTTTTATAACCTAAAAACTACCAAAACAGAAGCCCTACCCTTTCATTCAAGATTGGAGACCCTGACCCGACTCAAACTCGTTTATAAATACAACAGGAAGAAAGACTTTATTTTGTATTTGGGTATCCACATTCCAAATGCTGCATCTAAATTTATGGAGACTAACTATACACCCCTTTTGCATCAGATTGAAACCTTGTTACAGAATTGGATGAGTTTTGAGGTTTCCTGGTTAGGCAGACTAGCAACCTTCAAAATGACAATTTTGCAAAACTTAGTGTATCTATTTCATATGATGCCTTATATGAACTCCCAGTGGTTTCTTAGTCAAGTCAATACCTTGATACTGCACTTTGTTTGGAAAGGCAAAACCCCTCAGATTGCCTATAAAAGTTTGACCCAGGCTAGATGTATGGGGTGACTAAAGGTGCCTAACTTAAAGGTATATCAATTTGCCTATCTAGTAACACAGATCAGTGAATGGTCCATTACCCCCTGGTACCAAACCCTGGGTTAATTAAACACTGCTACCCTACTTCCACCTTTTGGAATTAGTGTAGACTCAAAAACAATTACATCCTTTATTGTCATATTCTCTGCAAGTCAGATCCAATACCTTAGAGCATAGGATGCCACTGTGGTCTCTTCTAACTGTTTTTCTTTACCCACTCGCAATCTGTCCCTATATGCTCTTTCTCAGTTAATTCTCGATTTGAATGTGGCAGTCAGACTCACTCTCTGCTTGTAGCTGTGCAGCAAGGTTACTTCTGTCCTGTTACACCACTCTCTGGGCTGCTGCAGCACCTCTCTCTGTCCCAGCTGCTGATGCAGCACCTCTCTCTGCATTTAATAGCTGCAGAGTAACATATATAAGCAACTCTACTGTGGCATAACATGTATAAGCGGCTCTACTGTGTTGTCTAACATGTATAAGGTTCTCTACTGTGTAGTGTAACGTGTATAAGGGGCTCTACTGTGTTGTGTAACATGTATAAGGGGCTTTACTGTGTGGCGTAACTTGTATAAGGGTCTCTACTGTGTGGATTAACATGTATAAGTGGCTCTACTGTGTTGTGTAACATGTATAAGGGGCTCTACAGTGTGGCAAAATGTGTATAAGGGGCTCTACTTTGTGGCGTAAAGTGTAGAAGGGGTACTACTGTGAGGTGTAATGTGAATAATGGACAATACTGTGCGATGTAATCTGAAATGGTACTATTCTGAGCCATGCCCTTTCCCCATGAAGCCATGCTCCCATATTTTTGTTGTGCGCCTTAGGCTTGCACTGTGCCTATTTTTAAACATGGGGTGCCCAAAGGAAACTTTCACCCTGAGATCCACAAGGTCTAGAACTGGCCCTGTCAGCAATTTAGGATTTTGAAATATTTTTCTTTTGAAATGAAACATGCACCCTATTCAGTACTGTAGAGGGGGCGCTGAAACATACCCTTGAACCGGGCATTATGGCTACACCTTTGCTTCCATTGCCCCATTCTCTTCCCTGCAATCACAGTGCAACCTCCCCCACATGGAATTGTTTACATATACCAGAATTAGCCTTTGGATCTCTAGCATACTTTGAACCTCTGGATCATTTCACCTCTCCCCACCTAACATTTTGTCTAAGCTATCATCTGGTAATTATAGAGGTTCCATAAGGTTTTATTATTCCACTTATCATGGTAATGAGACAGGCGGCAACTTGCCCATACAATACAGGGGGTGACTGATTTACAAACTACTTTTAGGCTTTAGCAAAAGTAGTTGATCTACCTTACAGCACACATTTTCTCGAAATACTATAATATTTTGTAAATTCAATTTAAATTGTTACATTTTCTTTACTTTATGCCAGCAAAACTTCATAAAATTTGTCTCTCTCAATCAAAATCTTGTTGGAGTAATTGTATGGAGATAGGCAACATGTTTTGTGTGTTTTGGACCTGTCATAAGACTCGCACTTCATGGAAGGGGTGTGATATGGCTGCCCGATGGTCTCCTGACTGCCAGTCAGAATACCGACGCTGGGATCCAGGCAGCATACCGATGCCAGGATCCCGGCAGGGAGGGGTGAGTGCAGTAAGCCCCTTGCAGGCTCGCTACACTCGCAATGCTGAGGGCTCAGTGGTGAGATTCTGCTCCCAATCTATGGGTGTTGTGGACACCCACGAGTGGGAATAGTCCCTGTTGGTCGGCATGCCAAACGACGGGATAGTGAAGGGGCGGGCTGTGTTGGGAGGTCATGTGACTATCGGTCTCCTGACCACCACCCTATGGAAGAAAGTGTTTGCCCTAGCTCACAAAGTTCTTCATTTATTTTTTCAAGAGTCACCCTCTCTAGCTTTATTTCATATGTACCCATCAGATCTGTCAAAGTCAGAGCGCTTTGTTTTAGGGCATATTTTTATTGCTACTAGGGTGGCCATAGTGTAGAATTGGAAAATTCCAGCTCCTCCACCCCTTCATAAAATCATCACGAGTTTACTACAGCTGGGGAAGGTGCAGCACTACTTCTTGACACCACCTAAACTCCCAGAGGCAGCTGTCCCCTCCTTGCATGAATTTATTAATTCCCTGGTTACTTGCTATATATGTGACATGCACTTTTATTGTTTCTGTGTATGTAGTGCTGGAATTGATATCATGATTCCTGACTCCCTTACCTACCTTCCCTTTTTCCTTTCTGTACCCCTTCCCCTATTCCTTGGTTAATGGAACAAAACCTTGATAAAGATTATTGATGAAAAAAAAAAAAAGAATCTATGACAGCAGCAAGAATATAAACCATGGTATAAACCACTAACTCCAGAAGGTCACCCAAAGACAGCATAGAGCCAGCAGGAACTACGACATGCACCTAATATCAGCAGGCAGGATAAGTCTAGCAAGTTCCACTAGCAATAGCAACTGGCAGTAAAATGCACACCCAGAAGGGATAAAGCCCGTACTGTTGGGTGAAATGCATCAGAAAGTGGAAGTTTGTCATTAAATTGAAGAATGCGGCCCCTCCCACAAACTAACTAGCAGAGTTATGGACAGAGAGAGGCCATACAGGACTCAAGGTAGAGTGCCACATGGACTAGGGGGACCAGAGGCTGAGCCACCCACCCCCAAAGGGGCAGAGAAAGCTGAAGTGGTTGTATGCAAAACAGGCATCAATGCCACAATGTGCACTGCACTAAACAACAAAGGCCTTGTTTGAAGATATTTAGTTACTAAGTATACATTTTAAGTAAATTCTCAGTCATATTGCTTTATCATACTGTACTGTATTCTTCAGTTGGTAAAACTTAATATAAAGTTTCTATAATTAAATACGAGAGATGGTAGTTATAAGCCAAGAGAGTCTATGGTTTGACCTTTGCCCTTATTTGTAGTAATCAATAGAAAATCTAATAGGAAACTTTTTATTTTCATGTAAAGAGTACATCAGGGACACTGCCAGCATATTTCTACAGAAAAATAACCTTATACCCCTAGATTGTAATCTACTGTATAAGTAAGACACTCAGACATAGTCCTCTAAAACCACATACAAGCATGGTAGTCCTCTAAAACCACATACAAGCATGCTAACAAAATTCCTGCTGCGATCAACTTGGAATACCCCCATTTTTAGTGTGTAAGGGGGTAATTCAGAGTTGATCGCAGTAGCAAATTTCTTAGCAGTTGGGCAAAACCATGGCCCTCATTCCAAGTTGTTCGCTCGTTCTTTTCCTTCGCATCGGTGCGATTTTCCGCGAACGCTGGGTGTGTTTGTGACATCAAACCAGGAACGACAAGCACTGAACTGATCGCACTGGAAGAGTAAGTCTCGAGCTACTCAGAAACTGCAAAGAAAAATCTTTTAGCAATATTGCGAATACTTCGTTCGCAATTCAGCTAAGCTAAGATTCACTCCCAGAGGGCGGCGGCTTAGCATGTGCACTGCTGCGAAAAGCGGCTAGCGAGCGAACAACTCGGAATGAGGGCCCATGTGCACTGCAGGGGGGCAGATATAACATGTGCAGAGAGAGTTAGATTTGGCTGGGTTATTTTGTTTCTGTGCAAGGGTAAATACTAGAGATGTGCACCGGAAATTTTTCGGGTTTTGTGTTTTGGTTTTGTATTCGGTTCCAGAGCCGTGTTTTGGATTCGGATTCATTTTGGCAAAACCTACCTGAAAATTTTTTGTCGGATTCGGGTGTGTTTTGGATTCGGGTGTTTTTTTTTAAAAAAACCCTCAAAAACAGCTTAAATCACAGAATTTTGGGGTAATTTTGATCCTATAGTATTGTTAACCTCAAAAACCATAATTTCCACTCATTTCCAGTCTATTCTGAACACCTCAAACCTCACAATATTATTTTTAGTCCTAAAATTTGCACCGAGGTCGCTGGATGACTAAGCTAAGCGACCCAAGAGGGCAGCACAAACACCTGGCCCATCTAGGAGTGGCACTGCAGTGTCAGACCGGATGGCACTTAAAAAAAATTGTCCCCAAACATCACATGATGCAAAGATAAATAAAAAAAGAGGTGCAAGATGGAATTGTCCTTGGGCCCTTCTACCCACCCTTATGTTGTATAAACAGGACATGCACACTTTAACAAACCCATCATTTCAGCCACAGGGTCTGCCACTCGACTGTGGCTGAAATGAATGGCTGGTTTGGGCCCCCACCAAAAAAGAAGCAATCAATCTCTCATTGCACAAACTGGCTCTACAGAGGCAAGATGTCCACCTCATCATCATCATCCTCCGATTCCTCACCCCTTTCACTGTGTACATCCCCCTCCTCACAGATTATTAATTTGTCCCCAGTGGAATCCACCATCTCAGGTCCCTGTGTACTTTCTGGAGGCAATTGATGGTGAATGTCTCCATGGAGGAATTGATTATAATTCATTTTGATGAACATCATCTTCTCCACATTTTGTGTAAGTAACATCGTATGCCGATCGCTGACAAGGTGAGCGGCTGCACTAAACACTCTTTCGGAGAACACACTGGAGGGGGGGCAACTTAGGTAAAATAAAGCCAGTTTGTGCAAGGGCCTCCAAATTGCCTCTTTTTCCTGCCAGTGTACGTACGGACTGTCTGACGTGCCTACTTGGATGCGGTCACTCATATAACCCTCCACCATTCTTTCAATGGTGACAGAATCATATGCAATGACAGTAGACGACATGTCAGTAATCGTTGGCTGGTCCTTCAGTCCGGACCAGATGTCAACACTCGCTCCAGACTGCCCTGCATCACCGCCAGCGGGTGGGCTCGGAATTCTTAGCCTTTTCCTCGCAGCCCCAGTTGCGGGAGAATGTGAAGGAGGAGCTGTTGACTGGTCACGTTCCGCTTGAGTTGACAAGTGTCTCACCAGCAGGTCTTTGAACATCTGCAGACTTGTGTCTGCCGGAAAGAGAGATACAACGTAGGATTTAAACCTAGGCTCGAGCACGGTGGCCAAAATGTAGTGCTCTGATTTCAACAGATTGACCACCCGTGAATCCTGGTTAAGCAAATGAAGGGCTCCATCCACAAGTCCCACATGCCTAGCAGAATCGCTCTGTTTTAGCTCCTCCTTCAATCTCTCCAGCTGCTTCTGCAAAAGCCTGATGAGGGGAATGACCTGACTCAGGCTGGCAGTGTCAAAACTGACTTCACATGTGGCAATTTCAAAGGGTTGGAGAACCTTGCACAATGTTGAAATCATTCTCCACTGCGCTTGAGTCAGCTGCATTCCCCCTCCTTTGCCTATATCGTAGGCAGATGTATAGACTTGAATGGCCTTTTGCTACTCCTCCAACCTCTGCAGCATACAGAGGGTTGAATTCCACCTCGTTACCATCTCTTGCTTCAGATCATGGCGGGGCAGGTTCAGGAGTGTTTGCTGGTGCTCCAGTCTTCGGCACGCAGTGGCTGAGTGCCGAAAGTGGCCCGCAATTCTTTGGGCCACCGACAGCATCTCTTGCACGCCCCTGTCATTTTGTAAAAAAATCTGCACCACCAAATTCAATGTATGTGCAAAACATGGGACGTGCTGAAATTTGCCCACATGTAATGCACGCACAATATTGGTGGCTTCGTCCGATGCCACAAATCCCCAGGAGAGTCCAATTGGGGTAAGCCAATCTGCGATGATGTTCCTCAGTTTCCGTAAGAGGTTGTCAGCTGTGTGCCTCTTATGGAAAGCGGTGATACAAAGCGTAGCCTACCTAGGAACAAGTTGGCTTTGCGAGATGCTGCTACTGGTGCCGCTGCTGCTGTTCTTCCTGCCCCCCGCAATACATCTACCCAGTGGGCTGTCACAGTCATATAGTCCTGAGTCTGCCCTGCTCCACTTGTCCACATGTCCGTGGTTAAGTGGACATTGGGTACAACTGCATTTTTTTAGGACACTGGTGAGTCTTTTTCTGACGTCTGTGTACATTCTCGGTATCACCTGCCTAGAGAAGTGGAACCTAGATGGTATTTGGTACCGGGGACATACTACCTCAAGAAATTCTCAAAGTCTCTGTTAACTAACGCCGGATACCGGACGCATGTCTAACACCAACACAGCTGCCAAGACCTGAATTATCCGATTTGCAGCATGATGACTGCTGTGATATTTCATCTTCCTCGCAAGGGACTGTTGGACAGTCAATTGCTTACTGGAAGTAGTTCAAGTGGTCTTCCGACTTCCCCTCTGGGATGATGATCGACTCCCAGAAGCAACAACAGCAGAGCCAGGAGCAGTAGGCGTTACACACAAGGATCCATCGGAGGAATCCCAGTCAGGAGAGGACTCGTCAGACTTGCCAGTGACATGGCCTGCAGGACTATTGACATTCCTGTCTAAGGAGGAAATTGACACTGCGGGAGTTGGTGGTGTGGTTTGCACTGGGAGCTTGGGTACAAGAGGAAGAAGGGATTTAGTTGTCAGTGGACTGCTTCCGCTGTCACCCAAAGTTTTTGAACTTGTCAATGACTTCTGATGAATGCGCTCCAGGTGACGTATGAGGGAGGATGTTCCTAGGTTGTTAACGTTCTTACCCCTACTTATTACAGCTTGACAAATGCAACACACGGCTTGACACCTGTTGTCAGCATTTCTGTTAAAATAATTCCACACCGAAGAGGTGATTTTTTTTCTGTAATTTGACCAGGCATGTCAATGGCCATATTCATCCCATGGACAACAGGTGTCTCCCCGGGTGCCTGACTTAAACAAACCACCTCACCATCAGAATCCTCCTTGTCAATTTCTTCCTCAGCGCGAGCAACACCCATATCCTCATCCTGGTGTACTTCAACAGTGACATCTTCAATTTGACTATCGGGAACTGGACTGCGGGTGCTCCTTCTAGCACTTGCAGGGGGCATGCAAATGGTGAAAGAAGCCACCTTTTCCCGTCCAGTGTTGGGAAGGTCAGGCATCGCAACCGCCGACACAATTAGACTCTCCTTGGGGATTTAGAAGAACGCACAGTTCTTTGCTGTGCTTTTGCCATCTTAACTCTTTTCAGTTTTCTAACGGGAGGATGAGTGCTTCCATCCTCATGTGAAGCTGAACCACTAGCCATGAACATAGGTCAGGGCCTCAGCCGTTCCTTGCCACTCCGTGTCGTAAATGGCATATTGGCAAGTTTACGCTTCTCCTCAGGCGTTTTAATTTAGATTTTTGGGTCATTTTACTGAACTATTTTTTGGGGATTTTACATGCTCTCTACTATGACATTGGGCATCGGCCTTGGCAGACGACGTTGATGGCATTGAATCGTCTCTGCCATGACTAGTGGCAGCAGCTTCAGCACTAGGTGGAATTGGATCTTGATCTTTTCCTATTTCACCCTCCACATTTTTGTTCTCCATTTTTTAATGTGTGGAATTATATGCCAGTAATATTATGATATCAATAGCAATGGACTACTGTACTGTACAACTATATACTGTTGGTCACCAAAATGCTGCACTGTACTTCTATATAGACTGCTCACAAAAATGCAGCACAGATATGGAATGAATACTTGCAGTGACACAGAGCTGCAAGATACAGCAATGGCCTACTGTACTGTACAACTATATACTGTTGGTCACCAAAATGCTGCACACTGAGCACAGATATTTGCAGCACACTGAGCACAGATATGGAGCTTTTCAGGCAGAGAACGTAGATATTAACAGCACACTGAGCACAGATATGGAGCTTTTCAGGAAGAGAACGTAGCCACGTCCTCTCCGTTCAATCTCCAATGCACAAGTGAAAATGGCGGCGATGCGCGGCTCTTTATATAGAATTCGAATCTCACGAGAATCCGACAGCAGGATGATGATGTTCGGCCGCATTCGGGTTAACCGAGCAAGGCGGGAAGATCTGAGGCTGCCTAGAGCTGTGTAAAATAGTTGAAGTTCGGGGGGGGGGGGGTTCGGATCTCGATGAACCGAACCCGCTCATCTCTAGTAAATACTGGCTGCTTTATTGTTACACTGCAATTTAGATTAAAGTTTGAACACACCACTCCCAGATCAAACTCTCTCTGCACATGTTATATTTGCCACACCTGCAGCTCACATGGGGGGTCATTCCGACCCGTTCATCGCTGCGGTGTGAACGGGTCAGAACTGCGCCTGCACGGCAGCCGCATTGCACACAAAGCGACCAGAATAAAGAAAAAAGTGATCACTAGCGCAAGAAGATTGTGTTTGGAGGGCGGATGTCTGACGTCAAATCTGGGACCTTCATTGCTGGATCGATCGCATAGGGTAAGTAACTGCAGGGCTAGTCTACTTCTGCACAAAACTTTTTTAGCCTAGCTGGGCTGCACAAGCGATCGCAGCCCTGCTATGCTAAAATACACTCCCTCATAGGCTGCGTCTAGTTGATCGCATGAGTAGCAAAAAGTTGCTACGTGTGATCAACTCGGAATAACCCCCATGGTTTTGCCCAACTGCTAACAAATTTGCTGCTGCAATTAACTCTGAATTAGGCACTAAATCCACTTCAATTCTTCTCTGTTTATGGTTTTCTTAAAATAGACTCCTCTCCAGTTTTTGGATATTTTCTGGAAGCCCAGGAAGGTCATACCACTTGGATTTTGGTTATGCTGTAGTTTGAAGTTATGTGATAGGTTGTGGGTTTCTATTCCTTTCTACAATACTTAACCTTGTCCTCCATCAACTTATCGGTTGATACCTACCAATATTATCTGAGGATTGCCTACCAAGAACACATTAAGCCTGGTACTGTTTAATTAAAGAAGATATCAATGTACCCATTCTATTAGAAAACTGTTTGGCATAGATCTTAATATCAGTATTTAGTAATGCTATCAGACTATAGTTGGAGACCAAGGAAGGATTCTTCCCAGTTTTAGGGAAAGCAACAATCTGATTCTAACATTCAACATGGGCAGAATTCAAAGCTAGACAGTTGAACTGATAGTGGAGACAAAAGGGGTAATTCAGACCTGATCACAGATATGCTAAATTTAGGACATCTACGATCAGCTTCCCTAACATGCGGGGGTACGTCCAGCACATGGCTAGTCTGCCCCACATGTCAGGCCCTATCCCCCACCCCCCACAGAAGTTTAAAAGCTTTGCACAGTGACAATGCTTTTGTACTTCAGGAGTAGCTCCCTACCAGTGCAGCTCCAGCGTGCTGGCAGGGAGATACCCGTTGCTGCTCAGGTCACAGCGGCTGCATGTGATGTCACGCAGCCGCCAAGGCCCACGCCCCCCAATGGTCTGGGCATGCCTGCATTGCCCAGACCGTGCCTCCTAAATGGTGGCCAAACGCCGCCGGCCCGCCCCTTCCCTTCCCACCCAGCGACCACCTCTGCCTGTCAATCAGGCAGAGGCGATCGCTAGCCTAAGACAGCCATCAGCTGTCTGGCATGCGCCGGTGCACTGCGGCACCGGTGCATGCACAGTTCAGAACTGATCGCTGCTGTGCGCAAACAGAAGATAACTCATTGCTCATGGAGAGTAATTAAATAATTATGAGAGCCCACAGCCTCATCTATTTTAGTCTTAAGGTTGTCAGTACAGACTCCCAAATCAACGGACTGATGACAAGACTGAAGACCATCTCTAAATTCTGCAATAATATTAGCCTGCTGGGAATTAACAGAAAAACTAGGAACAGAAAGCAACAACAGAGGTTACAGGAGAGTTGGTTCCCATACTACAGTTAATTACAGGAAAACACTTCAAATTGAAAAGGCACAGCAGACTCACAGAAATAGAAGGAGAATAAGGCAGTGTGCAACCCCACTCAACCAAGCCAATATAGGGCATAATATAGCATCTCAGTTCCCAAACATACTGTAATGTGACTAATTAAGCAGGTAATGCCCCTCAGTACAGCACAGCCATATCTAAAATGTCTGCTAACCCGGTTATATTGTTCCAGCAATTTGTGTGAGAGAAGGATTCCCAGAGTTCTACTGAGTGTGGAGTCCACTTAAGAGATAGCTGCCCAACCAGGGATTAGCTAAGGGCCCCAATTGCAGCTGGAAGGTCTTTCAGCTGACATGGTCATGCCAGCATCAGCACACCCCCAGAACTCAAGGCAGTGGCATTGCACTCCAGGACTGGGCCACAGGCACAAGCAGCTCTGCATGTAGTACTGTTGGGCAGAGGAGCGAAACAGAACCTGACAAGCACTGTGTATGTGGGCTGCAGTGCAGGTAAGTTCCGTGTGGCTGCCTCCAACGCCACAAAACCCCGGAGCGACAGACAAACATGTCTGCCTCGTTCTTTGCTAGGCCATGCCAACAGTGTAACACTTTTTCATTTTAAAATTAATTTTAGATCAACATATTTTAGTTCTTGTTGTTGGAAATAAAAAGGCAATTACAACAACAATTTATACCCAAATGTGTTTTTTCATAAAAAATCATTAAAACCACCCAGTGTTATTTAATGAGTACGCAAAACAATTATCAGTTAACTATAGCGTTAATCTATATATATTATTATAAAGTTAGAGGTAAAGAATAAAAACAATATGCATACCATGCTTAGATAACAATATTTGCCATGCTTATATAAATATGCTGTGCTTAGTAAATATTATTTATGCCATGCTTAGTCAATAAAGAGCCATTAGATGCTAAAAATAAAAAATATCCATTTATTAGTGCTTTACCAACAGTAGATGTTCAATTTGTTTGACAATTTATTCAAGTTCCAAAACTATCCAGGAACAATTTTATTTATTGCTAACAGCATCATAAAATGTATTTTACTGGCTATGCTATAGCGAAACAGAACCTGACAAGCACTGTGTATGTGGGCTGCAGTGCAGGTAAGTTCCGTGTGGCTGCCTCCAACGCCACAAAACCCCGGAGCGACAGACAAACATGTCTGCCTCGTTCTTTGCTAGGCCATGCCAACAGTGTAACACTTTTTCATTTTAAAATTAATTTTAGATCAACATATTTTAGTTCTTGTTGTTGGAAATAAAAAGGCAATTACAACAACAATTTATACCCAAATGTGTTTTTCATAAAAAATCATTAAAACCACCCAGTGTTATTTAATGAGTACGCAAAACAATTATCAGTTAACTATAGCGTTAATCTATATATATTATTATAAAGTTAGAGGTAAAGAATAAAAACAATATGCATACCATGCTTAGATAACAATATTTGCCATGCTTATATAAATATGCTGTGCTTAGTAAATATTATTTATGCCATGCTTAGTCAATAAAGAGCCATTAGATGCTAAAAATAAAAAATATCCATTTATTAGTGCTTTACCAACAGTAGATGTTCAATTTGTTTGACAATTTATTCAAGTTCCAAAACTATCCAGGAACAATTTTATTTATTGCTAACAGCATCATAAAATGTATTTTACTGGCTATGCTATAGCCAGTAGACAACACTTGTATGTAGTAATTAAGCCTACATCTGATTGTTACTAATCTTAATATTAAGAAAATAAAATGACCGACTTCACTAAAGATAATCCATAGTACATTATTAAAGCACAGCAGTGTAATGCTTTCTAAATGGATCAAAACTCACAAATAATACGTCGCATTTCTGCACAATTTTCATCATTCCATCTTCCAGTGTCATACATTTCTACACAAACCTCTGCTCCCCTCTCATTATTCGGTTCACCAGGATGCCAGTTTGAGTAGACAATGTTTTCACCATTTGGATATTTAAAAGTGCCCTCTTTTTGTACATCATTTATGCCCAGAAATATGGCTATCGGAGATTTTTTACGAATATCTAAGATAGCTTGGTTCTCCTCTGCATTTACAGGTGAAGGTAGCTGACCACCTGCACGGGCACAAACTAACTTTGCTTCATTATAATTAGCTTGGGCATTATTTAAAACATAAATCTTTCCAACAGATGTTGTTCCTCCTTCGGAAAATGTAAAAGCTGAAAAAGAATAAATATATAATATATTATATATGGAACAAGAACAAATAAACATTATAAGTGTTATTATAATACATTTTGATAAAAAGGCTAAGTTATTGTTTATTATTTATGTAAAGTACTTTGTGCAATATATTATAATGCACAAGTATTGATATGTATAAAATTGATTTACAGTCTGAAGTAAATCATTATCAATAATAAATTCTCATTTGCAAATGAGCAAAGCTTTGTTGTATTTGGTAATCTAATTTGCAGGACTTTATTTTCGTGGTACATACATTTACTGCATATGTCTGCATCCCACCATAACAAACCAAGAGAATAATAGTGGGGATTGTGAGTGGCATAGTAGTTAGCTACTGTAACAAAATAGGGGACCCCTTAAAGCACATCAAAGCTGTACCTCGTTGTGCTCAAATGCAAAATGCCTGCCGTGAGTGAGTCAGCAGTTTGCAGGCAGCTTTGATAATGGGTGTCTTATTAGGCAAAAATACATCTTATTCAGATGATTATTCAAATGAGATGCGCAAACACTGTGCTGATTAAAATGATATGCACCATGTGTGTGACTACGGCTTTATCTGCATACAAAATGCTATTGTATGTTACAGTGTTTTCCAGGAAAACACTGTAATGTAGCATCTGTTCACCTCTTTATAGAGGAGGGTCCAGAATGTGAGGGAAGGAACATGGTGATTACAGGGGGGAGAGGAGAGGCCAGAGTGTGATGGAGGAGAGCATGGGACTGGAGTGTGAGGGAAGGAGCAGGGTGATGAAGGAGAGGAGGGGCAGGAGTGTGAGGAAAGGAGTAGAATGATGGAGGTGGGGATATTGGCAATGTGTGAGGGAAGGGACAGGGTGATTTAGGAGAGAATGCGGCCAGTGTGTGACGGCAAAGGATGAACAACCATTGAACAGATCAGACTGCAGCCTAGGGTTCCAGTGCTTGGATGCTCCCTATTGGAGCATAGCCTCACCAATCATGGACAACTTTGAGATGTACCCAACTCCTCCCAGTAATTTTAGCATTGTGAAATTGTGGCAGATGTCAGGGTAGAGGTGCTGGAAGGGAGCAAACACCAAGAAAGAAGATGCAGAGTACATAGAACAGAGTTTGACGATAAGTAGTTAATTCTAATTATAATAAGTATGATGTTGGATTGGTTTTGAGAGCTGGTGTTTTGAGTTTAATAGGAATGGGGATGGGTGGAGTTTAATGAAGGTTGTGGGGCTCTAGGGTTCATTGTGTTGTAAAGAGAAGGGACAAATCCTCCTAGCCTCTCACATCAGCTAGTTATACTAGTATTAGGCAGTATAACAGTTATGTGAACTTATTTTGAATAGTAATTAAGAATATATGGAGGGCGAGGCAGGCAAGAGCAACATTGAGTTTCATTGTGAGTAATTAAAATATTGACCACAAAGCAGTGCATTTCCCACACACTGGAGAAGGCATATACCTTATGCCATCTCTGGCTTTATTAGTAACCTATTAACAGCCAATTTTTCCCCAAAAAAGTTTACTGGCCATTCTTTGTCACCTTTGTTTGACAACCACTCCACTATAGATTGCAAGCTTAAATAAGTGGGGTCTTCTTCCTTCATCTACTCTTTACTTTGCTTGTCTGCACCATCTCCTCTTCCTTAGTATTATTTTGCAATCAGTGGCTCTAAAATCAGGGATGAAGCTATGCTTCTGTCACCCAAGGCAAAGTCTCAGATTGGTACCGCCTCCCCCTGTCTTCCTTTCCCCCACATACTTATATACCATGAGTCCATACAGATGCCCCTTACATGCCCTTAGACTCTATCATATACCTTATATGCCATCATACTCACCTAGATATGCCATCAGACCCGGTCACATTCACAGACTCCACCCCATTTACAGCTGTTTTTGAAATTTCCCATGCTGGCTTTTGAACACTGTTAAAATGCAATACCAGTTCTACTATATAGACCCACAATGAGCATCATGTATGTATTGGGTCTTAAAATCTCTCATTTTTGTTTGCACATCTATTGGATGCATCATGAAGGGACTACAGTATATAACTGAATTGTTGCTAGCACTACAGATGTGGTAAAGTGATTAGTGAATCAACTCACACATAGGGGGTCTATTTACTAAGCCTTGGACAGAGATAAAGTGGATGGAGATAAATGACAAGCCAATCAGCTCCTATCTGCCATGCCACAGGCAAGGTTTGAAAAATGACGGTTATGAGCTGATTGGCTGGTACTTTATCTCCGGCCACTTTATCTCCATCCAAGGCTTAGTAAATAGACCCATACATTGAATATCCACCATTGTGTCTCTCTTTTTGACCACAAACTATTTGGCAGATGTTTTTGTCAAGTGAAATTATTTTAAGAACTGCTTGTGTTGCCGAAAGGACAAGTTCAAGCTATTACATGTAATCATGTATCTAACTGCAGCTTATACACACTTCTAGAGTATTATTTTGCACATACTGTGCTATTTTCTTTCACAAATATAAGAAATACATAACCAAATATCATAGCATTACACATAGTAATACAAACCATTTTTCTGCTGTGTTAAGCTTGATTGCAGTTTATTTACACGCTCATCAAAAATTGCAATTTGTTTTCTAAGAGCTTCGAGTACTAGAGAAAGAGTACTAATTAATATCTGTATGCCTAGTGGTCCAAGTAGCAATGAAACATGATATATAGCAGCTCACACATAATTATAATGCTTGCTATAGTTACAAGGCAATAGTGTCATCTTGAAGTTATTCAGATACTTTCAGGCAAATGTATTAAGACTGGTGAAGTGATAAGTGGAATGTGATAATGCACCAGCAAGTTATTACGGGTTAGAAAAATGACAGTTAGGAGCTGATTGGCTGGTACGTTATCACCTTCTACTTATCACTTTTTTATTACTTCTCCAGGCTTAATACATCTGCCCCCTTATTTGTAACTTGTTTTGTTGTTCTATTTGTCACTTAGTGTCAATAGCTGAAAGATGAAGCCAATAGTATTGACCACACGTGCATCTATGGAACCTGGAGGGATCTTCTCTATCTGTGCTCAAGGCTCCTTAATCTTTTATTCTCTCTACCACTTAGGAACATACAGTATTCACTGACTATTTTGAGTAGTATCGACATCAGTGCACACTGTCCTATGCGATTTCAGAAACATAAAGTCTCCAATATCTAATAAACAGGCAGTGCTGCTGATTTCACCAGTTACAAACAAATTTTAAAAAGATCAATACTTTTTTTAAATTGTATGTGATATATGTGAAGTATTTTGAAATATAACAAATAGAAATTCTGCTTAATTTCATACAGTTTGCATTTATAACACTTAACCCAAAATATTATATACCAAAATACTGTATTTATTCAATCATTACTTGCTGGACTACAGGTTGACAAAAGTGCAACAATATCAATAATTTCCAAAATACCATTTAATGCTAGGTTTACAATGTTAATATTTGATGCACTTTTTTTAAATAAAAGAAAATCACCACTGACTTTAAGGTTCAGGTAATACATTCTATACAATAGTTATTGATATGGGTATTGTTTAAAAAATAATTGTTTAAAAAATAATTATTTCAAACTCAGTGGCATAGTACTGTATAAAGTAATTGCAACAATCTAATAAGTTTACCTAAGACTCCACTGTCCCCTCTGTCACCGTTTGGGCCAGGAAGACCCTGTTCTCCTCTTAATCCGGGTGGTCCAGCAATTCGTTGTAGTCCAGCTGGTCCTGGAAGTCCTGAAATTAATGTTTTTAAAACACTAATAAATATATATGTTAATTTTGATATTAAATGTGAATCATTGCATTGCTTCCTATGTTCCTAACGAATATATTCAAAAGACATTTTCACAAATAAAATGTAATTTATTACTATGAAAAAGTTGGAAAGCAAATTCAGTTACACCATTCTAATATACAGTGGTTGTAGTATTTCACCTTGTTCTCCTGTTTCTCCTTTAAGTCCATTTTTACCATCCTTGCCTGGTAGACCATCTTTACCGGGGGCACCACATGCGATAATGGAATAAGCATTGATGTCTGGGTCTTTACATATCTGAGTTCCGGATAACACTAAGGATACATTTAGCAGGACACAGAAAACACGGAAAGCTTGCATATTCCAAATGTCATAGATCTACAGTATAGATGAGGAAAGAAACATTTATTAGAGGTACTGTAATAGTATTCCCATTACTGCAGATGAGTAAAGTTGTTGCTGCAAGGGAGTTGCACAATAGTTCTATTTTCAGAGTATAAAGACACAATACTTTCATAAATATACCAAACAGAAAAATATATATACTGTAAGCAATCTTTAAAGCAATAAACAATTATTCATAAAGTAAATGTGTTATTTTTCTCTTTGGATCATGCTGAAAATTACCAATCAGATATGAAGAATATGAGAGTTAATGTTACCAGCAGTAGTACAAGTAAAGAAATGCTTACAGTGCAGACCTTTTATACTACAGGTTGAGTATCCCTTATCCAAAATGCTTGGGACCAGAGGTATTTTGGATATGGGATTTTTCCGTATTTTAGAATAATTGCATACCATAATGAGATATCATGGTGATGGGACCTAAATCTAAGCACAGAATGCATTTATGTTACATATACACCTTATACACACAGCCTGAAGGTTATTTTAGACAATATTTTTTATAACTTTGTGCATTAAACAAAGTGTGTGTACAGTCACACAATTCATTTATGTTTCATATACACCTTATACACACAGCCTAAAGGTCATTTAATACAATATTTTTAATAACTTTGTGTATTAAACAAAGTTTGTTTACATTGAGCCATCAAAAAACAAAGATTTCACTATCTCAGTCTCACTCAAAAAAGTCCGTATTTCGGAATATTCCGTATTTCGGAATATTTGGATATGGGATACTCAACCTGTAATAAATTGTTTCCTTATTTGAATAATTTGTATGGGCGGATCTGTCATGTTTTAAAATGGGACAGAATTCAATATCCTGAAAGTGATAAATAAGGAAAATGTATTAGTATAACATAAATAAACATATGAACAAGACAATAATGAGCAAAATATCTAAACTAAATAAAAATAAAAAAGTATTTTCCATTTATAATATTGCTCAAAGTGAATGTTGTAACTTGTGTACTATGCACATGCATTATGGTGCTAGATACCAAGTTTTTGTACCAATTCCTTTTCTACTTTCCTGTTTTCTCTTAGCTAGTGTGTGGCTCATATCTCCATGTCACATTCACTAAGCTATTCACATATTTATTCAACTAGTGGTTGACGTGTGAATTTAGAAGTGGGTGTAAATTTAAATTGAATGGCCAGAGATCACCCAGTCCTCCAGAATCTTCAGGGACTAAAATAGTGTGAAATAAATTTTAGATTCTTAATTAATATTCCTGCCACCAGCTGAGCATTAGGTCCCTTAAAATAAGAATTTACTTACCGATAATTCTATTTCTCATAGTCCGTAGTGGATGCTGGGAACTCCGAAAGGACCATGGGGAATAGCGGCTCTGCAGGAGACTGGGCACAAAAGTAAAAGCTTTAGGACTAGCTGGTGTGCGCTGGCTCCTCCCCCTATGACCCTCCTCCAAGCCTCAGTTAGGATACTGTGCCCGGACGAGCGTACACAATAAGGAAGGATTTTGAATCCCGGGTAAGACTCATACCAGCCACACCAATCACACCGTACAACCTGTGATCTGAACCCAGTTAACAGCATGATAACAGAGGAGCCTCTGAAAAGATGGCTCACAACAATAATAACCCGATTTTTGTAACTATGTACAAGTATTGCAGACAATCCGCACTTGGGATGGGCGCCCAGCATCCACTACGGACTATGAGAAATAGAATTATCGGTAAGTAAATTCTTATTCTCTCTGACGTCCTAGTGGATGCTGGGAACTCCGAAAGGACCATGGGGATTATACCAAAGCTCCCAAACGGGCGGGAGAGTGCGGATGACTCTGCAGCACCAAATGAGAGAACTCCAGGTCCTCCTCAGCCAGGGTATCAATTTTGTAGAATTTTACAAACGTATTTGCTCCTGACCAAGTAGCTGCTCGGCAAAGTTGTAAAGCCGAGACCCCTCGGGCAGCCGCCCAAGATGAGCCCATCTTCCTTGTGGAGTGGGCATTTACAGATTTTTGGCTGTGGCAGGCCTGCCACAGAATGTGCAAGCTGAATTGTACTACAAATCCAACGAGCAATAGTCTGCTTAGAAGCAGGAGCACCCAGCTTGTTGGGTGCATACAGGATAAACAGCGAGTCAGATTTTCTGACTCCAGCCGTCCTGGAAACATATATTTTCAGGGCCCTGACAACGTCTAGTAACTTGAAGTCCTCCAAGTCCCTAGTAGCCGCAGGCACCACAATAGGTTGGTTCAGGTGAAACGCTGAAAACCACCTTAGGGAGAAACTGAGGACGAGTCCTCAATTCCGCCCTGTCCGAATGGAAAATCAGATAAGGGCTTTCACAGGATAAAGCTGCCAATTCTGACACGCGCCTGGCCCAGGCCAGGGCCAACAGCATGACCACTTTCCATGTGAGATATTTTAACTCCACAGATTTAAGTGGTTCAAACCAATGTGACTTTTTGGAACCCAAAAACTACATTGAGATCCCAAGGTGCCACTGGAGGCACAAAAGGAGGCTGTATATGCAGTACCCCTTTTACAACGTCTGAACTTCAGGGACTGAAGCTAGTTCTTTTTGGAAGAAAATTGACAGGGCCGAAATTTGAACCTTAATGGACCCCAATTTCAGGCCCATAGACACTCCTGTTTGCAGGAAATGTAGGAATCGACCCAGTTGAATTTCCTCCGTCGGGCCTTACTGGCCTCGCACCACGCAACATATTTTCGCCAAATGCGGTGATAATGTTTTGGGGTTACATCCTTCCTGGCTTTGATCAGGATAGGGATGACTTCATCCGGAATGCCTTTTTTCCTTCAGGATCCGGCGTTCAACCGCCATGCCGTCAAACGCAGTCGCGGTAAGTCTTGGAACAGACAGGGTCCTTGCTGAAGCAGGTCCCTTCTTAGAGGTAGAGGCCACGGATCCTCCGTGAGCATCTTTTGAAGTTCCGGTTACCAAGTCCTTCTTGGCCAATCCGGAGCCACGAATATAGTGCTTACTCCTCTCCATCTTATCAATCTCAGTACCTTGGGTATGAGAGGCAGATGAGGGAACACATACACTGACTGGTACACCCACGGTGTTACCAGAGCGTCTACAGCTATTGCCTGAGGGTCCCTTGACCTGGCGCAATACCTGTCGAGTTTTTCCCAACGGTTTATAATCATGTGGAAGACTTCTGGGTGAAGTCCCCACTCTCCCGGGTGGAGGTCGTGTCTGCTGAGGAAGTCTGCTTCCTAGTTGTCCACTCCCGGAATTGCTGACAGTGCTATCACATGATTTTCCGCCCAGCAAAGAATCCTTGCAGCTTCTGCCATTGCCCTCCTGCTTCTTGTGCCACCCTGTCTGTTTACGTGGGTGACTGCCGTGATGTTGTCCGACTGGATCAACACCGGCTGACCTTGAAGCAGAGGTCTTGCTAAGCTTAGAGCATTGTAAATGGCCCTTAGCTTCAGGATATTTATGTGAAGTGATGTCTCCAGGCTTGACCATAAGCCCTGGAAATTCCTTCCCTGTGTGACTGCTCCCCAGCCTCGCAGGCTGGCATCCGTGGTCACCAGGACCCAGTCCTGAATGCCGAATCTGCGGCCCTCTAGAAGATGAGCACTCTGCAACCACCACAGGAGGGACACCCTTGTCCTTGGTGACATGGTTATCCGCTGATGCATCTGAAGATGCGACCTGGACCATTTGTCCAGCAGGTCCCACTGGAAAGTTCTTGCGTGGAATCTGCCGAATGGGATTGCTTCGTAGGAAGCCACCATTTTACCCAGAACCCTTGTGCATTGATTCACTGAGACTTGGCTCGGTTTTAGGAGGTTCCTGACTAGCTCGGATAACTCCCTGGCTTTCTCCTCCGGGAGAAACACCTTTTTCTGGACTGTGTCCAGGATCATCCCTAGGAACAGAAGACGAGTCGTCGGAACCAGCTGCGATTTTGGAATATTGAGAATCCAATCGTGCTGCCGCAACACTACCTGAGATAGTGCTACACCGACCTCCAACTGTTCCCTGGATCTTACCCTTATCAGGGAATCGTCCAAGTAAGGGATAACTAAAATTCCCTTCCTTCGAAGGAATATCATCATTTCGGCCATTACCTTGGTAAAGACCCGGGGTGCCGTGGACCATCCATACGGCAGCGTCTGAACTGATAGTGACAGTTCTGTACCATAAACCTGATGTACCCTTGGTGAGAAGGGTAAATTTGGACATGAAGGTAAGCATCCTTGATGTCCCGAGACATCATGTAGTCCCTTTCTTCCAGGTTCGCAATCACTGCTCTGAGTGACTCAATCTTGAATTTGAACCTCTGTATGTAAGTGTTCAAAGATTTTAGATTTAGAATCGGTCTCACCGAGCCGTCCGGCTTCGGTACCACAACAGTGTGGAATAATACCCCGTTCCCTGTTGCAGGAGGGGTACCTTGATTATCACCTGCTGGGAATACAGCTTGTGAATGGCTTCCAAAACTGTCTCCCTTCCAAATGCCGTTTGAAATCCGCCTCACCTGACCACTGTCGTGTCCATAACCCTCTACTGGTAGAAATGGACAACGCACTTAGACTTGATGCCAGTCGGCAAATATTCCGCTGTGCATCACGCATATATAGAAATGCATCTTTTAAATGCTCTATAGGCAAAAATATACTGTCCCTATCTAGGGTATCAATATTTTCAGTCAGGGAATCCGACCACCCCAACCCAGCACTGCACATCCAGGCTGAGGCGATTGCTGGTTGCAGTATAACACCAGTATGTGTGTAAATACATTTTAGGATACCCTCCTGCTTTCTATCAGCAGGATCCTTAAGGGCGGCCATCTCAGGAGAGGGTAGAGCCCTTACAAGCGTGTGAGCGCTTTATCCACCCTAGGGGGTGTTTCCCAACGCACCCTAACCTCTGGCGGGAAAGGATATAATGCCAATAACATTTTAGAAATTATCAGTTGTTATCGGGGGAAACCCACGCATCATCACACACCTCATTTAATTTCTCAGATTCAGGAAAACTACAGGTAGTTTTTCCACACCGAACATAATACCCCTTTTTGGTGGTACTCGTATTATCAGAAATGTGTAAAACATTTTTCATTGCCTCAATCATGTAACGTGTGGCCCTACTGGAAGTCACATTTGTCTCTTCACCGTCGACACTGGAGTCAGTATCCGTGTCGGCGTCTATATCTGCCATCTGAGGTAACGGGCGCTTTAGAGCCCCTGACGGCCTATGAGACGTCTGGACAGGCACAAGCTGAGTAGCCGGCTGTCTCATGTCAACCACTGTCATTTTATACAGAGCTGACACTGTCACGTAATTCCTTCCAACAGTTCATCCACTCAGGTGTCGACCCCCTAGGGGGTGACATCACTATTACAGGCAATCTGCTCCGTCTCCACATCATTTTTCTCCTCATACATGTCGACACAAACGTACCGACATACAGCACACACACAGGGAATGCTCTGATAGAGGACAGGACCCCACTAGCCCTTTGGGGAGACAGAGGGAGAGTTTGCCAGCACACACCAGAGCGCTATATATATACAGGGATAACCTTATATAAGTGTTTTTCCCCTTATAGCTGCTGTATCTTTAATACTGCGCGTAATTAGTGCCCCCCCTCTCTTTTTTAACCCTTTCTGTAGTGTAGTGACTGCAGGGGAGAGCCGGGGAGCTTCCCTCCAACGGAGCTGTGAGGGAAAATGGCGCCAGTGTGCTGAGGAGATAGGCTCCGCCCCCTTATCGGCGGCCTTATCTCCCATTTTTCTATGTATTCTGGCAGGGGTTAAATGCATCCATATAGCCCAGGAGCTATATGTGATGTATTTTTTGCCATCTAAGGTATTTTTATTGCGTCTCAGGGCGCCCCCCCCAGCGCCCTGCACCCTCAGTGACCGGAGTGTGAAGTGTGCTGAGAGCAATGGCGCACAGCTGCGGTGCTGTGCGCTACCTTATTGAAGACAGGACGTCTTCTGCCGCCGATTTTCCGGACCTCTTCTGCTCTTCTGGCTCTGTAAGGGGGACGGCGGCGCGGCTCTGGGACCCATCCATGGCTGGGCCTGTGATCGTCCCGTTGGAGCTAATGTCCAGTAGCCTAAGAAGCCCAATCCACTCTGCACGCAGGTGAGTTCGCTTCTTCTCCCCTTAGTCCCTCGATGCAGTGAGCCTGTTGCCAGCAGGACTCACTGAAAATAAAATTTAAACTTTTACTCTAAGCAGCTCAGGAGAGCCACCTAGATTGCACCCTTCTCGTTCGGGCACAAAAATCTAACTGAGGCTTGGAGGAGGGTCATAGGGGGAGGAGCCAGTGCACACCAGCTAGTCCTAAAGCTTTTACTTTTGTGCCCAGTCTCCTGCGGAGCCGCTATTCCCCATGGTCCTTTCGGAGTTCCCAGCATCCACTAGGACGTCAGAGAAAAATAAAAACATGTTCTATGTCATCAGTTTCTCTGCAATGAGGGACCTCTGAAGAAATTAAGTCTTCCAGGACAGACAGTGTCTTGAGCTCGCCTTTGGTATGCATACAGGAGATCATGTGGTACAGAAGCCACCTATTTGCATAGGAATAATATGTCATTTTCATACAACAGAGGTTCAACCAGATAATGAATAGTGATGGGGCAGGACAAAATGTGAACTTCTCTGATCAAACATCCTGGATAGACACTAACATCCCATGTCACTCCAGTTGTCACCCCTCTGTGTCTCTAAAATGCCATTCTCTATGAATATCTAGACCACCTTGCCCCAAGTCTCTACTGTACCATTTCCCTTGCATTATTAATTATTATTATTATTATTATTATTATTATTATTATTATCCTTTATTTATATGGCGCCACAAAGGTTCTGCAGCACCCAATTACAGAGTACATAAACAAATAATCAAGCAGGAAAACAGCAACTTACAGTTGACGACAATATAGGACAAGTACAGGGTAGATAAACATAGCTACATCAGCAGATGACACTGGAATAAGCATCAGGTGGCAGAAGACTGCTGGATTTGGTGCAGTTGAATATTATTAAAGTAAGAAAATGATAAGCACATGAGGGAAGAGGGCCCTGCTCGTGAGAGCTTACATTCTAAAGGGGAGGGGTAGACAGACAGGGGTGAGACAGATGGGGTACATAGAGAGCGTGGAACAGAGGTTTAGGATGAGATTTGGCTGGATTTGGTGAAGAAGTGGGTCTTGAGAGCCTGTTTGAAGTTTTGTAGAGAGGTGGAGAGTCTGAGGGGGAGAGGTAGGGAATTCCAGAGAAGTGGTGCAGCAAGTTAAAAATCTTGGAGGTAGGAGTGGGAGGAAGTAATCCGAAGGCAGGAGAGTCGGCGTGCATTAGCAGAGCGAAGAGGACGGGTGGGAGTGTAAAGGGAGATAAGGTCAGAGATGTAGATGGGAGAGGAGTGGGTGAGGGCTTTGTAAGCAAGTGTGAGAAGCTTGAAATGGATTCTGAAAGGGAAGGGGAGCCAGTGAAGGTCTAGTAAGAGAGGTGAGGTGGACGTAGTGCGTTTGGTAAGGAAGATGAGCTGGGCAGCAGCATTGAGGATAGACTGGAGTGGAGAGAGGTATTTGTCAGGAATGCCAGTCAGGAGGAGATTACAGTAGTCCAGTCTGGAGATGACCAGTGAGTGGATAAGAGTCTTAGTAGCATCCTGGGTCAGAAAGGGTCTGATCCTGGAAATATTTTTTAGATGAAAATGGCAAGTTTGTGAGAGGTGCTGAATGTGTGGTTTGAAGGAGAGAGAGGAGTCAAATATTACTCCAAGACAGCGCACTTGGGGGCTAGAGGAGATAGTAGTGCCATCAATAGATAATGAGATTGTAGGAGGTTAGGTTATGCGGGAGGGAGGGAAGATGATCAGCTCGGTCTTACACATGTTAAGTTAAAGAAAGCGCTGGGACATCCAGGAAGAGGTAGCAGAAAGACAGTTGGAGATACGAGTGAGGAGAGCAGGGGAGAGGTCTGGATAGGAAAGATAGATTTGAGTGTCATCCGCATAGAGATGATATTGGAAGCCAAAAGAACTAATGAGCTTACCTAGTGAGGACATATAGAGAGAGAAGAGAAGAGGACCAAGGACAGAACCTTGGGGTACCCCTACAGTTAGTGGAAGTGAGGGGGAGGTGGAGTCGTGAGAGGAGACAGAGAATGAACGGTCAGAAAGGTAGGAGGACAGCCAAGAGAGGGCAGTGCCACGCAGACCAATGGAGTGAAGGATTTGCAGTAGGAGAGGATGGTCCACGGTGTCAAAAGCAGCAGAGAGATCCAGCAGCATGGAGGTCATTGCCTACTTTCGTAAGGGCAGTTTCAGTGGAGTGGAGAGGACGGAAGCCAGACTGGAATGGGTCAAGCAGTGAGTGTGAGGAAAGAAAGGAAGTAAGGCGGTTGTAGACAATACGCTCAAGGAGTTTGGAGGCAAAAGCGAGGAGAGAGATGGGTCGGTAGTTGAAGACAGTGTTTGGATCAAGGGTAGATTTTTTTAAGAATAGGAGAGATGAGTGCATGCTTGAAGGCAGAGGGGACAGTGCCTGATGAGATGGAGAGATTGAGAAGGTGGGAAAGATGGGAACAAGCAGAAGGAGAGAGGTAGCGGAGGAGGCGGGAGGGGATAGGGTCAAGTGGGGAGGTGGTGAGGGGACAGGAACGAATGAGGGCCATGACTTCCTCTCCAGATGCATGGGAGAAAGATGTCAGAGTTGGTGCGAGGGATGAGGAGGGTTGGTAAGGGATGGGAGAAGGCTGGTTACTGATGGTTTGGTGTGATATGATGTCCTGACGTATGGAGTAAATTTTGGATGTGAAGTAAGTGGCAAAGTCAAGAGCAGAGAGTAAGGAAGGGAGATGAGGTGGAGGTAGGCAGAGGAGTGAGTTGAGAGTGGAAAAGAGGCGCCGGGGGTTGGAAGACTGGGAGGAGATGAGGTTCTTGAAGTATGACTGTTTAGCAAGAGAAAGGGCAGCACTGAAGGATGAGAGCATAAGTTTGAAATGGAGAAAGTCTGCCTTAGAGCGTGATTTCCTCCAGTGTCGCTCAGCAGTACGTGAGCATTTTTGCAGATATCTGGTGCATTTGTTGTGCCAGGGTTGAGGTGTTAATTTGCGAGGGTGAATAGTGGTTGGTGGAGCAACAGAGTCAAGAGCAGAAGTAAGGGATGCATTGTATGTGGAAGTGGCTTGTTCAGGGCATGAGAGAGAGAGAATAAAAGAGAGAAGCGAGTCAAACAGGGAGAAAAGGAATGTGGTGTCAATAGCTTCAATGTTACGCTTAGTGATGGTAGCCTTAGGAGGTAGAGATGGGGAAGTCGAGAGAGATAGATTAAAGGAGAGCAGGTGGTGGTCAGAGAGGGGAAATAGGGAGTTGGAAAAATCAGAAATATCACAGCGGTGAGTGAAGACCAGATCCAGTGAGCTCTCATTCACATGGGAGGGTGAGGAGGTCCACTGGGAGAGACCAAGTGAAGAGGTGAAGTTAAGGAGTGTAGAGGCAGGGGAATGTGTGGGGATGTCAATAGGGATGTTGAAATCGCCTAGGATAATGGAGGGAATGTCAGAAGAGAGGAAGTGAGGAAGCCAGGAAGCAAAGTTGTCGATGAATTTGGAAGCAGTGCCAGGGGGGCGGTAAATGATAGCTACTCTAAGATGTACTGGTTGGAAGAGGCGTATAGTATGGACCTCAAATGTAGAGAATGTAAGGTATGGTTCTGGTGGTATGAGTTGGTAGGAGTAACTAGAAGGTAAAAGGACCCCAACACCACCCCCATGGCGACCCCCAGGTCGGGGTGTGTATGTGAATGTGAGGCCCCCAGCAGAGAGAGCAGCAGGAAAAGTAGTGTCAGAAGGCGTAATACAAGTTTCAGTAATGGCTAGTATGTGTAGGGAGTTGGAAATGAAAAGGTCATGAGTGGGGACCAGTTTGTTACAAACAGATCTGGCATTCCAGAGGGCACAGGATAGAGGGTATGAGTTTGTGGGAGAGATGTGAATGAGATTATCATGGTTGCTGTAGCGATGAGGTGAGATTAACTTTGAGGGCAGGTATGATGAGAGAGTGGTAATTGCATCTCTACAGTTCCACTTCCTCCTCTGTGTATATCCATCATCATCCCCTCGGCATGTCTTCAGCACCATCCTCATGCATCTCTCCAGCACCATCCTCGTGCATCTCTCCATCTCATCTCTTGCATCTCTCCAGGTCAGCCTCCTTCATCTCACCAGTGCAGTCCCCTGTGTCACTCTTGTTTACCCACCTGCATCTCTCCATTTCATGCCCACTGCCATTCCCCATGCTTCTCTTCACCACCATCTTCCTGTATCTATCCAGCATCCTCCTCCTTTGTCTCTCCAGCTCAGGCCCCTGTGTCTCTCCAGATCCCCTTCAGTCTCTCCAGGTTAGCTCCCTTGGTCTCTCCAGACCCCCTTCTGTCTTTCCAACTCACTTTCTTTGTCTCTCCAACTCCCTATTGTATATGGATTTTCAGCCCCTTTTATTTCTCTACTTCAGCCCTCTATACCTCTCCAGTCTGCATTGTATCTGACCTGCAGGCACGGAACACTGTTTTTATAGTCAGGGAGATTTTGATGAACTGCTCAACAAAAAGGCTGATTGATCAGGGCCTTACATGAGAACAGAGTGCAAGTCATAATTAGCCCAGGGCCCTCAGGAAGGAGGTACAGATTAGGCACTGAGAATAGATATGTGATTGGGGCATATGCACTTGTGTAGGGGGCATCCACATCTGCTGTTGCTTTTTTAAACATGGTTTAGGGTTTTTATCTTTGCTGTTTGTTAACTAATACTACTTTACAGTAATGATAATCCACACAAGATTCTTAGTAAATTTCTGTGTATTATTGTTTTCTATTGGAAATACTTGTGATTTGGTTTGATTGGCTATTGGTAATACATTACTATTTTGCAAAGTATTTTTAAACAGAAATAACTGCTGTGTGTTTCTGCCACTGCTCTGTTACTTAGTTTAGCCAGGTAGCCTGTGGCCTATGGTGGCACCCCTGAAAGTGGATTGTGGCACCAAAAGTACCAGCATACCCCTGTGTGATCTAGAGGCATGCAACATACAGCTGTGGCACTACAGACCCCAGCCTGCCCTTTTATATTGAAACACACCTGCAGGCCACAGCTGAATAGCTCAACATAGGGTTAATGCAGGCCACATCTAAAACAATGGCCCTCATTCCGAGTTGTTCGCTCGTTCTTTTTCATCGCATCGCAGTGAAAATCCGCTTAGTACGCATGCGCAAAGTTCGCACTGCGACTGCGCCAAGTAACTTTACTATGAAGAAAGTATTTTTACTCACGGCTTTTTCTTCGCTCCGGCGATCGTAATGTGATTGACAGGAAATGGGTGTTACTGGGCGGAAACACGGCGTTTCAGGGGCGTGTGGCTGAAAACGCTACCGTTTCCGGAAAAAACGCAGGAGTGGCCGGAGAAACGGTGGGAGTGCCTGGGCGAACGCTGGGTGTGTTTGTGACGTCAACCAGGAACGACAAGCACTGAACTGATCGCACAGGCAGAGTAAGTCTGGAGCTACTCTGAAACTGCTAAGTAGTTAGTAATCGCAATATTGCGAATACATCGGTCGCAATTTTAAGAAGCTAAGATTCACTCCCAGTAGGCGGCGGCTTAGCGTGTGTAACTCTGCTAAATTCGCCTTGCGACCGATCAACTCGGAATGAGGGCCAATGTATCCAGGTAGCCTGCAGTCTCCTACCTGATTAGCTGCCTGCAGGGAGAGGGGATGGAACCTTGCCCTAGATAGGACCGAGGGGAGGAGATAAGCTCATGCTTTTGTAGGCAAAGTGTGCTGAAGTGTGGTGCAAGTAGGACACTGTGATGTAAAAGGTGCAACTGGCTGAGAGGAGAGCAGTATGCCCAGCCGGCAGTGTGTGTACACAGGAGCACCACCAGAGAGGAATCCAAGAGAAAAGAGTGGCCCTGCATTTAAAAGTGAGACTTCAGCAGCAGCATCAGAAAACCTCACTGTGAAAACAGCTAATAGAGTTCAGCAGCACAAACTAATATAAGAAGGGAAACCATGCAAGGAAGAGGGTTTATGACAGCCAAGGGAGATCCCATTTTGGGTAGCAGTTATCCCCAATATGTGTTATAGAATCTGTGAGCCCAGTACTAATAGCAGCCCTGCAGCTCAGAGGGGAAAGCCCAACAGCAGCATAGCACACATAGCCTGCAGGTAAAACACAGTTTTCCAAGAGCCAGCCTGCATGCCAGCAGAAAATTAAGCCTACATAGGGAAGCAGCCCTGTATTAAGAATGCAGTCTGCCTTCAAGACATTCTCGCACTTAAAGACACAGCTAGGTTTAAAGACACAGTTGCAGTCAAAGTCACAACCTCATCAAGAAGAAAGCAGCCCCGTGGCTCACAGCACAGCAGAGTTTCAGGCAACTGCTCAGTGACCGCCGAAGTATGCCAGAATGAGACTGGGTGTAAGTGGATGACAGCATTCTTAAGCCATGAGTAACCAATATGCCCCGTACCCTGGTACATTTAAGGGAACGTCTTTAGCCGGTATAACTTATCCTCTCTATTTAACGGAGTTCTCCCATCTTTGCCCATAGTGAGAAGCAATATACATTGTGCATTTATACACCAACATTTACGTTGCTATCCAAGGGTCCATTGTACAGTGTGTTACTTCATGCTATTCTGCCACTTCTTATTTGCATATTCACAGAAAAGGAACATTCCTGCTATTTCCCCTTTGCCATTGCGAAGTGACATTGCCTGACTTTAATTGCTTATATAGTGACCCTTTGCCAAAAACCCTGTACACAGGTAGAGGAGGAACACTTTTGCAGGACGCTAGTTTCATAACGGGTACCTGACACATATCCAGGTATATTGTTTGATTTATTGAACGTTATAATATTGATGCATATTATTGATGTGTTTTGATGTATTTATGATATTGAATGTGTTATGGTCCATCATTGTCGTAAATGCTAACGTATTGAAAAGTTCATTGTCATGTGGTGCACATGCACATTCTCATGTGGTATGCATGAAAACTGTGATACAGTCTATGCATGCTATTTAGCCATTATTTATTGTGATAGTGAATATCAGACTTGTATATTGCCTTAGTAAATGTTATCCCGCATTATATCGTGATTTGCCATAGTTAATACACAGGGTAATGCTCTTTGCTAATTTACAGCTTGTTTTATACGTATGTCATGAGCTGTTGAAAAGTCTCTGCTGACCCTCTAATAAAAACTAATTTCTTTGAGATGAGACCTGATTCAGCGTGTCTTCAAGGGTTCCCACATTTCTCATCTCTCCTCACCGGAGTGAAGAAACCAAAGCAGATTTCAGGGTAAACACACCTAACACATTACGCACCATGTGGGGGTACATGAAGTGGCGTCAAGAACAGGATTCGCGGAGTCCAAAGTGAGAAGATTGGCAGCTCGAAGAGACCATATCGACTGACCAGCCAGCCCGAGCCCCGGATTACCATCCGGCAGCGGAGTGAATCCACCAGTTCCATCAGCATCACAGAATAACTCAATTACCCTTCCTTATTACTTTGAGGCCCAATGGCTCCCACAAACACTGAAGAAACCCATGTTGCAGAAGGAAGCACTCTCGCCGAGTTCAAGTTAAAGATGCGTTCTATGTTTTGACTGTATTCGCTAAGTGACCAGCAACAGGTTGAATTACTTATTGGGCAACTTAAAGGTTCGACCCTTTTTGACATGACGTCCTGGTCGATAGAGGAGAAGAAGACTGCTGAGCAAGTGTTGAAGCGTTTGTCAACTACATTCGATACCTGAACTGCATTCACTTTGGAAGTGCAATTTTACGGGTGCAAGCAGAAAGCAGGAGACTTCTCCCTTACCCTGCAAGTTCAAGCTGTCGATAAAGATGAAGTAAAGAATACAGACAAGGCGTTAATCAATCAGTTGATCGAAGAAGCCAATGGGGAGGGAACTCAAGCCCAATTGAGAATTCTGCAACTGCAACTCCAGCAACATAAGTTCTTGAACGTCAAAGAGACAGCTATTGAGGTGATAGGTACAGCTGCAATGCCAAGCGAGTAGTTTCCAGAAATGCCAGGATTCTCAAGTTAAGCACACCCTATGTCTCTGGGAGCGAACACTGTTTCTCAAGGGTCGACCCACTACAATTGTTGATGAAGCAAATGGAAGATCTGACATTCGTAATGGCAGTGATGCATAGAGAGGTATACAGTTTGGCCCAATCTCCAGCATCTGATTATGGGGAGTCAAGATGGAGGCCGAGAAGACGGAGGCCTGATGATTGGTGGAAACCACCCTGAGGACAAGAGAGGAGACATTCAGATAATTTTGATTTGCAAGGCCGCCGCATTTGCCGGAGGTGCCAGAGGGCTGGGCACATTAAGAGGCAATGTCGGCAAGAAGTGTCTTTAAACTGCAACACCGAAAGGGTGGGGTCGAAGCCTCAGGGTGAATAGGAGTAGATCTGAGTCCTGAAGAATGGTGGCCTCTGTACTTTGGAATGTGCCCAACCATCCCCATCATCTTAAATGGCATAGAAATCATAGCTCTGGTGGACACAGGATCCCAAATTACTACCATTCAGTTATCAGTGTTCAGACATTATTGGGATGACGAGCAACTGTTGATGCCACCCTCTTTGTGGCTACAATTGGTCGCTAGTATTGGTCTGGGAATCCCCTGTGTAGGATACTGGGAGGCTGATATGAGAATTGGGAAGGTCCACCTCCCACTACAAGGATGCCTGATCACTAAGAGCAATGAGGGAAAAGCACATCCCATGATCTTGGGGATAAAAGTTTTACAGCAATGCCCAGTTAAGTTACTGTACGCTTTGAAGAGCGAGGTGCCCCACCTAGTGACAAGGCAGTGGCAAGTCATGCAGAAAACCATTAAGGTACTCCAGGGTCACCAAAGATTCACCCATGCTTCCATAGAGATAGGGACTGTTAGATTGACGCACAACAACCTGTCCATCTCCAAACGAACTCAGAAACCATCCTCTGGGAAAAGCACGCTGTAGACCCATGGACAAGAGTTACGAAGCTTTGATTGAACCATGTTTGGCATCTCCTCAGCAAGCAGTCATGGTAGCCAGCAGTTTAGTCACAGTGACAAATGGTAGGGTACCAGTCCGGATACTTAGCCCCCACAACCACACTGTTAAATTATATCAACAGCAACCATTGGCCAAGCTCTTATGGACTTCATTTCAAGATGTCATCTACCCATCACTACAAGCTAATCAGCACCAAGTGCTTACCAAAGGTGGTGCTGCAGGCACCTCAGCACAACACTGGTGGAAGGAGATACAGATTGGAGATTCACATACCTCAGAGGATCACAAAGATGGAGTCCACCAAGTGGTAAAAGAAAATCACAATGCATTCAGCCATAGTCCCACAGACCTGGGGGTGGTGAAAGAGATACAGCACCGGATTCTGACTGGAGATGCACCGCCAATGAAAGAGAGACACCGCCCATTAGCCCCAGCATTGTATTAGCCCATGTGATAGATGTTAGAAGACTTGAAGGCCAACGATATCATTCAGAAGAGTCATATCCCATGGGCAGCCCTGTTGGTGCTAGTCCAAAAGAAGGATGGCTAGCTAAGAGTTTGTGTGGACTCAATGCCATCACTCATAAGGATACATATCCTCTGCCCCAAGTTGAGGAGTTCTTGACAGTGCTCAAATCAGCTAATTACTTTTCCACTCTGGACCTGACCAGTGGCTACTGGCAAGTCCAGATGAAAGAAGAAGATAAAGAGAAGACTGCCTTTGTTACCCCAATGGGACTCTATGAGTTCAATTGAATGCCATTCGGCCTATGGAAAGCCCCCGACACCTTCCAAAGCGTGACTGAGAATTGTTTGGGCCATAAGAATTTTGACATAGTCCTTTTATACTTGGACAACATCATCATATTCTCGAAAACATACCCCGACCACCTACAACATCTCCTGGAGGTCTTCCAGCAACTATCCAAATTTGGGTTAAAACTGAAGCCATTCAAGTGCTACCTTTTGAAGCCACAAGTTCAATACCTATCCTGAGAAAAATAAGGCAGTAGTAGAATGGCCTATTCTGCAGACCGTCAAACACATCCAACGCTTCCTAGGATTTGTAGGATACTATAGGTGGTTCGTAAAGCATTTTGCTAAAGTTGCAGCTCCATTACTGGAAACACTGTGAGGGGTCCTCAAGGATGTCTATAACAAACGGATCCCCATCCAATGGATGACTGAGCGGCAGAAGGCATTTGACAAGTTGAAGAAAACTCTGACTGAGTCTCCAGTGTTAGCTTACATAGATTACAATCATCCTTTCCAGCTGTACATGGATGCTAGTAAGCAAGGGTTGGGAGCTGTATTCGTCAAATTCCAGGATGGTCAGGAGTGGGTAATCGCATATGTTAGCTGCAGCCTATGCACCACAGAGCGGAACGAAGCCAACTACAGCACATACAAGCTCGAATTCCTTGCATTGGTGTGGGCGGTAACTGAAAAATTCCAAGACTACCTCACTGCAACACCTTTCTTGGCTTACACAGACTGCAACCCACTGACTTTCCAAGTTACCACCCCACTGGGAGCATTGGAGCAGCGGTGGTCCTCTCGACTGGTTAACTACCGGTACCATGTAGAGTACTGAAGTGGGCGCAGCAACGCAAATGCTGATGCACTCTCCCAGTTGCCCTTAAGTGACAGAAATGCAGAAAACATGGGAACAGATAGAAACCTCTAACTTCAGCCTGCAGACTGAGGTGCCCATGTAGTACTCAATGTTCCCTGCCCCCGCTGGGTCGCCAGATGAAGGTACAAATGATGACTGGGCTGTCTGGCAAGGCGAAAGTCGGACGTTACAATGTGTGATACAGTTGCTATTCTTCCAGCAAGACCTGTCCAGAACTGAAAGGCAGGACGCAGCCCCAGAGTTACTTCAGTTGTGGAGGCAAAGGGACTATTTAAAAATACAAAAGAGTTTGCTCCTGCGATAAAGCATTGACCCAAAGACACACCTACTGGTTGAGCAAATGGTGGTGCCACCTTGGAGGCATGCCACGATCGCTCTGGGCACTTCGGGTCTCAGAACACAGAAGCAACTGTACGCCGATGGTTCTATTGGGGAAATATGCTTCAAGATATCGAAAACTGGTGCAAGTCGCGTGAACGGTGTATAGTGCAAAGACCAACTCCATTGAGGGAAAAATTCCCACTACATCCAATTGTGACTCGACAACCATTGGAGATAGTGGCCATCGATCATGTGAAACTGGAGACAAGCAGTACAGAATACCAGTGTACCATAACCATCTTTACCACTATACGAAATTTGCTGTCGTCCTCCCAGTCTGAAATCTCACTGCAAAACAACCACAGAAATTGTATGGGGAACCTTCATATGACCCTATGGGTATGCCACCATCTTCCTTTCATATCAAGGCCCCGCATTTAAAGCCCTTCTCTTTCAAGAATTGTGCCAACTGTATGGATGCAGGAAATTGCACAACACTGCATACCATCCTCAGTGTAATGGGGTCTGCGAAAGAAAAAAAAACAAATGGCGATCAATATGCAGTGCCTCTACCCCAAAGATGTGACACTGCTAGCCAAACTCATATTCGTGTACAACAACTCTGTGCACGCGTCCATCAGGTACACTCTGTACTACCTGATGTTCGACCATCAAGGTAAACTACCTGCCAATGTTCAAATGGAGCTGCCTGCCCTTGATATCGCTGAATCCAGCTTTCAAACTATTTGGTTGGTGGAGCATCAACACAGACTAAAGATTGCTCAAGCAACAGTGGATTGGAGAATGGATGTCATCCGTGAACGACAAAAGGACTATTATGATGAGAACGTCTATGCAAGTCCACTGACTATAGGCACCAGAGTTTGAAATGCATCAATCAGTGACATAGCAAACTGGATCACCATTGGGAGCCTGAACCCTATCTAATTGCATGAATACCTGATCCTGAGATTGCAATCTACCAGATAGCCAAAAGATACGGAGGACGCTCGAAAGTAGTAAACCGAACAACCTGTATCATTGCTGCCACAAGACCCGTTGAGCCTATTGCTGAGCATGTGGTGGCCTGTTGTAACCATGGATAGGGACCAGGACACCAGTAGCCTACAAATACTTGATAAAATTCCTGAAAATGCCCCTGCAGATAATGAACTGAGACGCTCATCTAGAAGCACCCAAGGAACTTTTCCTGCACATTATACAGTATAGAGAGGTTGGCAGGTAGAAATTGTTAATATTTACAGTCTTCTCTTTTGATTGCATTTATATGTTTTGCATTTAACTGTTGTTTATATGAAAATGTTATGTTTTATGCAAAAACTGTAGAGATAGTCAGAGACGTGCTCTGGTACACCTCATGAACATTTGACATTTGAAACATGTTGACTGGAACGGCCAGTGTCATGGAAATGATTCATGAACTACTGTGTGATCTAGGGGCATGCAGCATTCAGCTGTGGCACTACAGACCCCAGCCTGTCCTTTTATATTGAGACAGACCTTCAGGCCACAGCTAAATAGCTCAACAGAGGGTTAATGCAGCCCACATCTAAACAATGTATCCATGTAACCTGTGGTATGCTACCTAATTGGCTACCTGCAGGAAGAGGGAATGGAACCTTGCTCTAGACAGGACCGAGGGGAGGAGAGAAGCTCCTGCTATTGTAGACAGAGTGTTGAAGTGTGGTGCAAGTAGGACATTGTGATGTAAAAGGTGCAACTGGCCGAGCAGCATGCCCAGCCAGCAGAGTGTGTATACAGGAGCACCTGGCATGGGGCAGCACAAACAGTGGCGGCTGTGCTCTGTGGGAAGTCCCAGGGGGAAAGTGACAGCAGCAGGGAGACTGCAGCCCTGGTAGAGACGCACTGAAATTGACAACGACAGGTCTAAGGTGCCATTTCACGCGGCTCCCAACTGGGACTAAGAGGTGAGCTGCCACATTAATAGCCTCCACAGCAACTAGAGAGGAATCCCAGGGAAAAAAGTACCCATGCATTTAAGAGTGAGTGTTTCATTCCGAGTTGATCGCTTGCTAGCTGCTTTTTGCAGCCGTGCAAACGCATAGTTGCCGCCCACTGGGGAGTGTATATTTGCTGTGCAAGGGTGCGATCGCATGTGCAGCTGAGTATTACTAAAATAGTTTGTGCAGTTTCTAAGTAGCTCAGAACTTACACAGCCCTTGCAATTACTTCAACCTGTCCGGTCCCGGAATTGACGTCAAACACCCGCCCTGCAAATGCTTGGACACGCCTTCATTTTTCCAAACACTCCCAGAAAATGGTCAGTTGACACCAATAAATGCCTTCTTCCTGTCAATCTCTTCGTGATCGGCTGTGCGAATGGATTCTTCATTAAATCCATTGCACAGCAACGATCCGCTTTGTAGCCATACGACGCACCTGCGCATTGCGGTGCATACGCATGTGCAGCAGTGACCTGATCGCTGTGCTGCGGCAGCGTGCGATCATGTTGGAATAACCACTGAGACTGCAGCAGCAGCATGAGAAAACCTCACTGTGAAAATAGCTAATAGAGTTCAGCAGCACAGGCTAATATAAGAAGGGAAACCCTGCAAGGAAGAGGGTTCATGGCAGCCAAGGGAGGTCCCATTTTGGGAAACAGTTATCCCCAATATATGTTACAGAATCTGTGAGCCCAGTACCAGCAGCAGCCCTGCAGCTCAGATGGGAGAGCCCAGCAGCAGCATAGCACACATAGCCTGCAGGTAAAACACAGTTTTGCAAGAGCCAGCCTGCATGTCAGCAGAGAAGTAAGCCTGCATAGGGAACCCTGGGGTATATTTACTAAGGTTCGTATTTCTAGTGATTTGGTGGGAGATTAAACTCAAATTACATTGTTCAGGTTTTTTTTCAACTTTTGGAATAAAGTGCATGTAATTTACTAAACTGCAGAGTTGTCGTCTTTTGTATTTTCCGATGTCGATGTGATTCGTATTGTCGGGCAGTGTTTTACAGGAGTGATTTGTAAAACACTGCCGGACTTAACACAAAAAAATCCCCTCCGGATCAGTGAGATCCGTACAGGGCTACTTTGTGTACATTATATGAAGTTAGTAAAGTGTGAAAAATCCCCCAAAAAATTGTGTGGGGTCTCCCCTCCTAAGCATAACCAGCCTCGGGCTCTTTGAGCCGGTCCTGGTTGAAAAAATACAGGGAAATAAATGACTAGGGTCCCCCCATATTTAATCAGCCAGCACTGGGCTCTGCGTCGGGTCCTGGTTCCAAAAATACGGGGGACAAAAGACGTAGGGGTCCCTCTATATTTTTTAAACCAGCACCGGGAACCACTAGCCAGAGAGATAATGCCACAGCCGGGGGACACTTTTATAGTGGTCCCTGCGGACGTGGCATTACCCCTTAACTAGTCACTACTGGCCGGGGTACCCTGGAGGAGTGGAGACCCCTTAAATTAAGGAGTCCCCTCCTTCAGCCACCCAAGGGCCAGGGGTGAAGCCCGATGCTGTCCACCCCATCCATGGGCGGTGGACGGGAGGCTGATAGCCATTGTGCAAAAGTAAAGAATATTTGTTTTTGTAGAAGAACTACAAGTCCCAGCAAGCCTCCACCTCAAGCTGGTACTTGGAGAACCACAAGTACCAGCATGCGGGAAAATAACGGGCCCACTGGTACCTGTAGTTCTACTACAAAAAAATACCCCAAAAAATACACAAGACACACACCGTGACAGTATATATTTAATTGACATCCATGCACACTTACACACACACATACTTACCTATGTTGACACGGAGCACCTTGGTCCTCTTGTCCAGTAGAATCCACGGGGTACTTGTAAATAAAAATTATACTTACAAACAATCCGGTGTAGATCTATCCTCTTCCTTCACTTTGTTATCCTCGTACTTGTTGAAAATAAAAAAACGAAGAACCCGGTCCACGCTACTAAAGGGGTTCCATGTTTACACATGGAACCCCTTTCCCCGACTTGCGGAATCCCCATGACTCCTGTCAGTGAAGGTCCCGCCAGCCAATCAGGGAGCGACACGTCATGGCACTCTCCTGATTGGCTGTGCGCTCCTGCACTGTCAATCAGGAGGAGCGCACTGGTTACAATGTAGCGTAGTGGCGCTCCATTATAACCAATGATGGGAACTTTATGGTCTGCGGTTAACCACAAAGTTTTTTGGGGTTACCCACAAGTAACGTGGACCGGGTTCTTCGTTTTTTTATTTTCAACAAGTACGTGGATTACAAAGTGAAAGAAGAGGAAGTACCTATTCTGTGAGTTTTTAGTTTGACCTGTGTCCTCTGAAATCCATGATAGCACACTGGGGGTAATTCAGAGTTGATTGCAGAAGCAAATGTTTTAGCAGTAGGGCAAAACCATGTGCACTGCATGTGTGGCAGATATAACATTTGCAGAGAGAATTAAATTAAATTTCAGTGCTTCGCTGTGGCCAGCAAAGCACTGGCTACAGAGCAGTAAAGCTGTGTACTGTATTGCATGAACCCTCTTAGCACTGCATTGTTACATTTAGGATGCATTTTTATCACGACTGTGTACGGGGACACATCTGTAGCAGTCTACACTGTCCTATCTGAGGAACACTAGGTTCTTTTGTGTAGTTTTGGACTGGGGCATGAAGGACCTACCAGGGAAATGCAATAATAGAGGCCCATTAAGGAGTGTGGCCAGTTGCTGGAAGGGGTTTGGCCATCCAAAGAGCAGTGGTCAGCCATTAACAGATCACCACATACCTCCCAACATGAATCATCTCCAGGAGGGACATAATGCTCTGCTTCTGGATTTTTTCTCTTAATTCAAGATTGCGGGCATTTATTTTGAACAGGTAATGGATAAGAAAGGTGTTTCAGCATAGAAGATGGCAATCCTAAATTAAGAGGGAAGTCCAGGAGCAGAGCATTCTGTCCCTCCTGGAGAGGGTCATGTTGGGAGGTATGTCACCATAGTATACTATATAAATAAAATTCATATCACACTAGCAAGACATACGGTCATCTTTATCACTATAAGGGGAGGAACAGCAGACTAGGAGCAGGTGTGCTGGGATTGGAAGCAGAGGTGCTAGGATTTGGTGGGGAAGGGACAACAGACTGGGAGAATTTGTGCTGGGATTTGGAGCAGGTGTGCTGGTACTGGAAAAGGGAGGAACAGCAGATTGGGAGGAGGGACTAGGAGGGAAAAGAACTGGTGCTAGGTGGGACTAGGAGAGAAAAGAACAGCAGACTGGGAAATGAGATGCTGGGACTGGGACGGGAAGGGACAACAGACTGAGAAGATCAATGTTGTGACTTGGAGCAGGGTTGCTGCAACTGGGAAGGGTAGAGAAAGTACACTGCAAACAAATATGCTGGGACGGGAGGGGACAGCAGAATGGGAGAATGTGTGCTGGGAGCAGGGAGTAACAGCAACTTGGACAAGGGGTGCTAGGAGGAAAAGACACAGCAGACTATGAGCAACACTCAGAAGAAGAAGCTTCAGTCACCTGGTGAAGCAGAGCAGGCCTCACAAACAGTCACTCCCATGAGGCTGCTGAGCATCTCCATAGGTTAGATCAGCATTTGATGAACTTCTCCAATCAAAGCTCGACACATGCTCCTCTGACCCTTCAGCAGAGTCTCATGGCAATTATTTCCCAGTATTGCATTGCGCAAGTAACTGCTGGACCAATTACCTGCCTGCCGCAAGTAGCCACCACCAGGTCAATCAAAACAGCCTTGATGACTGTTTTGGCAAGCAAGTGCAACTGTGCCAATATCGCTCTAGGCCCACTCTCCTGTGACATAGGGCTTGGCTACTAATCAGTGGGGACAACTGGGGATTTCTCCAAATCCCCGACAGCCCAGTCTGTGCCTGCTTTTGTAGTCCAGAACTATAGTCACTTAAACATAGCTGTATATTTTTACTGCAATCATTTTCAGCTAAATATAAAATGTATCATTCACTTACTATGTTTAAAATTGGCACTTCTAAATAATCCATACAACTAGTGAAATAAAATCATTGATAGAGAACAGTGTGTAAGAAAAAAGTATAATAACATTGATATTTGCCCTAATTTCCATTACTCTTATTTATTGGGTATTATCTCTGTATGTTTTTTTCCCCATTTATTGTAACTAATAGCAGAAATAGGAAGAAATCAGTCAAACAATGTAATTTTTTTAAAAATACTTGTCTGAATATTTGTCCAGAGTATGGAAGCGACTATAAATCTTGTATTAATTTGTAATTTTTAGGTGACCTTTTTCAGAGAAACTGATTACTAGCTTCAACTTTTATTTAGGCATTTAATTGAACATACCCTCTTAAGTTGTGAAGAGTCAATATTTTAACAGCAAATTCTTCTCTAGTACTTTCTGAGAAGGAAATACTGTATGTAAAACTAACCTAATTTCATCTGATTATAACAAAATACAGAAGCAATAGTTTGCAATGCAAATGTTTCTTCCTTCTACAAATTATTATAATGAGACAGTGTTCCTAGCAGTGTTTACCTAAGACAATATCACAACAACATCATTAGAAATTGGTAATACCAAACTATTTTAATTAAGAATTACATAGTTCTATAACATGCAGTCGTACTTACTAAATGGACTGATGTATTAGAATACTTTTTAAAATAAGGGATTATAGATGAAGATCCAGTTAATTTTAAATAATTAAAGCAAGATATAATTGAAGCTGATGGTGCCTCTAAATTGTGTAAATCCTGTTATTAATGGGCCTGATTCAGAGATTTACGCAATGTCAATGTTGTTCACAGACTCTGTTTATTTATACATTTTTGTGTATCAATATACAGGTTAAACTTGTTAATGGATGACTGGGGGGGAAATTTTAAGACACTCTGTAAAACTTTTTTTATGTTGTTAATACTTTGAGACATAAATTAAAGGTGGTTTCATTATCTTTGGTGTGTATGAATGAATACACTTTCTTTTTTATAACTGGTGGCTTCTTGGGGTTCCAGGCTAGGTCTAAAAGGTCTTCTTCTGTTTCATAATCATCTTGGTAATTTCTGTTTTTTTAATTTTTTCCTTGGTGAAGTTGGCTGTGCAACAAAACGCATAAATAAACAGGTTATTCAAAAGGAATCACTTCATTGCAGCTCCTCCTTCAGTTTCTCAGCTACTTTTCTAAGAGTCTAATAAAAGTAATTATCTGACTCAAGCTGACAGAGTCCGAAACGCACAGCAGTCCACTCTGTATGAGCGCAGCAGCTGCAACTGGCTAACAGCAGCATCACACTCATGATATTGTTGCCTGTCGGAGGAATAGTGGTAACTCAGAGTAGATAGAATGAACAAGACAGCTTGATTCGTACACTAGTGTAATGGGGAGCATAACTCCGACCCTGCATTGGCACAGTGAGGGTCAGAAAAGAAAATACAGATTTTTTTTTTTTTAGGTGAGCACTGCAACCAAAATAACAGGCCAGGAGACAAGGGGACTGTGAAAAATAAAATAATAAAAAAAACAAACAATGGGGAGAACTATAACAAAAAAAAGATAAGTGGGGAGAGGGGGCAATATTGCAAGATAAAAAAAAATAAAAACAGTTGGGGGCTAGTACCAAAAAACAGACAGGAGAGCAGGGGGACTATAACAAAAAGCAGAATATCCCATTGCTTTACAGAGCATGCGCATAACAGCCATGCATCATTAATTAGTATAGTTTGGAGCTCCTTTGCTGTTTTCTGACCAGAGACCAAAAGCTACGGTTGTCATGTAAATGGGGAAACTTCTTTAAGATATATATTTACAGGTGAGGGGAAATTAGTTCAAATATCTGTGTTGTAGTTGGAGGGTTCGCTTTTTTTTAGGCTATCCAATTAGGTCTCTATTTTTTGCACCGGAAAAATACATAATATCCGTGAAAAGCCACAGACCTATGTATTTTTGTGACTGTGACCATGGAAAAAAGGCTGCTTATCACGGATTTAGTAAGCGGTGACATTGGGGCTAATTGGATAGTCCAATACAGTTTTGCTACTAACTTTAAAGCCCACAGGTCATTGACTTATCTCTAAATCTGGGTACACACTAGAAGATATTATGTCCAATCCCACATATTGAAGCAACATATTGTGTACATTGTCTACTGCACAGGTTCTTGAACTTGGTCCTCAGGACCCCACACAGTTCCTGTTTTCCAGGTCACCTGTGGATTTTAAAATGTGACAATTGCTGATACTCAGTGCACCTTCTGGATGACCTGGAAAATGAGAACTGTGTGGGGTCCTGAAGACTGAGTTTGAGAACCACTGGTTTAGTGTGTACGGACTGTTGTGCAGTCCCATTCGTTGCATCTTCTGACTTGGCTGCAGTGTGTGTGTGGGGTGTGGGGTGGGTGGTAGTGTTATGGATGGTTTGAAGCAAGGGTGCCCCAAATCCAACTCTTGCTCAGGGCTTCATGAGGTGTAGATTCGCCTCTGACAGTGGGCCTATTTCATGTTTGTATGCACATGCTTTAGCATGTGTGATTTTATCGGCTGATATTAGCAAGTGAAGCTGCCAGACAAAAATGAAAAGAGACACCCACTGAAGCTATCACAAACTCATTAGCAATTGCGTACACATTCATAGTCAATATGCAAAAATGAGGAACATCAGGTCTAAGGGTTGGCCTATGGCTACACAGTCTGGAAATGGCAGTAGCAACAGTTATGTTTTTGTACATACAAGCTTGCAGCTGATGGCAGTTACATGCCCTGAAATGCGGCCATGACAAGCCTACCTTATTGAAACCACTATCTGCTAACACATCCAAACTGTCACTTCCTGTCAATCACTTTCCCATGAAATCCTCATTGCGAGCAGGATCACAGCGGCACCTTGACACATGCACTGTGCAATCTGCCGATAATCGCTCATTTGCATGAACATCGGACATAGCATACAAACTTGAGTTAGGCCCATTGTCCTCTCAATCCACCTATGTGGAAGTCTATTTCAAGGTGATCTCCCAAAGTTTTAGTCTCATCTTGTTGATTGAAAAACAAATGTTTTCTAGTCACGATTGTCCCCAGACTGCAGACAGAGAGGGGGGTGCTCCCCCCCCCCGGTATCTCCTCAGCACACGAAAAGTGATCTGTAACCATATCTAAACCTATCTTGTAATAGAATTTCAGAGAAATTTGTCGCATGCATTTGCAAAGACATGTTTAGCTGCTATGCTGTCTTTGCAAATGCATGCAAGCAATTTCTATGAAATTCTATTACCAGATAGGTTCAGATATGGTTACAGATAATTTTTAGTGTGCTGGGGCGATACCAGGAGGAAGGAAGCACCACCCCTCTTTTTCTGCTCTTTGTTTGTGACCCCTCTCCCTTTCTAGCTCCTGATATATAATTATCTCTAGGAATGATTGAGCAATTGCCACTGTTTGTCTGCATGTGTGAGAAGGCATTGAATGGGAGCAGCATTTGGAAGGCATGCTGTTACTTGTAGTGCTAATGGGAGATCCTGGGGGTGGCTCCCAGGTAAGGTAGCCCCCTGTCTGTATGTGTTTTAGTATGAGCCTTTATCGTGAAGCCTTACTGTAGACAAATCACATGGCCCTATGTGGGCACTGCCATTATGTAGTGTTAGGACTGCTGATACCGGAGAAGCCTTGATGCGGCTCAGCAGCTAAACATGTCTTTGCAAACGCATGCGACCAATTTCTCTGTGTTTCTATCACCAGATAGGTTCAGATATAGTTACAGATGATTTTTATTGTGTTGGGTGGATACCAGGGGCGGTACAGCACCCCCCCCCCCCCCCGTCTGCTGTTTATCGGTGACCACTCCCCCTTTCTAGCACCTGATATATGTTTATCTCCAGGAATGATTGAACAACTGCTACTATTTGTCTTCATTGTCCCTAGACTCCAAGGATTCAGTTTAAAAAGAGTGAAATCTCTGTATTTTATTTAACAGTTTGATATTGCAACTACAATAGTTAAATGCATAGTGCAGCTTTTTATGATAAAAGAGTCCCTGTTTTGCAACTTTAAAATATTATAGCTACAGTATACAATTATTCAAACAATCTTGTTCTGGTTAATAACTTGTATAGTCTGCATATAACTTTGGTGAAAATATTTACATAGGAATAAAAGGAAAGTTCAGTGATTAGTTTTGGAAAGCACACCATTGATTTATGAATAATCATTATTTGTTTTCTTCATTGCTTCCCAATACATTTTTGCATCAAAATAAATAATACATTTTGCATCTTGAAAATGTTAGGGTTGTTTGAATAATTTAGTACCATTCCACTGGTTTTAGTAAGGTATATGATTAACCAAATTTAGTTTTTCATTGGTGTACGTTTTCATAATATTAAACCATTAGTTTGATTGCCCATTTTTTATTTCAATGAGGTATCAAATTTTACTGGTACAAAACCACTGACAGCAATGTCTGTGAATAAAAAAGAGTGTCCAAACTCAATTGCACTACAATAAATAAAGCTGTCCAGAATTGACCCTAGATGCAAAAACAATAAGGGGTATATACTGTATACAAAAGGTTAATTTTCAGCAATTGAAAAACTATGAAAATCGATCTAAATGTTTCCATGGAGAATTCTAAAACTGTAGAAATAGTCCTGTTTCAGCGCAGTTAATTGAAAACCTACAGCAGACACTTCCATATTTTGACAGATGTTACCAGTGGCGTAACTACTGCCCCCGCAGCCCTCGCGGTGGCTTGGGTGCGAGGGGCTGCGGGAGCGCCACTGACAGAACAGATTGACATGCGGACGAGCGTCCGCATGTCAATCTGCGGTTTCCTCTCCCTCCTTCCCTCCGCTGCTGCCTACTGTGTACAGAGGGACACGGAGCGCACATCGCGCGCCTCTCCTGTGTCCCTCCTGGCTCTCCCCCGGCCGGTCTAATAAAGGAAGTGCCGTTCGTGAGCTCTGATTGGCTCACGAACCGGCACTTCCTTTATTAGACCGGCCGGGGGAGAGCCAGGAGGGACATTGGAGAGACGCGCTATGCGCTCCGTGTCCCTCCAACACAAAGAAGGGGGAGGGGAAGCAGGCACTGGGGGGGCATATACCTGGCACTGGGGGCATATACCTGGCACTGGGGGCATATACCTGGCACTGGGGGGCATATACCTGGCACTGGGGGCATATACCTGGCACTGGGGGGGAAGCAGGCACTGTGGGGGAATATCTGGCACTGGGGGGGCATATACCTGGCACTGGGGGCATATACCTGGCACTGGGGGCATATACCTGGCACTGGGGGGGCATATGCCTGGCACTGGGGGCATATACCTGGTACTGGGGGGGAAGCAGGCACTGTGGGGGAATATCTGGCACTGGGGGGGCATATACCTGGCACTGGGGGCATATACCTGGCACTGTGGGGGAATATCTGGCACTGGGGGCATATACCTGGCACTGGGGGGGAATATCTGGCACTGGGGTGGCATATACCTGGCACTGGGGGGGGCATATACCTGGCACTGGGGGCATATACCTGGCACCGGGGAGGAATATCTGGCACTGGGGGCATATACCTGGCACTGGGGCGGAATATCTGGCACTGGGGGGGAAGCAGGCACTGTGGGGGAATATCTGGCACTGGGGGGGGCATATACCTGGCACTGGGGGGGGAATATCTGGCACTGGGGGGGAATATCTGGCACTGGGGGCATATACCTGGCACTGGGGGGGAATATCTGGCACTGGGGGGGCATATACCTGGCACTGGGGGGACATATACCTGGCACTGGGGGCATATACCTGGCACTGGGGGGGAATATCTGGCACTGGGGGCATATACCTGGCACTGAGGGGGAATATCTGGCACTGGGGGGGAAGCAGGCACTGTGGGGGAATATCTGGCACTGGGGGGGGCATATACCTGGCACTGGGGGCATATACCTGGCACTGTGGGGGAAGATCTGGCACTGGGGGCATATACCTGGCACTGGGGGGAATATCTGGCACTGGGGGCATATACCTGGCACTGTGGGGGAAGATCTGGCACTGGGGGCATATACCTGGCACTGTGGGGGAAGATCTGGCACTAAGGGCATATACCTGGCACTGTGGGGGAAGATCTGGCACTGGGGGCATATACCTGGCACTGTGGGGGCATATACCTGGCACTGTGGGGGAATATCTGGCACTGGGGGCATATACCTGGCACTGTGGGGGAATATCTGGCACTGGGGGCATATACCTGGCACTGTGGGGGAATATCTGGCACTGGGGGCATATACCTGGCACTGTGGGGGAATATTTGGCACTGGGGGGAGCAGGCACTGAGGGGGCATATGTGGCACTGTGGGGGAATATCTGGCACTGGGGGCATATACCTGGCACTGTGGGGGAATATCTGGCACTGGGTGCATATACCTGGCACTGTGGGGGAATATCTGGCACTGGGAGCATATGTGGCACTGGGAGCACGGCCCTAGCAACAAGCACTACCCCCTAGCAACGAGCATGACACCCAGTGCATGAAACCCCTGGCAACGAGCATGACACCCTGAGCATGAAAACCCCTGGCACCGTGCATGGAACCAAGAGCATGAAACCCCTGGCAACGAGCAGGTAATTTAAAAGTAATTGGAAGCCTTACTGTAGAACTTAATGTGTAATGGGCATTACGGTGTGTGGTATACTATATCACGGGCATTGTGTGGTATGTGGTATAATGTCTCAGGGTCACTGCAGGGTTTGGCATAATGTATCACGGACATTGCGGTGTGTGTCATAATGTGTCAGGTATTACGGTGTGTTGTATACTATATCACGGGCATTGTGGTATGTGGTATAATGTCTCAGGATCATTGTGGTGTGTGTCATAATGTGTCACAGACATTGTATGTGCTTAAATGTATCAGGGGCATTGCAGTGTGTAGCATAATGTATAACGGGCATTGCGATTCCTGTCATAATGTGTCACAGGCATTACGGTGTGTGGCATAATGTGTCGGGGGCACTATGGTGTGTGCATATTGTGTCATGTGCATTATTGTGCGTGGAATAATGTCTAAGGGCCATTGCAGTATGTGGCATAATGTATACTGGGCATTACTATAGGGAGGAAAAATGACAAATAATGTAAGGGGCATGAATCAGGATTATTTTTCTTTCCTGTGGTGGCTAACGTCTGGGCGTGCAGGTTGCAAAACTGGGGTATAAGGTAGTCTTTTCCTGCAATGCCACGCCCCTGTCAAAGAAGCCACACACCCTTTTTGGTGGCGCGCGCCCGCGGCGCGCACATATGTGTCCCTTTACTAGTGCCAATTATGGGGGGTATGGGGGGGGGGCGTCGAAGGATTTTTTGGCTTGGGGGAGAAAAATTTCTAGTTACGCCACTGGATGTTACTACTGTATTTCCAATGATTTCCAATTTATTGGTAATCAATACCGTGTACTATCCTTATGTCTGACATTGCACAAGAAAATATTTGGACATAGTAGCTACACTTCAAAGAGGATGAACATATTTACAGGGCAGTAGCCACCACCTTCATTATTTTTATGCCAGGCATAGAAATAGCTTCAGGAGGCTCAGACGCTGCCCGGCTCCCTCGACCTGGTGGTACACCCTGCACAGCATGACGTGATGTCAGAGGTCACGCTGGGCAGCCACCTGCCGGAATTCATCACCACCCTGCACCTCCAGCAAGTGGCCTACCCTCCCTCCCATCCTGTTTGGGATTAGTTATGTGGGTTGGGCAGGGAAGGGGGGGACACTGAAATTAAGCCAATCCCGGGATTTGCAGTTGGAAAAAAAGTTTTTAAAAAGCATCAACTGTGTAATGGCATCCAGTTAACATGGACAAGCGTCTCTAAAGAATGTTTCTAAAACCTTAATGAATCAACATCACAAATAAATCAGACTGTTCTAGGGGCAAAGTGGAAGAGGATGTACCCAGTACTACAAAGGAGTATGTAATAAAGTGACCACTGAGTGTATATTTATATACAGTACTTGGATCTTGTTTATATATACATACCGTATTTGAGATACAAGTCCTAAATGCTGTTTATGTACTGTATTTATAAGTACACCCTGCACCCCACATGCCATTTTTTATACCCCCCACCAGCATAATTTTCACACACTTCCATACACAAATTATATTGATATTTATTTATAAGCTGTCTTGGAGTCAAGGTGCCTAAAGTGTAATCCAAACTTGACCAAAAAGTATTAACAATGGGGGTAATTCCAAGTTGATCGCAGCAGGATTTTTGTTTGCAGTTGGGCAAAACCATGTGCACTGCAGGGGAGGCAGATATGACATGTGCAGAAAGAGTTAGATTTGGGTGGGTTATTTTGTTTCTGTGCAGGGTAAATACTGGCTGCTTTATTTTTACACTGCAAATTAGATTGCAGATTGAACACACCCCAACCAAATCTAACTCTCTCTGCACATGTTAAATCTGCCTCCCCTGCAGTGCACATGGTTTTGCCCAACTGCTAACAAAATTCCTGCTGCGATCAACTTGGAATTACCCCCAATGTCAAATGCCAGTTTGAAAAGAAAAATATGGAGCATCGCTTGGATGCCTAACATAGCAGATTCACAAATGGATAGCTGCATTTTCTACCTGCTTTCATCAGAGCCTTATTGCTTAAGGCCCCCATACATCAGCAATTACAATAAAACAATTTTCAGATTCTGAGATTTTTATCCTAGATTTAAAGATTCCCCAATACATCAATCTGCACCCATACAGTACATTCTACTATCCAAAATGCACAATGACTGATAAATAACACTACATAATAATCAGATAATACAGAGATCTTAGTTGCGTATATCGGCAGATATAGGGTTAAGCCCCCTGGCCAAATGGCAAGGCGTCTCTGTCACCGGGGGTCCCTAATACTAGGTGTGGGTCCAGGGTGCGGGACCCCATCATGTCGGCACAGGCCAACTACCCCAGGATAGCACACAGGTGAAAATTAGTAAGGGTTTATAAGAAGCACATAAGTGCTATGTAAGTGAGGTGTGATTAAAATAATACAAAAATATATACAATGTGGTAGGAAAAAACATAAGTGTTAATAAAGTGTTAGGGTGTGCCAACCTGAGGCAGCCCAGCCATACTAACACAGGGAAAATCACACCCCAAACCCACCCCATAAATAATGACAAATATGTCTGGGTCTAATAGCCCAGTGTAAGGCCACATGATATTGGCTCCTACAGCTTCTGAGAGCCAGCTTACCTGGAAAAGCCCCTAGCAACTAAGATCTCTGTATTATCTGATTATTATGTAGTGTTATTTCTCACTCAGTGTGCATTAGGGAAAGCAAAATGTTTTTCTCTTACACAGAATTACCCCTCCCTTTTAGCACCTGAGTGACATCACAATCTGATTGAGCAGCTTACCAATAAATGTGCATTGTATTTCAGAGAGGCATGGATGGGTCTGCATTAAGAGGGGTGTCTCCAGGTAAAGCTGTAGTAGCCATTATCATGTGGCCTTACACTGGGCATTCAGACCCAGACATATGTGTAATTATTTACGGGGTGGGTGTGGGGTGTGATTTACCCTGTGTTAGTGCGGCTGGGCTGCTTCAGGTTGGCAAACCCTAACACTTTATTAACACTTACAGTATGTTTTTTCCTATCACATTGTATATATTTTTGTATTATTTTAATCACACCTCACTTACATAGCACTTATGTGCTTCTTATTAACCCTTACTAATTTTCACCTGGCCGGCCTGTGCCAACATGATGGGGTCCCGCACCCTGGACCCACACCTAGTATTAGGGACCCCCAGTGACAAAGACGCCTTGCCAATCATCCTGGGGGCTTAACCCTATATCTGCAGATATATGCAACTAAGATCTCTGTATTATCTGATTATTATGTAGTGTTATTTCTCACTCATTGTGCATTATGGATAGCAAAATGTTTTTCTCTTACCCAGAATTACCCCTCCCTTTTAGCACCTGAGTGACATCACAATCTGATTGAGCAGCTTGCCAATATATGTGCCCCATACAGTACATTACAGATATATTCCATTTATTTGCATACCATTTTCAGCAAATACAGACATGCCAATCTTGAAGGGATCATCAGTTTACTAAAAAAAAGTCTGCATTTCTGCTGATTGATACCATAAACTAGCAATCTACATACCGAATTGATCTGTGAGATCCAACACGTTGGACAACCTGATTTACCAATCCCAATCACTTTTGGTTGGAATCTGCAATTTGTGAACCCCATACATTGCAGATTTATTTACAATTTCATCTGCAAATCTCCAAATTTCCCTGATGGATTGCTGATGTATGGGTGCCTTAACCTACATTTGCAATCTCCAATAACATGTCCCTAGCATTGTGCACTCCCCATTGAGCTATTAATTTGCAGTATGCCCTAGGATCACTCTTTCTACAACTATTTAAACATGCAGCTGCATCTACTTCTACTAAGCCTTTATAAAAATGTTGTTGCTGTCATGGTCCTGGTCACCTCAGGACGTCCTCCAATAATGTTGCTGGAGAATCAAAATTAGCAATGCTTATGGACCTGCAGGCAGTGGAGTCACAAGGTGGGTGCGGCCACCCGGCTCCTGTCACAGAAGAGTAACCGACAGCGCACGGAGACTGTCTCTGGGGGAAGCCCAGCATCTCCAGAGATGCTGGTCAAGCCCCCAGAGTGACGATTCTGGGATCCCAGTGAGGCCATGCCCCCTGTATATAAGGCCATGTCCCCTTTTTATAGCGAGAACAGGGGTGCGCACCGGGTGTCACCACACCTGGTAACACATCTGCCTGCAGGATGCCCATTTTACTCACCTTGCCACCAGTTTCTTGCTGAATGATAATTGCCAGACACCTCTCATGTCTGGAGTCTTATGTTCAGTTACTTTCTACCATAGTTGTCTGCATGTCTTCCCAGTTATGCAGTGTCATCACTGCTACATATGCAATTTGCATTCTTTTGTTAGCATGCTGGGAGCCGCCCATCTTAGGGCAAGGCCACCCAGCATGCTGACCGCAGCATCCCCCTTCCCCCCATTCAACAAGCAGAAATTGCGAACGCATCACAATTTCTCCTTGCTAGCAGAAATTAAGGATGCCTCCTGCCGGCGCATCTTAGCTGCGCCCGCAGAAGGCCCACCGCCACATTCCTAATTGTGGTGGCTGCATGTGACATCACGCAGATGCCGCGATCATGCCCCCGCCACACACCCATTCATGCCACAACACTCTGTTTACACCCTGGAAGTCCTCCCCCTGGGTACCCGCAGAAAGTGTGGGCGCATGCACAGGATGGGCACTGCGCATGCACCCGCTGGGCGATTGCAATAATTCCGGTTGAATTGTGATTTGTGATTCAACCTGAATTAGACAAAAGGATTTCCCACCCAGTAATATCAATGGAGAGCCAGGCTATTTGATTATCAGCATATCCTGCAACTTTCCTTGCTCTTAGACTCACAGTGACACTTACCTCACTACTGCTATAGGAATGCTGTCTTCTCCATCCATTCTGTGTCCCCTATCTTAGCGGCTGTAGCTCTACAGATCCAATGTAGCTTTGACAGCTGAATGGAAGTGCTCAAACTAATAAATTTTCCTTGAGCCAACCCTAAGGCTGTTCCAGAGTCTTCCAGCAGGGTCCACCTTCCACTGGCTTTCCCCCTGGGTATTCTTACTGGAACTTCCAGGTCCATCACTTAATTAGTATTTGATGGACATTGAACTAGTAATATTTATTTATGCAATAACCAGCCACTGTCTCCTAATTTATGGTTTCACAATGTACATACACCAAAATACTGATCCAGAATCGCTTATGACGCATAGAAAAATAGAATTTGACAGCAGTTGAGAACCACTTGACCCATCTAGTCTGCCCCTTTTTTTTTTACCATATTTTTACCTCAAACCTTATTTGATCCTTCATTTTTTGTAAGGATATCCTTATGTCTATCCCATGCATGTTTAAATTACTCCACTGTCTTAAGTCTATACCACCTCTGATGGGAGGCTATTCTACTTGTCCACTACACTTTCTGTGAAGTTTTTTTTCCTCAAATTTCCCCTAAACCTCCCTCCAGTCTCAGTGCATGTCCTCGTGTTCTAATACTTCTCTTCACTTGAACAATGTTTCTCTCCTGGACTTGATATATTTGAAAGTTTCTATTATGTCCTCCATTTCCCTTCTCTAAATTCAGTTTTAAGCAAACCCCTTGAAGGCTGCAGAGTATACAAATAAATACAGAATACAGGGCCTAATTCAGACCTGATTGCTGCTGTATGTTTTCGCACAGCAGTCGATCAGGTCTGAACTGAGCATGCGCCGGCGCATGCCAGACAGCCGATGGCCATCTCAGCCCTGCAATTGCCTCTGCCTGATTGACAGGCAGAGGCGGTCACTGGGCGGGAGGGTGTGGGTAGGTAGCATTTGCCCACCATTTTAGGGGTGCAGTCCGGGCAACACAGGTGTGCCCAGACCATGCGGGGGGGCGGGCCATGGTGGCTGCATGACATCACACGCAGCCGCTGCAACCCAGACTTCGACGAGTAGCTCCCTGCCAGCACACAGGAACTGTGCTGTTAGGGAGCTACTCTTCAAGTACAAAAGTGGCAATTTTTTTATGATTGTGCGGCGGGGTAGGGCCTGACATGCGGGGTGGACTAGCCCTGTGCTGGGTGTCGTCCCCCCCCCCCCGCATGTCAGGGAAGCTGATCGTAGATTTGCTAAATTTAGTACATCTTTGATCAGGTCTGAATTAGGCCCACAGTCACCAGGGAAATAGAAGTCTCCAGGAGATTTGAAATAGAATTTAAAACACTTGTTAATTACCATTGAAATATGCAGGTACAGTGAGCTGAATGCTGTGGAACAATGCTTGGGCAAATGTTCCAGATTGCACCGTGAGCAAACATGAACATTCTGACACAGACATTAAGTAATAACATAAGACGTCAACACAGAAAGTCCAACACAGGCAGCAAAGCTCCATCATTACATGGCAAAGACAAAACAATAATGGATTTCCACAAACTGCCTTAGAACAGCTAAAGACCAGGTGCAGCTGATGAAGCAGATTAATTCCTTGCAGGTCATCTGTCCAGAGCAAAAGGAGCTGAGACTAGGTAGAAGCCCTCCTCTGGTGGTTACCAGTATTACATAGTCCTAGATGACCAGAACAGATTCCTAACACTGGGGAGTAGGAATATCTGCCCGAGTTAATGAAGCCTTTATGTACTGCTGACTGTTCCCTTTCAAGTACTGCTCTTATCTACCTACATAATGTTACTGCAGCTTTGCAGAGTTTCCACTTAGTCTTAGTCTCCATGTTTCTGTAAATCCACACTGAATACATGTCACTTGGTAGCTTACAGTGCAGTCACAGCTGTTTGGAGAATGAGCTCCTTCATCTATCCACCATGATTCTTTAATGCAATCTGCCACTTAGTCATCATGCCACTATAACATAACCTATGGCAGTGGTTCCCAAACTGTGTGCCTAAGCACCCTGGGGTGCCTCGGGACACTTGTAAGGGTGCCTTGGATTGGTGGTCCAGGACCAATTGAAATTATTTATGTTTAATGTAATTGGCAAAACCAGTGCTGGTGGCTGCTAATCAAAAAATATGTGGACAAACAGAAGCAAATCTTGTCCCTCACCATACAATTTAACCTAAAGATGACATATAATCACAATTTACTTAATTTAATATTTCTTTCTAAGTTTCTCAATAAGAAACGTTTGTCCTGGAGGTGCCGTGAAAACAATTCTAGGGCACCCTGATTCCAGAGAGTTTGGGAACCACTGACCTATGGGGAACATGGCTTTCATCAACGTTTAGTCACACTGTGCCATCTGAGGTCACATACTGTATTATTACTTCCCAGCTCAAGATTGGTGAAAGATAAAAGGACTCATAAACAAAAGATGTGAGGAAAACCATGCTACAGTAGTTCATCTACTGGATGTTGGGGCTTCACTTTTTTTCTGAAAATGTCATACTCTATTGTGTCTCAGACAGACCCCATGTCTGCTGGTCAAGCTTATCCTAATGAAATGGTTCAGGCCCCCAGCTTAGTGATTTACATACACAGGTCCTAAAACTGCATAGTGACATTTGTGAGATTCTGGTCATGTCATGAAGCTTTACAACAAATAAGATATACTGGTGTTGGAATCACAACTTCATAAGTCAATAAAAAAATAGATATACCATGTCCGAGCAGACATCATCCACCTGGACTTGAGCGTTGCACACAGGAGGTTGACAAGGATGCCTCTGATTGGTTTCTTACACAATTGCATGACCCACCAAGCCACCAGAATGAGTGACATGCAATTCCAAATCTGCTGGACCTCGGTCCTCACTAGCTCTGGAAGGTTCTTGGCTCCCCTCCTCTGTCCTGCAGGGTTCACCATGTTGCAATTTCCTCTCATATGTTTGTCACTGGCCAGGTAGGTTACACTTATGATTAATCAGCCTATTTCATTCCTTCCTGGTCTCTACAGCATTGCCTGATCTTCATTTCTCTGTGGATTGATGATGAAGGTTCTTGGTGATTTTTCTACTCTTTAGCAAGTACCTGCATTCATTGGTCCCTCAAGTGAATCTCCTTTTACTGCTTAATTAAATCAGCAGTACTGTACCTATGTAAATAGTGTATCAACCAAGGTTAAAAAATCAGGTGCAAATTGGGTTGTTGTTCAAATGCTGCTGCTATATAAACAGGGCTAGTCAATCCTGTTAACCACAAAAACCACACACATTAAAAGATAGTAGCGCTAATAGTGAAGGATTGTTAAAAACCAGATGGATAGGATGAAAAGGTTAAACATTTAATAAAAACAAACATACGACATTTAGGATAAAATTACAGTAGGTCACCAATTATTGGCTGCTCAATTTCTATAGTGTCCGTTCCTTTTCAATATATATTGGTCTGCAGATAGGTGTACAGATATTTAATGATGAACTGATGGCACAGTCCGAATAAATAATCATTACCATAAATGCACCACTGGAGGTATACTGTATTCCCTTGTAGGAGTCCCTTGTATGCAGTTAGGGTGTCCAAAGTCCTCGGTCCTCACCAGACTGCGGTGTCTTTGGTATGGAATGAAGCGTTAAGTATGGCATCCATAAACGAATCTGTTCACCAAGATAGTTCTGGCAAGCTGAAAGAAGATCCAGTACTAGTCCAGTCCCACAGACAGCAGCAGAAAACTTTGCATAAGTGACCAGCAGGTGACAGCTGACGTGTTTCGTTGCGATTACTGCAGCTTTTTAAAAGTGAGCAGCCGATAATTGGTGACCCAATTTTATCCTAAATGTTGTATGTTTGTTATTATTAAATGTTTAACCTTTTCATCCTTCACTATTAGCACTGCTATCTTTTAATATGTGTGAGTATTGGCCCTCATTCCGAGTTGTTCGCTCGGTATTTTTCATCGCATCGCAGTGAAAATCCGCTTAGTACGCATGCGCAAAGTTCGCACTGCGACTGCGCCAAGTAACTTTACTATGAAGAAAGTATTTTTACTCACGGCTTTTTCTTCGCTCCGGCGAACGTAATGTGATTGACAGGAAATGGGTGTTACTGGGCGGAAACACGGCGTTTCAGGGGCGTGTGGCTGAAAACGCTACCGTTTCCGGAAAAAATGCAGGAGTGGCCGGAGAAACTGTGGGAGTGCCTGGGCGAACGCTGGGTGTGTTTGTGACGTCAACCAGGAACGACAAGCACTGAAATGATCGCACAGGCAGAGTAAGTCTGGAGCTACTCTGAAACTGCTAAGTAGTTAGTAATCGCAATATTGCGAATACATCGGTCGCAATTTTAAGAAGCTAAGATTCACTCCCAGTAGGCGGCGGCTTAGCGTGTGTAACTCTGCTAAATTCGCCTTGCGACCGATCAACTCGGAATGAGGGCCATTGTACCTATTCCTGCATTTCCTACTTTTTCAAGTTCCTCTCAAGTAGTTGGTCAATCAGACTGCAACATTCTACTTTCTCCTACCTTTACTGTTTCAACCAGCACATCTCAAATTACTATGAACTCAGACGCAGTACTACTTCAGTATCTACATACTCTGTCCCGTAGAGTCCCTTCTTCTGCAGCATTTGTTGTTTCTGCACCTTTCAGTTCCCTAACCTGCCTCACTCTGTGCAGCGCTAGGGGGTTGCAACCTGAAAGTTCTCTGCAGTAAAGACCATTATGTCTTGGGCAAGTTCTTGATGAATACAAGAGTTAGCTGTTCCAAACAGAGTAAGGAAGGGCCATACCTGAGCTGTGATAGTAATATCAGGCCAAAAGTGTGGACTTTGCAGGGAAACAGAGTCAGAAGATGGATCCATTCCAATTTCTGGCTGGACTACTTGAAAAGCCAGAGGTATATCAGGCACAACTGATTAATTCAAGAACTTTCCACTTTTATGGACACCCTGCAAGTTAAACTTGTTAATCCAACTACTACCTTCCCTACAATGTCTGATCTACCCTTAACTTCATCTACCTCTATCCAGCTGCGAACACCACCCAATTATGATTTTAATCACATAATTTTGACCTGATATAGTATTCACTTTGAGCTAATATCAGGAAGTCTCCCCTCTGATTGTACTAAGGTAGGGTGCATTATTTCTTTCTCATTGGGTCCACACTGGCATGAGTATCACCTTTGTGAGAAATGTCTTACCCTATGCTACATAACCATTCCCATTTCCCGACAACCTGTTCAAGATCTATGACAATCTTAGAATCACTATTTCCGCTGCCTCATATATTTTTTGCTCATGACAAGTTCCAGGTCCAACAAAAACAAAAGAAGGTAGTAACAAGGGGGTAATTCAGAGTTGATCGCAGCAGCAAATTTGTTAGCAGATGGGCAAAACCATGTGCCCTGCAGTGGGGGCAGAAATAACATTTGCAGAGAGAGTTAGATTTGGGTGGGTTATTTTGTTTCTGTGCAGGGTATATACTGGCTGCTTTATTTTTACACTGCAATTCAGATTTTCAGTTTGAACACACCACACCCAAATCTAACTCTCTGCACATGTTATATCTGCCCCCCTGCAGTGCACATGGGTGGTCATTCTGAGTTGTTCGCTCGCTGCTAATTTTAGCAGAATTGCTAACAGGCTAAAATCCGGCAGTTCTGCGCATGCGTATGCACAGCAGGGCGCACGCGCTAAGCAAATTTACACAAAACTATGCTATTTTACTCACGGGCGAACAAAGCTTTTCAATCGCACTGCTGATCGTAGTGTGATTGACAGGAAGTGGGTGTTTCTGGGCGGAAACTGGCCGTTTTCAGGGAGTGTGCTAAAAAACGCAGGCGTGCCAGGTAAAAACGCAGGAGTGGCTGGAGAAATGGAGGAGTGGCTGGACGGACGCAGAGCGTGTTTGTGATGTCAAACTAGGAACTAAATGGACTGAGGTGATCGCAATCTAGGAGTAGGTCTGGAGCTACTCAGTAACTGCAAGGAAATACTTAATGGCAGAATTGCTAATCTTTCATTAGCAATTCTGCTATTAATAGCAGAATTGCTAATCTTTTGTTACCAATTCCGCTATGCTAAGATACACTCCCAGATGGCGGGGGCCTAGTGTGTGCAATGCTGCTAAAAGTAGCTAGCGAGCGAACAACTCGGAATGAGGGCCATGGTTTTGGCCAACTGCTAACAAATTTGCTGCTGCGATCAACTCTGAATTATCCCCACAGTGCACTAGTCAAGAATATTTTAAAACACAACTTATATACAGTAGGTAATATTAATTTAATAACATCCCTAAAATACATACAGAATCCATAAAATGGTGAAATATATTTAAAATAAGTAATAGGAAATAGATCTAAAAATTCAGGAGCTATCTGTTGGTGCAGTTGGAGGCTAAATAGCAGGTACTGTATATCACTAATGTATGAGTTATATCATTAAGGTCACCCTGAAAAAAGTGCTAATTAACATTTAATTTGAAGCCATAAGAGGTGTTATACACTGTTTATAAATGGTTAGATTTCAATCATTATCATGGGGGTAATTCTGAGTTGATCGCAGCAGGAACTTTGTTAGCAGTTGGCCAAAACCATGTGCACTGCAGGGGGGGGCAGATGTAACATGTGCAGAGAGAGTTAGATTTGGGTGTGCTGTGTTCAATCTGCAATCTAAATTGCAGTGTAAAAATAAAGCAGCCAGTATTTACCCTGCACAGAAACAAAATAACCCACCCAAATCCAACTCTCTCTGCACATGTTATATCTGCCCCCCCTGCAGTGCACATGCTTTTGCCCAACTACTAACAAAGTTGCTGCTGCGATCAACTCAGAATTACCCCCCATGTGCAGATAAATATTTTCTATTCCTTATTTTAAATAAATTTCACCAATTTATGGATTCATTTATTGTTGGGATTATTTTAATACTACAGGTTGAGTATCCCTTATCCAAAATGCTTGGGACCAGAGGTATTTTGGATATGGGATTTTTCCGTATTTTGGAATAATTGCATAACATAATGAGATATCATGGTGATGGGACCCAAGTCTAAGCACAGAATGCATTTATGTTACATATACACCTTATACACACAGCCTGAAGGTAATTTTAGCCAATATTTTGTATAACTTTGTGCATTAAACAAAGTGTGTCTACATTCACACAAATCATTTATGTTTCATATACACCTTATACACACAGCCTGAAGGTCATTTAATACAATATTTTTAATAACTTTGTGTATTAAACAAAGTTTGTGTACATTGAGCCATCAAAAAACAAAGGTTTCACTATCTCACTCTCACTCAAAAAAGTCCGTATTTCGGAATATTCCGTATTTCGGAATATTTGGATATGGGATACTCAACCTGTATATATAAAAATATAACATATTCTTTACTAGTGCACCTTGGCCCTCATTCCGAGTTGTTCACTCGCTAGCTGCTTTTAGCAGCATTGCACACGCTAAGCCGCCGCCCTCTGGGAGTGTATCTTAGCTTAGCAGAATTGCGAACGAAAGATTAGCAGAATTGCGATTAAATAATTCTTAGCAGTTTCTGAGTAGCTCGAGACTTACTCCTACACTGCGATCAGCTCAGCCCGTTTCGTTCCTAGTTTGACGTCACAAACACGCCCTGCGTTCGGCCAGCCACTCCCCCGTTTCTCCAGACACTCCCGCGTTTTATCCATGCACGCCTGCGTTTTTCCGCACACTCCCAGAAAACGGTTAGTTTCCACCCAGAAACACCCACTTCCTGTCAATCACACTCCTATCACTTCAACAATGAAAATTCATCATTCGGACGTGAGTAAATCTACTAAGTTTTGTGCTAAAATACTTAGCGCATGCGCGCTGCGTACCATGCGCATGCGCATTTTTGCCTTAATCGCTCCGTTGCGAAAATCGGCAATGAGCGAACAACTCAGAATGACCCCCCTTGTTGCTAACTTCTTTTGTTTTTGGTCAACCGTGTACCTTATGGTAGTTGGTAGCGCCTCTCCATGACCATTATACATGATTTCGACGAGAGAGAGAGAAACCTGTGCAATTGTTTTTTGTCTATATTATACTCATAACAAGTATGTCAGCCAATTCTGGACAATTCTGAAATAACAATGGAATGACAAAGCTATGATGGCAGTGGTTTGGCAAGGTCACTATGACAGGATCAAGAATAAATTGGCAACTAGAAACTTACCTACCTTTCTTGATCAGATGATCTCTTTATGTGATAAAGTTGATCTACATATCAGAGATTAAGCACAGGAGAAGTACAGTATAATAAAAAATGTCTAAAGCTACTGTAGTTCAAGCTACTGTACTGTAGTTCCTCATATTCTTACTCCCTCTCCAGCTGAGGAAGAAGCTAGGCAGTTAGGATGCTCTTGACTGTCCTTCAAACAAAGGAAATGAAGGCTGAGAGAAAAGCTCTGTCTCTACTGTTCACACTCTGATGACCTTCTACCTACTTTTTAATTAGTTGAAGTAGTACTGTAAGGATCTTATTGTATTTCCTCTTTAGATCATTTATACAGTAGGATAATACATAACAATGGACCATAACAAAATGTACTGATTGTTTATATCATATTTTGATGGTCTATTCATTTTAATACTAACAAATAAAAGTAAAAATGTATTACTCCATTACCCAGAGCACGACTTCAATGCACTTATAACTTTTCTTATCTCTTCTGCTTATATGTCTGCTTGAAAGACCTCAGTAGGGATTGAGTATGATATGTCAACAGTCATAATGTGGATATTCATCCTGTTGACATAAAAACTTTGGGACAGTCAATGTGTTGACGTTGAACATGTCGATATTCATTGTGTACCTCTTGATGAAACATTGACATATTATCCCTGGTGGCCCAGTGGTGACTAACATTCTCCTGGTGGCTGCAGTGGTTTTAGTGGCATCTTCTGGATCCCGGCAGTCATGTGACTGTCATTTCTAGATCAGACTTCTGAACCTCCCATATGCTCCAATAACCCTAATCCCTTCCCCTAATCCTCCCTCAAGAGCCTAACTTAACCTTCTTGCACAGCCTAACTTTACTCACCTGCCTGAAGCCCCACCCATACAATATGTAAAAATTCTATCAATGTCAATATTTCATATGTCAACATTTTGAGAATGTCGAAATGTTGTCTGGGGTACGAGTCATTTGGTCAACAAGACTTAGGTCGACAGTCATTAGGTCAACCGCTATTGGCCGATATGCATTATGTCAACAGGGTCACTAGGTCGACATGGTCATTAGGTTGACATGAACAAGGTCGACATGGAAACTGTCGACATGAGATTTTTTCCTTTTTTGGTGTTGTTTTCTTCGTAAAGTGACAGGGAAACCCAATTAGTGCACCGTGTCCCCTCGAATGGCTCGCTTCACTCGCCATGCTTCGGGCAAGGTGCCTCGCTCCACTACCGTTGCTCTCGGCACAGGTTACCATTCCCAATTGTAGTCCATGTGGATCGTAAAGTATGAAAAAAGGAAAAAAAATTTTTGCAAAAATGTATGTTGACCTTTTTCCATGTTGCCCTAGTACATATCGACCCAATCACCATATCAGCCTAGTGACCCTGTCGACCTAATGCATGTCGACCTATAGTGGTTGACTTAATGACTGTCAACTTAAGTCTTGTCGACCAAATGGCCATAAGCTGTTGTCTGTTGTAATTTTTTAACAATGTCAACATCATAACTGTCAACATTGTGGTGTCAACATTATGAATGTTACATTGTGATTGTCAACTTTTAACTACATCCCCCTAAGAGTTTTATCTCTTCATACTAAATTATTTAAAAAAACAGGAAATCTATATAAATATAACAAACAGACAAAACTTAGAATTATCAGTTTACTAACAAAACAAGTGTGGTAAACACATATATGGAATAAAATAATGTTATTTTATTACTTTTTCTATTTTATAAATTTGTTGTTATAGAGCTGAACATATACTGTAGATGAGAAATAAAAAAGAAAATTATAGAGTCTCATACATACAAATAGTAACATGTTATGAAATGAGTTGTCTGTAAGTAGTTCTACTGGAATTCACAAATAACTAGTCGTGGCAGAATGCATGGAATATCATTCCATTTGCCATTATCTTGTATTTCTGTACAGTCTTCAGTGTCTTTGTCGTTGTTTGGCTCCCCAGGGTTCCAGTTAGTAAACGTGACTTTGTTTCCCGTCAGGTATAAGAATGTCCCTTCTACTTGCATATCTGATATGCCTAGGAAAGCTCTGTTTGACTCCCCCTTGGAGAGGAGTACCTTCTGCACAGCACTGTTTTCTGCTGCATTTTTTGGAGCTGCTAGACTACCACCAGATTCTTTGCAGATCCACTGAGCATTTTCAAAACTTTCTTTCAGACCATTGGTTACAAACAATTTATCACCAGATTGTATAGCTCCATGGAAGAGCAGAACTGAAATAGATGAAAAAAAGGTAAATCAAACTTATTACACTGGAAATCTATTCCTATGCTGGTGTTGGCTAGTCAAGTTGCCAGTTGATTCAGTAAAGGGACTCAACACAATGAGATTGATTCTGAGATGGGAGTATAGACTGTAACTGCACCTTGATAAAACCATATTGCAATGCAGGTGGGGCAGATGTAACATGTACAGGGAGATCTACGTTTGGAGGGGGTGTGTCCAAACTCAAATCAAAATTGCAATCTAAAAGTAAAGCTGCCCAGTATTTGTGGGCTGCATGCGAAAAACTGACAGTATTTACCCTGCATGCAAAAATGATAAATGCTTCCCTTGAACTGCTACATGGTTTGACTATGTGCACCATAAAGGCCCCATACATCAGCAATCGATTGGGGCAATTTGCTGTTTTGCAGGTGATAGTGCAAGTAAGTCTGCAATGTATGGGGTTCACAGATCGTGGATTCAGACCAAAAATTGATTGAGACTGTTAAATCAGGTTGTCCAACATGGTGGATTTCACAGATCAATTGGGACTGTAAATTGCTAGTGTATGGTACAATCAGCTGATTTCCAGACCTATTCTAGTAAACTGATGAGCCTTTCAAGATTGGCAGATTTGTATTTGCTGAAAAATATCTGCAAATCACTGAAAAATATCTGTAATAAATGGGTGCAGATTGGTGGATTGAGGAATCTTTAAATCTATGAAAAATCTCAGAATCTGCAGATTGTTTTTTGTGTGATTGCTGATATATGCGGGGCCTTTATTTGCTCTGTTTTGCTTTATACCCACTGTAAAATTAGGGCCATTGTTAACTCTTCTGGAATGCACATTCCTTTTTTTTAATAACTTAAGTCATTGTTAAGTGGAATACCAATATCATAGGACAGAGGTTCTCAAACGCGATCCTGAAGGCACCCCAACAGTCCAGGTTTTAAGTTTATCCATGCTTGGCCACAGGTGACTTAAGTAGCTCTGCAGTCAATTTAATTTAACCATCTGTGCTGAGCCATGGATATACCTAAAACCTGGACTGTTGAAGTGTCTTGAGGCCCGCGTTTGAGTACCTTTGTCCTAGCATCTGTGTATTCTAATGCAGTATATGTAAATATGTCATTGTTATACAGATGGAGCCATGCTAGTCGTGGCTCCATCTGTGACTAGGCGTGCCCGCCCGGGCACGCCTATCGCCAAGGGCGTCCCCATCCACCTGGGCGCGCGCCCGGACAGAGACAAATGGAGAGCGTCTCTGTCCGCGCGCCTGGACAGAGACGCTCTGAATGGGAGCATCTCTGTGCACTCCTGGTTTGACTATGCGGACAGATCACCTAGTCACGCCAGGAGTGCTCGTTTACGATGGAGCCGCCTCAGATGAGCATGGCTCCATCTGTATTCCTACAGTAACTTTATCTCAGTAATTAACACAATTAGTAATTAAGAGATGTATTACAGAGACAGAGTAAGGAATAGAAAACAAATAATACAGGTCTTACTTTTATTATACTTATTAAGGTTTGCTTGAAGTATCTGCAATTGACTCTCAAATACTTTTAATTGTTCCTTAGCAATGTCATCTGCAGAAAATGATCTGGATTAATAGTTTTCTCATTTTATTATTATTTGAAAAAGTCTGCATATTTGTAATAGTCAAAACTCTGGACACTTGGAACAATGTGGAAGCTTAACAGTCAATATATCCCATTATAAAGGAAAAAACCATACATATACTTAAGGTTGCCATAATATCACTGTAATCAAGTGTATCTGTGATGTAAACAGGTCCTGTGGCTGGCTAAATTGAAGCCTGCATTTTACCTAGTTTTAATTAGCCACAGAACCTGTGTTATTCTCAGTTGTCCCTGATTAAGGGTTATTATAGAAAGCCTACTTATACTACCAAGCTTCCTACAATAAAACATCACAAGACTACTAGTTGCAGGTTGTGTTTGTTACATTTAAAAGCGCCACTGAAATAAATGGGTAATAGAAATGTATTGGCCTTAAACATCATGTATCTCACTAGTGAGAGTTTTCTGAATATTGCTGTGTTTTTATGTGTGATAAGCTATACTATGGGACTGAACCTTGTAACATGTACACAACATGTACATAAAGTATGCAGAGTTAAGGGGGGTACTCACGGGAGAGATGTGTGCTGAGCGATCTTAACACAGACCGCTCAGCACACATCTCTCTCCCCGCTCAGCACAGCGCGATGTGCTGAGCGAGGGGGAAAGCCGACGGGGAGCCGCTCACTTCACACAACGGTGAAGTGAGCGACCCGCTAGATTGACCAGCGATGATTGACCAGCGCGGGGCCGCGCATCGTTCATCGCAGGAGTCTCCACACTGAAAGATATGAACGAGTTCTCGTTCATTTATGAACGAGATCGTTCATATCTTTCAAAAAATCGGCCAGTGTGTAGGGCCCTAAATAGTGATTTTATGTTTAATAGAGTAAAAGGTAAAATCAGTAATTAATTTAAATAGGCTAGGTGGGATATACTATATACTGTTAAGAACAGGCTGTGGGCATTCATCGTGAATATAAATTGGCCGGGCCCCATTATAATATTAGTCAGTATCTGGAATTTGTGTAAATGTCATGGGTTGCTATCATAAACAGTTTTATCAGTAATGTAATAATATAACTTTTCAATAATGTAAATTTCTTAAATAGTATTAAAATGTTTGTTGGGACAACACAGACATACAAGACAAACATACATAAAATCTTGAACAAAATGAAAAAAGTAGGAAACAATGTGATTATTAAAATAAGAATTTGACACTATGGGGGAATTCAAATGTATGAAAAGTCGGTTGGGTGTCTGTTTTTTCCTATCTATTAGACAGGAAAAAACAGACACCCAACTGACTTTTTAAACAGTTGAATACCCCTTCTATGTGTACCTCAATCTATATTTTATTCAATTAGTTATAGAGAGCAGAAAATAAGTTATCTATACCTGTGTATTCCCTTTATATTTATTCATATTATACTTGATTAACTATAGTTGTCACAGTACTTACTTTCCAATGTAAATACACAATACCAGTATCCAAAATAAACAGTAAAAAATGTGCCTTGGCTGTTTCACGCTTATTATGTCCCTTAGCACATATAAGGATTGGTACTGTATTTGTAAACAATATAATAATTTACTGTAGTTTGAGTCTCAGATTGGCTCAAATGGAGGAGCACTATATTATTAGGATCAGAAAGAATACTGATTTTCAGTGGAGGTAGAAATGGCCAAAACTCAAATGGTTGCTTATCTGGATATAGCTTAGTTTATATTACAGTAAGTAATTTTTTAAGTAATAAGATTCACTCCAATTTAAGGGTATCCGGACTCCAGGTCAACAACAAAAAGGTCGACACACCTTAGGTCGATGCCAATAGGTCAACACACCTTAGTCGACATGGACAAAATGTTGACATGGGCAAAAGGTCGACATGAACAAGGTCGACATGGAAAAAGGTCGACATGAGTTTTTCACAATTTTTTTCTGTTTTGGAACTTTTTCATACTTAACGATCCACGTGGACTACGATTGGAATGGTAATCTGCGGCGAGCGAAGCGTGCCATGCGAGGGGATGCGGTGCACTAATTGGGATTCCCGGCCACTCTACGAAGAAAACGACACCAAAAAAACATAAAAAACTCATGTCGACCTTGTTCATGTCGGCCTTTTGTCCATGTCGACCTTTTGCCCATATCAACCTAAGGTGTGTCGACCTATTGGCATCGACCTAAGGTGTGTCAACCTTTTTGTTGTCAACCTGGAGTCCCAGACCCAATTTAAGTGCTTCTAAGTTCAGCTGTTGATCAACAATCTTTGGGTAGTCTTATATGCTCCAAATTGTGAGTACATCTGCATACTATATACTGTACCATTAATTTCCTCAAAAACAAAGGACGGTATCCAATAAACCGCGGTAAAACATTAGGTATAAAAAAAATTGCAGTTTTTCCCAATGTTTCATCAATTGTTTTTTTTTTTTGCAGGCTATCTAATTAGATCGCCCATTTTTCCTGAAAACACACAGATTCAGTGAAACAGTTTTCCAGACAATCAGCCTTGCTTCTGTATGAAAACCAGGCTGTTTCCGGAGATTTAGTTTCACCTGCCTGAGGTAGGTGAAACAAATTCCTAAATAAACCGTGGCTCGCGCTGGTTTATCATGGCTAACAGCATAGCCCCTGGCGAGATAATTAGCCATAGTAATTTTCCGTGGCTAATTGGATACCACCCAAAGAAGCAGCATTTTTTGTTGTTGCAGTAAATAACAGTTGTTATGAATCATCATCACAGTGATAGCAACCATCAAATTGCTTTGATCCCTGGTTATTTACAGTGTATCCAATCTTATATTGTAGTTTTGTATCTGATTTGGACCCTTAACACACAGTCTGTTAATATTAAGGAGGTGATATTGTGTTAAACATTCAAATATCTTTTATTTTCACAATAATAAATGTTGGTCACAATAAAACCTACATACTGTATATATTGAGTTATAGAAAATGGAAATAAATTTCAGTTGCAGATTATAGCTAGATTGAAGTGTCAATATGGCATATAGTAATATTGTGCAAACATATAGATGTGTCCAGTTCTATCTTTGATGCATATAGCAATGTTTTATAGTGGTACCGCATTGAGTCACAGCCGGTGCCATCCCCATTGAAAGTAATGCATCGTGGGAGCATGTGTATGTGCGCTCCCTGCTATGATGCAATACGAGTTTGCTTGCATAATCTAATGCATTCAATAGGTTCCATAGGGGACACTAATTGTGTGTGGGACAGTAAGGGGAGAAGTCATAGGGGCACATGCAGGATTTTCAAGGGGGGGTTTCCAGATATGTTTTATTTATATATATATATATATATATATATATATATTGATAAAGCCTATATATATCCTATATTAAACACTCTAAAAGGTTAAGAGACACAGTACGCAATTGGCGCAAAAAGTACCGCAAGGGTACGCCCTTAGCATAGCGGACGCTGTGCACAGGGTGTGCACACAGGCGTCGCAGACACTTACAGAATTAAACTTTAATAACTATACCTTAAGGAATGTACTTATACTGTAAACCTTTGTGCAGTGATAATGTGTAGATGTAATGCAGTGTAACCTTGTTAGTTTAAAGCTGTATGAGCGTATGTGACGCTCAGAGAACCCTTTAGCAATATAATAAACACTCAAATACCGGTCTAAGGTTCTAACACCTTTAAGGGAGAGAATGAACGTTCAATTGCAAAAGAATACTGTCACAACTGAGGGCCTGAGCTGACGGGAGGCAGCCTCAGTTGTAGGGGCTGAGATGTACCGGAACCTGGGAGGTTGTATCAGACCCCTGGACATGTAAGTAACATGAATAATAACTGCCCGAAGGCGTGACCACGACAACTTGGATAAAAGTCAATGATGTTTATTATGACAACTCCGCAACACAGCAGCAGTAAAAGAAAACGTAAAAGTCAGCAAAGAATAAATACAGTTCCTGGGTACTACAGGATGGCAGGAGCCACAGGGCACTGGTAGTGTGAGATAGTTCTTATAATCTTCTAGATGGAAAGTCCTTACCAGGCCCGACTGTAGCAATGGAGATAACCCAGGATTGTACCAGCTGGTGTTCCAGGAAAAGCTGGGTTGCTGAAGATAAAACGGCTGCTGTGGATACTGGCTGGAACCAGACTGTTGTTAGCACGGAGTGGATACTGGCTGGAACCAGTTAAATAATAAATGAACTTGGGAGCGATGAAATATGAACTGAAATGTAGAACTTGAGAGCGGAGAAATAATAATACCGGTGGATAGTGGTAAAGTGTAGAAAGGACACCGGCCCTTTAAGAGAAGCTGTACTCTGCTGGAAGCTGGGCTGGAAGCAGGTAATGTTGTAGCTGGAAATAGATGAATCCACAATGGATTGGAGAGTCAGGCTACACCGCAGGTGGAATGCTGGTGCGGGTCTCTATGGTGGAAGTCTTGAGACAGGAGCTGGAACCTGGAAGACAATCACAGGAGAGAGACAAACAGGAACTAGGTTTGACAACCAAAGCACTGACGCCTTCCTTGCTCAGGCACAGTGTATTTATACCTGCAGCAAGGAAGGGATTGGCTAGGCAATTATGCAGATTAACAATACTGACAACAGATTGGAGGAAATAATCAGCTGACAGAATCCAAGATGGCTGCGCCCATGCAGACACTTGGAGGGAAGTTTGGTTTGTAATCCATGTGGTAATGAAAACAGTAATGGCGGCGCCGGCCACTGGAGACAGGAGACGCCAGGCTGACAAGTGCACATCCAACCACGCGGACACAGCGGAGGCCGCGGCTGACGTAATCGCCACTCTGACACTCTGCATGCAGAAGCTCAGGGACGGCGGCGGAGGCCGCGGGAGACGCCATGCCAGATGTAATAAGGCGTTACTGTGACAGCGTCTCAGAGCGACAGGAGAGGATGCAGGAATGTGAACATTAGGATAACAGATGGGATCCGGTCCTGGAGCGCTGAGCCAGCCTTAGGAGGCATCTGATGGGTAAGAAATGGCGTCCAGATACCCGGATCGTGACAAATACACAATACAAGTTATACACTACCAATATAACATAAAATACCTAACCGAATTACTACACATAAAATACAATAATGACACGATTACATTTAAGGGGAAGGAGAGAGAGAATGGCTTACAACATTAATAAGAGACAAAATGTCTGCAGAGAACTTACACATGTGGGAATGATCGCTGCGCAGTTAGTCAGTGCTGAGAACCTTTGTGTTGAGAAACTTGAGCTCACCCAGGCTGGCTTTCCCTATATACACAACACACAGCAACAACACAATGGTCCCTAAAATACCGCATGGGACAGAAGCTAGACTCCATTTTGGGAAAAACTCCCATGATTCCAAAGTCTGTAACATATGGTTCAAAAGGGAATGCCAGCAGCCATTTTAGATTTGCAAGTCCAAACACATGGCATTCTTTGCTACACCATAATCACATAGCAGAAGACATAAGACTCCACTATATTCCAAAATGTCTAAGCTTCAATATAATGCATATGTGCTGATTTTACAATTCCAAACCATCTAACTCACCTTTCACAATTTCAAGCCAACACAGTATCAGCCTGCTATTGCTACAAGCACATGACTACAGTAACAAAAGGAAGTATGTTTTGACTTCTAACCTTCAGCAAGATGCATCATGTAAAACTACTATAATCTGTTATAAATCACCATCCATAAATGTATACCAGAGATGCTATGCTACAGATTGTCTACTGTTCCAATTCATTACAGATTTCATAGAGTATCATCACAAACACCCAACAATCACACAACTGCACAAGCATCATTAACCTTAAGCCATTTGTATCTCCGAACTAACTATTCTATGCCAATCATTTCACAACTACTTTACCACAAACACATATTTAAACTATTCTATGCCATTAAGCCATGTGTATACAATACTTAGCCTTCGTAAGGAGATCAGTCCTGGTGACGAGCCAGCCATGCTTCTGGGTGCTAGGTAGCTGTGTGCAGCTACAGTACATCTGCCATCTGTGGTTTTGGGAGAGTGAGCTCTGATATCAAGTTCTCAGGTATGCATGCAACCTGTGGGTGTGTCTTTCACAGCATGTGGGCTAGCTGTATCAGTGAGCTGAGCTGGCCATGTGATCTTGGTTATGCAAAAACGTTGGGTGATGACTAACAAATTCCTGTCTTGTGGGAAGCTATTGTTTGGCGAATACAAAACAACCCCTGTCTCTGGGTTTTGTTCTGTATTCTCACTGTCCATTGTCCACTTTCAGTTGAGACAATGACATCTCAGCAATCATTCTTCTGGAGAGAAACCCAGCCCCATTCGTAAACAAAGTGCCAGCCCTCTTCATTGAATCTTAAAGCTTAGAGTAATTAAAGGCTATTGTATTCCATCTGCGGGAAAGAAACTGACTGGTCTTAGGTGTAATTTATTCGGAATACAATTAATCTTCAATTACTATTCCTGTGCTTAACTATGCATAAGATATGTGGAGTCCTCCCAACATGCAAAGGGGAATCTCTAAGGTCAAAGAGCCATTTGAGACCCACTGATACCTGCTGGACTCAGGGGAATATTAACTTATAAAATACATTATTTTGATTAAATATGTAGCGATCGAGTCGCATGCTAGACGCACACAAACTCTACCGTAAATGTGCATACCGTGCGCACGTGACGGCGAGTGTGCGCACGCACGGGAGGGTTCATGCACGTGCAGCGTGCACACGCATGAGGTGCATATATGGCAACGTGTAGCGTGATATTTTTCTGACTTTGACAGTCCACCCTTTGGCAGTCACCAATAACTGCCACTTCCTAAAACAGTTCAAAAAGAGAAAAATATATGTCATATGTAAATACATTTCTATGATTGGGTAAGGAAGGAGAGAAGAAGGTAGGAAAAGGGTATGACCTAGTGAGATAGCAGAAGCATGTGTGTGTGAATCCATGTTTGGGGGGTCATGTATCATCGTGCCGTACGTGTTTTAAATCAAGCTTCGAGGTATTGCGAAGTATACATTTAAATTCCTTCTTATCCCGTATTAAGGGTCTGTGGATGGGCTGTCAAACTTTACCGAGCTCTTTTCGGCTTTTGGTTGCAACAAAATGGGGGAGCACATTTTAGTTGATGATACATGAATGGGGGGATATGTGAGTGCTGATATCTGTGCCTGTATTCCCTATCGACTATGTGTGTCATTACCTGAAGGTTGTAGAAATGAAGATAAGGAGCAATTATGGTAAATGCAGTCATAAACTATGTGAGTTTAATATACATTTGCCGATTGAGGTCTTGTCTTGTGTCTTGTCTTGTCTCGATGTACATGTTGACTGTAGTCTCCCGATGCTTTTGCTATAAACGGTGTGCAAAAAGCTTTTTCAATGTCCATAGACTTACAAAAAATGTTGGGCTAGCGTAAAGTTAAAGTTACTAGGGATATGGGGGGGTCTATGGCATAGTCCATCAGTTGTCTGTGTAAAAGGTTGTCACATTCTTCTTCCAAGCGGATGTCTTTGTACCTTGGAGGAAAACAAAGGAGAAACGGGTAAAAGAAACAGGTCGTGGAATCACCTTTTATCACAGCGTGGTTTCAATGGTTGGGTCGTAAATCAAATCAATTTTGTTATGCGATACAGTCATTACTTCAGGTACTTTTTCAATATAACATAATCCCTCTGAGTTTGGGGCAAGCCGCTCATACGCCTTTCTCCCGCATATGAAATATGCATCATCGGGGAGAACATATGGGACTGAATATGTCATTACCATGTTACACATTTTCCATGTGAACTCTCCTAACCCTAATTCTCCCATCTGTTTAGTACACCTATCAGTTTGTACGATCTGTGTACAGTATCCTTGTGATACTTCTCCAACTCTCATGGTCCTACTTCTTAGGGTATACCTATATCGGAAATATTTTCCACTATCGGCTATGTGGCGTATGAGCTCTGTATCTGTAGGCATTCTATCGGCTCTATATGAAAAGGTCATGGTTTTGTTATTCCATGACACTTCCCAATTTCCCGGCTTTCGGGGATTGGAAATGTTAAAACACACTAAGGACCTATCCACATGGTATTGGTGGAGCTTCAAACTAGGAGGACTAGAGATATTAAACCTCTTGTCCACCGGTCTCCCACCACTTAACTCAAGTACCTCTCCTATCGTTAAAGGAAATGGTACTAGTCCTGGCTTGCTGTGACCTTGAGGTACTTGAGAGCATACCCAACAGTCTGTTTGGTTTAACACCTTACCCACTAATGAGTGATAGTCACCCAATGGATGCCGGTCCATGTTAATGTTAAAACTGGACTGACATTTCTTGATGCACCCATCCTCAACTAAGTTATCACAATGCCTACAGATGCAATTTTCTTCAGCTAACAATCCTTCACAATTCCTTCTATGGTCAATGCTACCAGATCGTTTTCTGATTCTCGCCTTTGCTTGGTGATTATGTTGTTCTTGGAAATCTACGCCTCCATCTCTGTCATCAGAACCTTTCTGGATCCTTTCTCGACCTCACTGGTACTCTCACCGAAACAGACTGCTCTGGTCAACATCATGGTTAACAGGAAAATCCGTATCACAGTCTCTTGGGGCAAGTCCATCTTACAGGAGGAGAAAGGAGAAATTTGTAATGGGGGTACAGGAAAACAGTTTGAGGGGGAGAGAAACTTGTTACGATAATTAGTTCTCTAGTCTTGTTGTTCTTCTTGTTCTGCTGTCATCTCAAAGGTGCTGTCTCTCAGTCTTCCAAACGATCACTCCGGTGATACAATATTTCTTCTAGCTCAGCGCTCTTTCTGTAAGGAGAATAAATCTTGCATTACCATTTGTCCAACTAATGTGTGACATACCATCTTTAAAACATGAGAACATGAGAAAGAAGAGAGAGAGAGAAAAAAAACAACGAGAGAGAGAGAACCGTTCATATATATATGCATCACATAAATCAACAATAAACAACAACAGGAAAAAAAAAATTTCAAACATTTTTCAGGAGAGAAAAAAAACATTGTCAGATCTTCCGTTCACCATCAGGCTGTCACATCTACATGTCCAATGGTATCCTTGCATAGTCTCTCCCACCAGTATTTCCATACCTACCCTTTGTTTCTGGCCAGGATACATCGATGCTGGTAGGTCATACTGGGGTTTGGTAGACTTCTGCAAGGACCAAATAGCTATGTGATATTTGGGTCCTGCCGATGAACGTCAGAGATGGGGAAAAGAACATTTACAGATAAATTACAACGTCTACCCGGCCGTCCTTGTGCCTGCAAGGAACTGACCTCCCATTTCATTAACTGTAACCTCAGGCTTACTATCAGTCCTAATGATCACCTTTCCTGATTACCTTTCCTGATTGCATGTTACAGGTGCAGCCCAAACTCCTTCCTATGTGATCCCTGATTACAATTTGGTGTGTCATAACTTTGCTCATATCTTTGTCTAGGGGGATTATATGAATTTGGTCTACTTCTTGATCTACAATCTCTTGCAAAATGACCTTCCTTCTTGCAATTATAACACCTTTTCACCTTTGACTTACCCACAGGGATCTGGGGCTTCTTTGTTTCCCTGTGCTTGATGATGTTTTGCTCATGCCCAACAGCGGAGTTCCTTAATGCAGTTACTGAGTTATTTCTCCAGTTAGGTAGAGAGGCTTGTATACTCGTTCTTAATACTTCCTTTAAACCATTTATTAACACATAAACTGCTACTTTCCTGTAGTGTACATTTGTTTTAATATATTGTGTTCACCCTGACAGGATTTTGTTCCATTATGCTATTTTGTGTTAACTCTTTGGTGTAAGATGCATTTGTCTGTGAGTAACATACAATACCGTACTTACCTGTTGACACGACCTCACCTGACCCTCCATTAGGGGGTTCTGCTATTGCCTTTACCAACTTGGCCGTGTCCCTCTGGGTGTCTCGTATGATGACTGCTGGGTAGAGTGTTGACATCGTGTTGGTTTCACCTTCTCGCTGGTAATCCTGAGGGGAGTTGAACATGGGGTGCGACTTGCACAGGTTAACATTTGTAATTTTGACACTTTCATTTTTATAAACATTATTGCATTTGTTACTTTCATTCTTAATACAGTTACTAAGTGCATTTTTTTATCGTACACCATCGCGCCATTCTCTGCAGCCATAATCCTCTCCATTGCCATGTCTCTCCTCCCAAGATGAGAGTCAGATATGCAAGTTAAATTTCTTTGCATTTCACTTTCCTGTTGCCACAATGTTAAATAATCATAATGTCTAATACGCCTTTTTGAAGATTTAATCAGGCAAACTCTTCTCTTTAAATTTTGTAACACTTCTGGGTTAAAAGTACCTACCCGGGAAAACTTCTCCCCGTCATGCACAGTCATCCTTTCCCATTCATTGCACAACGTCTCTGTGTGATGACCATATTTCTCACACATGATATACCTTGCCGACCCGATTGGTCGGTTTACTAAATCAACCTGAACCTTGGTTGATCGCCCCTTACCTGAACAACTGGCCCCCATCTCTGCAGGTGCTGCTTTCACTACCTCTGACTTCAAATCAGGGTCTTCGGCAACCCTTACAAAAACCAAGATGCTCGGGGTAAGGCTGCGGTGGGGGTTTTGCTCCGAAGTCCGCCCACTTAACTCCCGTCCACGCTGGCCAATACGGCGACCAAAGTTCCCAGAGGTTCCGTACCCAACCTAGGGCACCTAAGTACGTCTACTTGCTCGGGCGTGTGGGAGTGTCTTACCCTCCCCAGCAAGTATATGTCGCTGGAATGTCCCTGAGTGATCAGGCTACTTCCCTTAAAATAAAAAAAATTACACAAATCACGTTAACAATGTGCAAGTAGCGTTCTTCTGAATTCAAGACACGCTAATGCACACAATCACATGCGGTACAATCGTATCTGCACACAAGCAACTAATATTATGTGCAGAACGATCAACGGAATTGAAAATTTCGGCTGCAAATTCCTTCAGCAATGAGCTTCTTTGGCCTATATGGGTCTCGCACCAACCCTCTTCGGTTGTGCTCTCTACTTCTAGTCTGCTGTACCTGAACCTCCTGTTCTGTGACCTCCTGGTCTGTGAACTCCTGGTCTGTGACCTCCTGGTCTGTTATGTACAGCAGACTCTACTGCTCATAATATGTCGAGATTAACAAGGGACGCCTCCCAAGCCACCCCACGCTATCACTCTCGCTGGTGTACCTCCTTCTACTGGCCTATGGTTCCCACTTCCGTAATAAAAGAGAAATCTTATATATACACACTCTTACATTCGAACACTCTTATTTCTGTACAGAATTCCTTTCATTCGGTATTAGCCTAACCCAGAAGAATTGCAACAGAGAAGGTTTTTCTTTTAACTTTAAACTTTTGGATTTGAGATAGATCTGTGTTATTATCGCGTTATTTCCTTATCGCCTACTAAACAATACTATCGTGCGGTTTGTATTATGTGGGTGTATCCGTACGCTCCGTTGCATAATATACGCTCCGTGCGTCGACCCTTGCGTTGCGTATGCCCTGCCCTTGTAAGGGCACGTGTACACAGACCAAGTACGTCCATAGTAACACACTACACGTTTATCAATGTGAATGATTTTTTAACAGTAATCATTCACTGAACACCACCCAAATCTCCCTTGTTTTCTAGGCGAGACTGTGTGCGTGCCTTTTACAATTATTCCCTTAAATATTACTTTTTATCTTTTAACTATTAATAACAACAAATGTCTCAGCACGTTATCACTAGTATGTGGCAATCAGGAGAATGATATGTGAAAATACACAGATGAAAATGCAATTCTAAATTTAATCTAATAACATACATTGATGTAAGCACACGCATATAGATATTACATATATGTACCAATCACTATTCCTTATGTGAGACCTTATTCAGTGCTTTTTTTTTTTAACTAACTCTGTAAAGGCGATTTCTTTCACTGCTGGGAGAGAAAAAAAATAAAAATCCAAAGGTTAATTTGCACTTCAATGGTTATCCTACACCAAGCAGAGTTAAAGCTCTTGAAGAGAGACAGTGACAAAACAAAAACAAAACAAAAAAAACACTACGTTTTATTTGTGTATTTCCTAAATCAAATATTTAATTTATTATTAACTTTTATTAAACTGTATCTGAACCACTTATGATTGACTATGATATAGATTAAATAAATGCATTAAAAAAAAAGCTCATTAAATGATGATTTCTTTTTGACAATGGATGGCTGATTATTTCCTGAGTCAACTGAAAATCAGCCGCTTAGGGGAAAAAAAATTTTTTCCCTTCCCAAAATGGCCGCTGCTCCTCCCCCTTCCACCTCCATGAGGTTTACACAAAATGGGGGACAGACCTTTTGTCACAAAGAAAATCATCATGCCAGCTCCTTTTAGTTATCACGCTATGCAGAGCGATTAAAAATAATTTTAAACCTATTTAAACAGACAAACCATCCAATCTGCGTGTGTAGTTGGCACCAAATAGAAATAAGAAATAATAAAACCAGATTTACAAAGACAATAGCTTAATGTTCCTACCTCTGGTTCTGGATTCCTTCAGCACTCCTTACTAAGTGAAGCAGACGCTTATCTGGTCAGCACTACGAGGGATAACACCTCCCGCCCTTTGCTGACCGATAATGTCTGCTAAAATTACCTAGTGCAGATATGTGAAGAGCGGACGAGTTCCCCAATTGATAAAGCCTATATATATCCTATATGAAACACTCTAAAAGGTTAAGAGACACAGTACGCAATTGGCGCAAAAAGTACCGCAAGGGTACGCCCTTAGCGTAGCGGACGCTGTGCACAGGGTGTGCACACAGGCGTCGCAGACACTTACAGAATTAAACTTTAATAACTATACCTTAAGGAATGTACTTATACTGTAAACCTTTGTGCAGTGATAATGTGTAGATGTAATGCAGTGTAACCTTGTTAGTTTAAAGCTGTATGAGCGTATGTGATGCTCAGAGAACCCTTTAGCAATATAATAAACACTCAAATACCGGTCTAAGGTTCTAACACCTTTAAGGGAGAGAATGAACGTTCATTTGCAAAAGAATACACAATACAAGTTATACACTACCAAAATAACATAAAATACCTAACCGAATTACTACACATAAAATACAATAACGACACGATTACATTTAAGGGGAAGGAGAGAGAGAATGGCTTACAACATTAATAAGAGACAAAATGTCTGCAGAGAACTTACACATGTGGGAATGATCGCTGCGCAGTTAGTCAGTGCTGAGAACCTTTGTGTTGAGAAACTTGAGCTCACCCAGGCTGGCTGTCCCTATATACACAACACACAGCAACAACACAATGGTCCCTAAAATACCGCATGGGACAGAAGCTAGACTCCATTTTGGGAAAAACTCCCATGATTCCAAAGTCTGTAACATATGGTTCAAAAGGGAATGCCAGCAGCCATTTTAGATTTGCAAGTCCAAACACATGGCATTCTTTGCTACACCATAATCACATAGCAGAAGACATAAGACTCCACTATATTCCAAAATGTCTAAGCTTCAATATAATGCATATGTGCTGATTTTACAATTCCAAACCATCTAACTCACCTTTCACAATTTCAAGCCAACACAGTATCAGCCTGCTATTGCTACAAGCACATGACTACAGTAACAAAAGGAAGTATGTTTTGACTTCTAACCTTCAGCAAGATGCATCATGTAAAACTACTATAATCTGTTATAAATCACCATCCATAAATGTATACCAGAGATGCTATGCTACAGATTGTCTACTGTTCCAATTCATTACAGATTTCATAGAGTATCATCACAAACACCCAACAATCACACAACTGCACAAGCATCATTAACCTTAAGCCATTTGTATCTCCGAACTAACTATTCTATGCCAATCATTTCACAACTACTTTACCACAAACACATATTTAAACTATTCTATGCCATTAAGCCATGTGTATACAATACTTAGCCTTCGTAAGGAGATCAGTCCTGGTGACGAGCCAGCCATGCTTCTGGGTGCTAGGTAGCTGTGTGCAGCTACAGTACATCTGCCATCTGTGGTTTTGGGAGAGTGAGCTCTGATATCAAGTTCTCAGGTATGCATGCAACCTGTGGGTGTGTCTTTCACAGCATGTGGGCTAGCTGTATCAGTGAGCTGAGCTGGCCATGTGATCTTGGTTATGCAAAAACGTTGGGTGATGACTAACAAATTCCTGTCTTGTGGGAAGCTATTGTTTGGCGAATACAAAACAACCCCTGTCTCTGGGTTTTGTTCTGTATTCTCACTGTCCATTGTCCACTTTCAGTTGAGACAATGACATCTCAGCAATCATTCTTCTGGAGAGAAACCCAGCCCCATTCGTAAACAAAGTGCCAGCCCTCTTCATTGAATCTTAAAGCTTAGAGTAATTAAAGGCTATTGTATTCCGTCTGCGGGAAAGAAACTGACTGGTCTTAGGTGTAATTTATTCGGAATACAATTAATCTTCAATTACTATTCCTGTGCTTAACTATGCATAAGATATGTGGAGCCCTCCCAACATGCAAAGGGGAATCTCTAAGGTCAAAGAGCCATTTGAGACCCACTGATACCTGCTGGACTCAGGGGAATATTAACTTATAAAATACATTATTTTGATTAAATATGTAGCGATCGAGTCGCATGCTAGACGCACACAAACTCTACCGTAAATGCGCATACCGTGCGCCCGTGATGGCGAGTGTGCGCACGCACGGGAGGGTTCATGCACGTGCAGCGTGCACACGCATGAGGTGCATATATGGCAACGTGTAGCGTGATATTTTTCTGACTTTGACAATATATATATATATACATAGTGATGGCAACACTCTAAGGCTGTAGTAACTCGAGAAAGTGCTTTATTCTAGCAACGTTTAATGACAATACCCATCGTCAGGAGATGACAGCGGGTACAATCCTGAAACATTGAAAGGATAAAGTACTTTTTCAAGTTATTACACTCTCAGAGTGACGCCATCACGCTACATATATTGGAGGTCATCACCTCATGGGCTCTAGGGCAAGTAGGCACATTCATTTAGGAGGACAAGGTATCTTGATATGTGTGTGTGTGTGTGTGTGTGTGTGTGTGTGTGTATATATATATATATATATATATACATATCTGAAAGCCCTTTGCAGATATAATGTATGTGTGTGTGTGTGTGTGTGTGTGTGTGTGTGTGTATGTATGTATATATATATATATATATATATATATATACAGGTATATATACTGATACACATACATAGATACACATACATACACAAACAAATAAGAAATAAATACTGTACATCCACCTCCTCTGCTGGCCGCCCTCCTCTGACAGACTGTAGTGCAGTCGAATGTCATCTTCAGCCAACTGGCCACAGCGAATGCCCAGCCGCTTGCCGCCACTGAGTTCCTGCATCCTACTTGCAGGCAGCTCATCTCACCCATCATGCTGAATGCTGTAGCCCGCCTCTGCCTGCGGCTCTCCCTGGCAATTTCCTGTGCTTTGCAAAGCACAGAGAGTTGGCACGATCACAGCAGTCACTGTAAGGATCAGGGCCGTCTTAACGGCAGTGTAGGCCCCTGGGCACAGCAATGCATTGGGCCCCCTACCCATCCTCCAGCGGTAGGGGTGGGGTGTGCTATCAGCAGCAGCTTTGATGTCCCGCGGGCGGTATGGGGTGTTCTATCTTCCTCTCAGCATGTAGGACCTGGAGCAGTAATTTCTGCTAATTGCTCCTTTACTGCACAGATGGGGTGGGAGGGAGAACACTAAACTGTAGAAGGGGGCATTGGGCTGAATGACGGCGCTCTGGTACATGACTTCCGAAGTGGTAGGGGGTGTTTAATACGCTGGGGAGGCGTGGCTGATGGAGTGGGCTTAATATTCATCATTTTCTGGTGGGAGGGCAGCTTGCTTGACTGCAGATATCTCAAGTTCCTGAAAATATGTTTCTTAGCTTTGCATGGGATAAAAAACTAGAGAGTCCCACCTTTCAGAAGGTTATGGGGACTTGGGGATCAGAGGTCAGGAGCCAGAGCAATCCTCCAATGAATATATAAAACTGTATACCAGGCGTGTGGAGCTGGAGCAGGGACCAGCTGCTGGAAGGCTGATATCTCTGGTTCTGGGCACAGTAGAGACAAGCTGCCAGTGTCCAGCAAAAGGGGAGAGTCTCAGCTTTTGGATTATACCCTCAGAAAAAACTCTATGTTAGACAGAACCTGAGATATCTGGCTGGGAAGAGCAATTAACAGGTTCGGATGGGGACCACTGCTTTCACGTTGGATATCTCCGGTTCCCCAAGGCCGATTTTCAAAAATCTGGTACCCCTGGAAAGAGGGGACCCTCAGCTATCAGCCTAGGGCCCTTATACTCCTGGGGCCCTTGGGCAAGAGCCCATTGAGCCCATACGAAAAGACGTCCCTGGTAAGGATGGAGACAGAGCTTCTCCATCTCAAACTTCTCAGTATAAAAAAACAACATCTTGGTCCATCAGGGGTGGTTTCTGGGTGCTCGGAAACCCCCCCTGCATGCACCACTGAGTCAGTATTAATTCTTATACCACTCTCCATAAAAGTAAAGTCTAGATCTGCCACTTAGTAAAGATATTTATGCACTTTACCTTCGTTGACACATTTATTACAAAATCACAGCATCTGCCAAGATACCAGCATATTAGATTGAGCATAGTTTCTTCTAAATATACTGTTGTTTCTCTTTAGTATAGAGTCGACTGTTTTCAGGCAAGTGTGCTTGCACCCACTTCCATAGGAATGCATGGTGGGTATGCACAGTGCGGCAAGGTGCGTATAATTGCAGCAGTGGTTATATGTAGGATAAATATTGTCACATCTGTAGGTTTAGATTCAGTCTGTAGCTGTCAAGTCAGTTAGCAACATTGTGACCATCTTGGTAATACACATACAATTGTGTTGGATGAGATCAGGCAGCCCTTGCAACACAGTTAGTGCAGAACTGGATATATCACATTCATACAGTCAGATGTTGACTACACCCTGCAGGTCAAGCTATTGCTAATAAAATATAATATACATATTTATAAAAGTATTCAGGTATATTTAACACAGATATATATAAAACAATTTTCTGCTCACTACAACTAATTTGTTCCTACTTTTTTTACACAAACATTTTGTGTATATGTTTGTCTTGAATATTTCACGTGTTATTCCAACGAACATATTAATATTATTTAATAAAAGTTACATTATATTTATTGCTTATAATTTGTGCATCTTGATATACTGTAACAGCAAATTTTCTCTCCTACTTCTGTTTGCCAAATGTCATGGAGTCACCTGAAACATCCTTTCTTCCTCCAGACTGACTCTCTCTCACCTGGTGAAATTATTTTTGGTTGGGAGTTGGCTGGATCTTAGTTTTTAATTGACTGCTGAATGCTTAAATAACAGCTAGATTATGGGGTCTATTCATGAAACAGCAAAAAGTGTGGAGAAGTGAGCCAGTGGAGAAGTTGGTCATGGCAACCAATCAGCATTGAAGTAACATTTATAATTTGCATACTATAAAATTATACAGAGCAACTGATTGGCAGCCATTGGCATGAATAGATCCCTTTATCTGTTGAAAGAGGAGTGTGCTACTGTGCAAGCTCCAGTCTCCCTGTTGTCCTGGAGTCTTCATCCCCTAACCCAATATGGCCACTGAGATCTCTACTGAGCATGTGCAGTAGCCATCTTGTCTTCAAACTGTGTTAGAGCATCACTGTGAGAGACAAATATCTTCCACTTAGCTACAGTGTGACCTGTGATTACCTGCAATCCACCACTTTTTACTGCATCCCTATACCTATCCCCATTTGCAGTATACACTCCCTGCTGGTGGGCTGTATAAAACCAGACACCTCTCAAGGTCCTGCCATCACCAGTGTACATGTAACAGTGAGTATGGCTGTACCTGCTATCTATCAATAAACCATCCCCACTTGTTAAGTAACTGGACTATTCATAGTTTGGGTCATACGCCAGTGTGGGCCTCTATAACTCTGTAGTATCAACATCTGCACACATATCATTTCCAACAGTTTCTCCTGGGCCAGTGACAGGTCCTACATTTGCTGCATTTTCAAAATGGGTTCCTGTCTCCTATTCTTGTTGCTGACTTGGTTTTAATTTTGGATATTGTTACACTCTTCTGTCCATACCTTGACTCTTGTCATCTGATTTCAGCTCTCTAATGTATAGTGTATTAGTTATTGCCTGTCTTCTGATAGTGCTGGATTGCATACTTAATAGTTGTTTGCTGTAAACTTCAGTCATTAGATAGTATCTCTGCTACATGAGCATATTAAGAGAGGACGGGGCCCATGTGCAATCTCTATCTGGGCCCTTTCCTCTTCAGCCAGAAGGCTGTAGTTTTTGAGCACTAGGGTCAATAGGACACCCAAGCGCTGTGCCAGAAACTAGTGTGCATATGCAGGACTCTGGGAAAATGGAGCAGCAGTCATTTTCCTGCTGTGCATGCTCTAAACATAGGTAAAATGGCCACAACACCATTTTCCAGGTGGCTTTTGCAGGGCTGCTTCCACTGATTCAAAATTGGTGCAGAGTTTGTGGTGTGCCCCCCTTGAACACAGGAGCCTGTGTACACCACACACGTTGCACCCATAATAGATACGGCACTGCCCTGTTACCAGATCTGTTATGTGCAAGATTATTTTCCGTTTGCTTTGGTAATATCATCTGCAGTGTGGTACCCTGTTCTAGTACCAGCTAGTTGGTATGTTAGATTAGTGAGCCATCCATTATTAAGCATAGGTGTGCGCAGGGGGGGGGGGTTCCTGGTGTGCACAGGCACCCCCTAATGTCTGGCACCACGATCTGACATGCCTGATGCAGCGATCGCCGAGCAGGCTGATTACTGTCCCCTCTGCGCTGCACCCTGTCAGGACTGCATTACTGACTGGACGCCTGGGTTAATCAAGGGTGCCACTGCCACCGGCTTTCAAATTCCAAGCTCCACCACCATGTACAAAAACAGCGTGATGTGACGTGATTACGTCATGCTGCTCGCATGCCCTCCCGTCACACCCACCACATACACACCTCTCTCCTTCTATGCTATGCCAATGCCAGCCACTGATGAGGAGCAGCATGCAACCAGCGTTCCTCTTAAGAAGACAAATTCAATACTGGCAGACGGCCGGCAGCAGCATTGACACGTCACTAGTTTTTCCAGCAGCAACAGCAGCAGCAGCAGCAGTACTAGTCTGCGACTGTCAGTGTCAGTGAGTGACTGATTTGTAAGTAAGCTGCTGCAGCTTGCAGGTGAAAGAGAGGGGGAGCCAGACCAGGCTGAGGAGGAGCAGTGGAATTGCAGTTAATGCCATCAGGGGTGCTTGTTTGGTGCACACCACAACATCTGACAATGTATCTGCTTTATTAGGATTGGTACAAAGGTGTATATTTTATGCATTGACCATCAATAGATAGTGCTAGACACGCCCAAAAGGCGGTGCTAGACACACACCTCCGACGGTGCACCCCCTAATAAAATGTGCTGCGCACGCCAGTGTTATTAAGCCTAGACAATATCTTGAGGTGATAAGCCTTTACTACCTGGAGTAGAAGACCTGGTGGCATCTGAGTACTAGTAAGCATGAATAGTGGCTTGCTATTCATGTTTTCACGTCTGCATTGGTACTGCCATGCCATCTCCCAAAAGCAATACATTTGGTCTGGCAAAAGAATGAACAATAAGGCTCAGGATCTTCAATATCACTCAAAATGACTAGGTGACTATAGAGCCTTTTAGTGTATGAATCTTCATTAGGTAATTTATGTGTATTATTAGAGGTTATCAATTGGTTATGGCTAAAACCAAGTTGGAGACAGGACCCCTGATGTCACTTCTCCGCTTTGCTCCCCACCAGGTTACTAAAGGGAGTAGTTGGTGGCGTGGATAAGTGCTATCCCACCAGCCTAGCTCCTCCTCCTTACATCAGAGGTCCTTTCTCCAACTTGGTTCTAGCATCTACCGTTATCAATTGCACAAAATACCTGGACTTCCTTTTTCGCCTTTGTTTCCCTGCAAACCTGGCAAACCAAGTCCAGTGGCTCCTGTGGATCCTTTCTCGCCTTTGCTTCCTGATGGATCGAGAAACAGACATGGTATACAAATTATGTTTCAGATTATGTTTAAAAACTGTACATTTAATAAAATAAGTAACTTAATTTACATGACTAACATACTGTAACCTAAAGGTTTCTGCAGTGCACTTCTCACTGAGGATACCGATCATTAGGGAAAGTAAATACATTTCTCAAATAATATGCCTATCTATTGTTTTTTGGTAATACTGGGGGCAGAAATCATAAACAGTAGATAAGGTAAATCTATGGAGTCCTTCATCAGGTTATTATGTGAGAACTCTACCACACAAGCAAACAGGAAGAATCGTCTTGTGTATCTAAGAAAAAGCACTGTAGAAACTTAGGGCCTAATGCAGTGTGAGATGTAAATTTGCAAAAAATCGCAAAACTACAACTCATTTCTCGAGCATGCGTGGGGGCGCCCAGCACAGGACAAGGCCGCCCCACATGCTGCACCCTGCTGAAATGTGAGTGCTTCGCTATACAGAGATGTGCTCACATTTTAAGGGTTGCCACCTGCCTATTCAGCCTAGCTGTGAAGGCAGTCGCTGGGTAGCCATGTTTCGGGTTGCAGGGCTGCGTGTGACATCACATAGCTGCCGCGGCCCACCCCACAAATGATTCAGACACACCTCCATTATCTGGACCGCGTCCCCTCCAATGGCGCATCAATGCCTACAAAATGCTGTGTAGACACACCGTTCCTGCCCCCGCATGGACTTAGACTGCGATCGCATATGCAAAAGTGCTGCGATTTCATCACTTCTACGATTAGTACGGAATTAGGCCCTTAGTAATTTGTTAACATGTCTTATCTGACTGTTCAGCTGGGAGTGTTACCCAGATGAGAAACTGAGTGAAATTACCTATCAGAAGTTCTTTCAAAACATAACAAGCAGCTTGATTACTTGGCCTGAGATGAATCCCGAGTGAAATCCATGCAGCTGGAACATTGCTTTGATAACAATCTGAGAAATTTGAAGTACCAAAGTAGTTTTTCAAGGCCAAGAAGTTACTTGCTTAGAGCAGTTATCCACTACTGCCATAATAATGGTGTTACCTTGGGAACACCATTATTATACAGATATAAGTCCATTATCTGGTGGCAGGGCCGGATTAACAATGGGGTGGATGGAGCTGCAGCTCTAAACCCCCACTGAAAATAGGCCCACCAGAGATCCCCTGCAGTGCAGCCAGTGCTGACAGGAAAAAATATATTTCCTGTCATCACACAGCAGCGCACTCACCTCCGGCTGCCCATTCACCCCACCACGGCACTAAACATAGTAACATAGTATCTAAGGTTGAAAAAAGACAATTGTCCATCGAGTTCAACCTATTCGTGGTCTCCTGTGCAGAATTATTTTGTATCAAATTTTGACTGATGTTGATGACTGCCGTTACGTTTTACCCCTCTTTTTTATAATAACCATAGTGCGTGACTATGCACCGTAACCCTGGATATCCTTATCCATTAGGAATTTATCTAACCCATTCTTAAAGGTGTTGACTGAGTCGGCCATTACAACTCCCTCAGGCAGGGAATTCCAAACACGTATCGTCCTTACCGTAAAAAAGCCTTTACGCCGTATTGTGCGGAAACTCCTCTCCTCTAACCTGAGCGAGTGTCCACGAGTTCTCTGTGTTGATCTAACCAAAAACAGGTCCTGCGCAAGATCTGTATATTGTCCCCTTATATATTTGTAGATGTTGATCAGTCCCCTCTTAATCTCTTTTCCAGTGTAAACATGCCTAGTCTGGCAAGCCTTTCCTCGTATTCCAGCGTCTCCATACCCTTAATTAGTTTGGTCGCCCGCCTCTGAACCTTTTCTAGCTCCAGGATATCCTTTTTGTAGTATGGTGCCCAGAATTGTACACAGTATTCAAGGTGTGGCCTCACAAGTGATTTATATAACGAGAGTTTAATACTCTCATCCCTAGCATCAATTCCCCATTTTATGCATGCTAATATCTTATTAGCCTTCTTTCCTGCAGTCCTACTTTGGGTACTACTGCTTAGATTGCTATCTATGAGGACACCTAAGTCCTTTTCCAGTACAGAATCCCCTAATTTTATCCCATTTAGTAGGTAGGTGTTATTTTTGTTCTTGTTACCACAGTTCATTACCTTACACTTGTCTGTATTGAAGCGCATTCTCCATTTCGCTGCCCAAGCTTCTAATTTAACTAAGTCGTTCTGAAGCGACTCAGCATCCCCCTCCGCATTTATAACTATACACAATTTGGTATCATCTGCAAAAATTGACACCATGCTCTCTAGACCTTCTGTTAGGTCGTTAATGAAAATATTGAACAATAGCGGTCCTGATATTGAGCCTTGCGGCACACCACTTAGCACTTCAGTCCAATTTGAAAAAGATCCATTAACCACAACGCACTGCTCCGTATAATCTAACCAATTTTTGACCCAAGTGCATATTGTGCTTCCTAGCCCTGATTCTTGTAGCTTGTAGATAAGTCTCATGTGTGGTACAATGTCGAATGCTTTGGCAAAATCTAAAAATTACATCCACCTCTTTACCCTGATCTAGGTTTGCGCTTACTGTTTCATTAAAGCCAAGTAAGTTGGTTTGACAGGATCTGTCCTTCTTTAACCCATGTTGATTCCTTTTAATGACCTTATTGACTTCAAGGAACTTCTGAATACTGGCCCTCATTCCGAGTTGTTCGCTCGTTAGTGTTTTTCGCAACGGAGCGATTTGTCGCAAAGTGCGCATGCGCAATGTTCGCAGTGCGTCTGCGCCAAGTAAATTTGCAAAAAAGTTTGGTATTTTACTCACGGCTTAACGAAGAAATTTCTTCGTTCTGGTGATCGTAGTGTGATTGACAGGAAGTGGGTGTTTCTGGGCGGAAACTGGCCGTTTTATGGGTGTGTGTGAGAGAACGCTGCCGTTTCTGGAAAAAACTCGGGAGTGGCTGGAGAAACGACTGAACTGATCGCAGTGGCAGAGTAAGTCTCTAGCTACTCAGAAACTGCAAAGAACTTTCTTTTCGCTCTTTTGCGACTCTTTCGTTCGCAATTCTGCAAAGCTAAGATTAACTCCCAGTAGGCGGCGGCTTAGCGTGTGCAAAGCTGCTAAAAGCAGCTAGCGAGCGAACAACTCGGAATGAGGGCCACTATCTCTTAGAATACCTTCCAATACTTTCCCCACTGTAGATGTAAGACTAACTGGTCTATAATGACCTGGTTCAGCTTTACTTCCCTTTTTGAATATAGGCTCTACTTCCGCTATACGCCAGTCTTTGGGAACCATACCTGATATTACTGAATCATTAAAGATCAAAAATAGCGATTTTGCAAGTTCAGAGTGAAGCTCCATTAGAACCCTTGGGTGAATACCATCGGGACCTGGTGACTTATTAATCTTTAAATGTTTTAATCGGTCACAGACTACTTCCTTGCTTAAATAAGTACCTATCGGTGGGTTATTCTCATTATTGAGATTATGTGTTAGTCCCTGAATTGGGTCCTCTCTAGTAAATACTGTTGAAAAAAACTCATTTAGTGTGTCCGCTATGTCATTATCATTTTTGCTTAAGACTCCCAACTTGTCTTTTAAAGGGCCTATACTCTCCTTCTTTAATCTCTTGCTATTAATGTATTTAAAGAATTTTGGGGGATATGCTTTGCTTTCCTTTGCTACTAGTTTTTCAGTTTCTACTTTAGCCGCTCTTATTTCCTTTTTGCTTATTTTGTTACATTCCTTATAGTGCTGAAATGACTCGTCAGATTTGTATTTTTTAAATGCTCACCTTTCCTTGCCAGTATCGATGTGAGGCTCCGCCCCCATTACTGCCCAAAGCACTGCCCCCATTTGACCCGAGGCTCCGCCCCCTACCAATCCAAAATGCATGCTTATACTGTATAAGCATGCATTTTGGATTGGTAGGGGACGGAGCCTCAGGGCGAATGGGGCGATGCTTAGAGCGGACCTGGGGGCGGAGCCTCACATCGATACTGGCAAGGAAAGGCAGGTTTAGTGCCGTGGTGGGGTGAATGGGCAGCATTTTGGATGGTAGGGGGCGGAGCCTCATGTCGAATTGGGGCGGAGCTTTGGCAGACCTGGGGGCGGAGCCTCACATTGATACTGGCAAGAAAAGGCAGGTTTAGTGCCGTGGTGGGGTGAATGGGCAGCTGGCTGCAGCAATGTGTCTAGCTGCTTCAGGGTCCAGGAGCTGCGCTGCGGCCCCCATCACCTCCCAGCGCTCACCAGCCCCGCATCGCCTGCACACTCCCGCCTGCTGGTTTCCTTCTCTTGAGAGCCTCTTTCCAGTGTCTGGGTGGCTTACTTTCTACCCGCAGTGTGTCAGTGTACTGTCCCCCCCTCCCTCCCATGTGTCAGTGTACTGTCCCCCCACCTCTCCCTCCAATGTGTCAATGTACTGCCCCCTCCCACTCCACTGTGTCAGTGTACTGTCCCTCAACCTCTCCCTCCAATGTCCCACCCTCCAATGTGTCAGTGTACTGTCCCCCTCTCCCTCCAATGTATCAGTGTACTGCCCCCCCTCTCCCTCCAATGTGTCAGTGTACTGCCCCTCCTCCAATGTGTCAGTCTACTGTTCCTCCCCCCCCCTCTCCCTCCCATGTGTTTAGATGCTTCAGGGTCCAGGAGCTGCGCTGCGGCCCCTGCCACCTCCCAGCGCTCACCAGCCCCGCATCGCCTGCACACTCCCGCCCGCTGGTCTCCTCCTCTTGAGAGCCTCTTTCCAGCATCTGGGCTTCTGACTTTCCACCCGCAGTGTGTCAGTGTACTGACCCCCCCTCTCCCTCCGATGTGTCAGTGTACTTCCCCCCACCTCTCCCTCCAATGTGTCAATGTACTGTCCCTCCACCTCTCACTTCAATGTCCCCCCTCCAATGTGTCAGTGTACTGTCCCCCCCTCTCCCTCCAATGTGTCAGTGCATTGTCCCCCCTCCAATGTGTCAGTGTACTGTCAACCCACCTCTCCCTCCAATGTGTCAGTGTCCTGTCCAACCACCTCTCCCTCCAATGTGTCAGTGTACTGCACCCCCTCCTTCCAATGTGTCAGTGTACTGTCCCTTCACCTCTCCCTCCAATGTCAGTGTACTGCCCCCCCCCCTCCAATGTATCAGTGTACTTGCCCCCTCTCCCTCCAATGTGTCAGTGTACTGCCCCCCTCCAATGTGTCAATGTACTGCCCCCCTCCAATGTGTCAGTGTACTGTCCCCTCTCTCCTTCCAATGTGTCAGTGTACTGCCCCCCTTCCCTCCAATGTGTCAGTGTACTGTCCCTACACCTCTCACTCTAATGTCAGTGTACTGCCCCCCCTCCAATGTGTCAGTGTACTGTTCCCCCCTCTCCCTCTAATATGTCAGTGTACTGCCCCCCCTCCAATGTGTCAGTGTACTGTCCCCCTACCTCTGCCTCCAATTTGTCAGTGTACTGTCCCCCCTCTCCTTCCAATGTGTCAGTGTACTCCCACCAATGTGTCATTGTACTGTCCCCCCACCTCTCCCTCCAATGTGTCAGTGTACTGCCCCCCCCCTTCCCTCCAATGTGTCAGTGTACTGTCCCTCCACCTCTCACTCTAATGTCAGTGTACTGCCCCCCCTCCAATGTGTCAGTGTACTGTCCCCCCCTCTCCCTATAATGTGTCAGTGTACTGTCCCCCTACCTCTGCCTCCAATTTGTCAGTGTACTGTCCCCCCACCTCTGCCTCCAATGTGTTAGTGTACTGTCCCCCCACCTCTCCCTCCAATGTGTCAGTGTACTCTCCCCCCATCTCTCCCTCCAATGTTTCAGTGTACTGCCCCCCTCCAATGTGTCAGTGTACTGTTCCTCCCCCAATCTCCCTCCCATGTGTCTTGCTGCTTCCTAGGTCTGGGAGCTGTGCTGCAGCACCTGCCACCTCCCAGCGCTCACCGGCCCCAACATCGCCTGCACACTCCCACCCACTGATCTCATCCTCTTGGTGTCCTCATTCTGGTGGCTGACTTTCCACCCGCAGTCTGCTGAGCTGCCGCTAAGTTACCAAATGCTTGCTGGCCTGGAGACCCTGTGCTGCAGCCTGGCTCGATCAACTGAGCTTCCGGAGACCCCTGCACTGCTGAGGAGATCTTCGGGACCATGACCCATGCCACTGAGTGAGAACCAGAGGACCTGCCCATCAGTGTGAGTGGTGCTGTGAGAAGGGAGATTGCAGGGACCACATGTCAGCCTCAATCTTGCTGCATGCACGCTTACCAGCTGCACCTCTGGGGGGTGGTTAGGGTCAGGCACTAAGGTGTGATGTTAGATTTCGCTTACGGGACTGGATCCGGGAACAGCTCCTGGATGCTGAGCAGGATTGAATAGCTTTAGAACAAGGTACCCCACAGAGGGTACCACCCTGCCCTTCCTGTCTGATCTCATTCAATTCCTTTTATCAACTGTCACCCACTGTCTCCCTAGTAACCCACTGCCAGTCACCCCCAGTACTGCCCCAGCTTCTGTCTGCACTTACCCCTTACTACCCCCAGCACTGCCTGCCCTTACCCCCAGCTCTTCCAACTTCTTCCTGACTCTCCCCCCATGATATGTGATGGGACCCAGAATCAGTGGACTAGGACCCCAATTTTTTAAAGTAATGGGTCCCTGAGACCCACAATTTTTTTCCACTCAGCGCGATCACTGTATATATACACACATACAGTACACACACACACACACACACACATACATACATACATACATATATATTTACATATATATTTTGGATGAGACATACTGTGTCTTTTGACATACTGAGTTGAATCCAATTGTTTCTTGCATGCCCATAAGTAATGGCTGCTCGACAGAGCTTTTCAATTGTAATGCAAATGTAAGTGAGTTCCGCAGGCGCCTATTGCTTATCACTCAAAAGCACTTGGTTAAACTGTGTAAAGTAGCTAAACCAGTCTAAACTATTGGCCATGCTGCCAAAACAGTAGTTTGGGCACTCCAACAGCCAATTGTTCACATATTTCTGCTCACCACCTCAAGAGACTGCGAGCAGAAATCATGCAGTCATGGCAAAACAATTGAATAGTCCTGTTGGGTGCCCATTACTTATGGGCACCCAAAAAATAAATTCCCCCAGTGACTCTCTCCTTTCTCTCTCTCTTGCTGGATAGATAAATAGATATATTCAGGGGGAAATTTACTATGCTACCGATTTTGACCGAGATGGTGTTTTTCTTCAAAGTGTCATCTCGGGAATTTACTAAACTCAAATCACGGCAATGATGAGGGCATTCGTATTTTTTTGGAAGTCAAAGAAAAATATTACGAATGAATACACCATCGGTCAAATACACCTGTTATTTGGTAGAACTCGGTAATAAACTAAAAAGAGTAATTCACAAATACTGCTGGCAATAGCCAAACACTGCCGTGAAAAAATACAATTCGTAAAAAAAAGCTAAAATAAAACAGACCTGCTTTTTTTTACCGTATTCTGATAGGCATGCACGGATCCATGAGATCCGTGCATGTTTATCAGTGGGAAGGGGTTTGATTATGTTAAATTTGCAGGAAAAAAATGTGTGGGGTCCCCCCCACTAAACAAAACCAGCCTCGGGCTCTTTGAGCTGGTCCTGGTTCACAAAATATGGGGAGGAAAATGACCGGGGTTCCCCCATATTTCAAAAACCAGCACCGGGCTCTGCTCCTTGTCCTGGTTCCAAAAATACGGGTGACAAAAACCGTAGGGGTCCCCCATATTTTTGAAACCAGCACCGGGCTCCACTAGTCAGGTACATAATGCCACAGCCGGGGGACACTTTTATATTGGTCCCTGCGGCCCTGGTATTACATACCCAACTAGTCACCGCTGGCCGGGGTACCCTGGAGGAGTGGGAACCCCTTAAATCAAGGGGTCCCCCCCTCCAGCCACCAAAGGGCCAGGGGTGAAGCCCGAGGCTGTCGCCCCCATCCAAGGGCGGCGGATGGGGGGCTGATAGCCTTTTGTGAAAATGAGAATATTGTTTTTAGTAGCAGTACTACAAGTCCCAGCAAGCCTCCCCCGCAAGCTGGTACTTGGAGAACCACAAGTACCAGCATGCGGTGGAAAACCGGGCCCGCGGGTACCTGTAGTACTACTACTAAAAAAATACCCCCAAAAAAACAGGACACACACCGTGAAAGTAAAATTTTATTACATACATGCACACCACCATACATACATACTTAGCTATGTTCACACGTGGCTCGGTCCTCTTCTCCATGTAGACTCCACGGGGTGCCTGTGAAAAAAATTATACTCAAATAATCCAGGGTATCTTCTTTCCTTTGTATAATCCACGTACTTGGCAAAAAAATAAAACGGAAACCCGACCACGCACTGAAAGGGGTCCCATGTTTACACATGGGACCCCTTTCCCCGACTGCCAGGACCCCCCCTGACTCCTGTCAAAGAGGGTCCCTTCAGCCAATCAGGGAGCGCCAGGGGTATTTTTTTAGTAGTAGTACTACAGGTACCAGCGGGTCCGGTTTTCCATCGCATGCTGGTACTTGTGGTTCTCCAAGTATCAGCTTGCGGGGAGGCTTGCTGGGACTTGTAGTAGTGCTACTAAAAACAATATTCTCATTTTCACAAAAGGCTATCAGCCCCCCATCCGCCGCCCTTGGATGGGGGGGACAGCCTCGGGCTTCACCCCTTGCCCTTGGGTGGCTGGAGGGGGGACCCCTTGATTTAAGGGGTTCCCACTCCTCCAGGGTACCCCGGCCAGGGGTGACTAGTTGGGTATGTAATGCCAGGGCCGCAGGGACCAATATAAAAGTGTCCCCCGGCTGTGGCATTATGTACCTGACTAGTGGAGCCCGGTGCTGGTTTCAAAAATACGGGGGACCCCTACGCTTTTTGTCCCCCATATTTTTGGAACCAGGACCAGGCGCAGAGCCCGGTGCTGGTTTATTAAATATGGGGGAACCCCGGTCATTTTTTACCCCATATTTTGTGAACCAGGACCGGCTCAAAGAGCCCGAGGCTGGTTTTATTTAGGGGGGGGACCCCACGCATTTTTTTTTGGGATTTTTAACAATGTTTTTTTTTTTTACGAAAGGTGCACAATGAAGCCCGGCACGGATCTCACAGATCCGGACGAGATTCATTGTGTTAATGTCGGCAGTGTTTTACAATTCACTCCCGTAAAACACTGCCAAAAAATACGAATGACATCGACATCGGAAAATTCGAAAATGCAGAATACGACAGCTTAGTAAATTAGTCATAATTTATTCAAAAAGTTGCAATTTTACACTATCGATGTCATTCGTGTTTGAAATTTAACCTCATTCGGAAAAATACGAATTTTAGCAAATTTACCCCATAGAGAGAAAGATATGTAGATAGAGTTTTGTATTTTTCAAACACGCATACACCCACGCATTTATATATTTAAATACAGCACTGGTCACACACCCATATCCATAGCCCCCATCACAGCCCCACACCCTCTGCAGAAGCACACAACAGGCCCTTCAAAAATTTCAGCTCCAGGCCCATTAAAACCTTAATTTGGTACTGTCTGGTGGTGTGTGTCTTTTTCAACCTGGTTCTTGTCCGGCAATACAAAAGAGATGGACAGTCTCAGACTAAATATAATTGGCAAAAGAGAGAGAGAGAAGATCCCTAAGCCTTAGGAGCAGCTGCAGCAAATGTGGACAAGAATGTATCACCAATCACATTCAAAGAAACTAGACATACAGAAAATTTTTGGTACACACTTTCAATAGCACTCCATGCAAAAAGATATATATATAGCGGATAGTACCGAGAGTGAGTCTTCATATAATTCTAGATGGAATTCCTAAAATCTTCTAATGAGGAAGAGATCTCTGGGTATCTCCGTCAGTACAAATCATAAAGAAAAGGGGAAAGAGGAGGAAAAGTCTCAGTTCCTATGATATGATAAATCCAATATTGAATGTAGATATTATAAGGGGAATCCTAATTCTTCCTCCGTATGTAATCACTCTTAAGATTCTTATGGGCTCACCCTTGCGGTAAACAGTCGATGTGTGCTCACAATGTTCTTACATAAAGCCCTTTAGTGAAATACTCCTCAAGGTTTCTTTTTCCATCACCAATGTGACAAATGATGCAGGAAAGTGCTCACGTGTGCTTACATGAGGGATGATGTGGGTTTTCACATAAAGGTTTCTTTACCGATCCTCCCTGATTCCTTCAGATCTCTCCTCGCGATTTCCAAAGTGGAGCCACAGGAAGTAAAGCAGAAGGAAGGGGTTAATATGATAAAATACAAGTAAGATTTTTTTCTCCTGTCGGGGATGCCCTTATAGTTATGGGATAAGTGCAGAGGAATACTTTTATGGGGTCACCCATTCAGTGAAACCAAATGAAAACAAGAACTGCTCACATGTATGCTTACATGTGAATGAACATGGAAATACACATAAAGGTATATTTATACTAATACTCAGATCTCACATTCGGATTATCACAATGGACAATCTGGAATGCTCACTTTGTTTGCTTACATCAGCAAGAATATATCATGCTCATAGCGGTTTCTTTTCCCGAAGACGGATGGGTTCAGAGGATATCAAATAATGAATCGCACAGATAGTCCATGTAATTAAAAACAACTTCTATAAAATTAGAAGATTTTATTAATTCCATCTAGAATTATATGAAGACTCACTCTCGGTACTATCCGCTATATATATACCTTTTTGTATGGAGTGCTATTGAAAGTGTGTACCAAAAATTTTCTGTAAGTCTAGTTTCAGACTAAAGTCTGAAAGTATCATGGCTTCACTCTCCATGACAGGTCATTTGAGAGATAACTCTTGGGAGAGGTATTCGGCCTTGATGATGCCGGATAAAGTCAAACCTGATTAGGAACTGCATCCATTGTGTCTGCTGAGTGTTCAATCTGTTTCACCTATGAATATATTGCATTTTATGGTTGGTTAGTATTCAGGAAATTACTCCCTTTCAAGAAGGTTCTCCACTGAGATGATGGCGAGTAACTCATGGTTTCTTTGCAATATCATTATATATATTACAACTTAATAGTGACCATGGGGATGATGAAACTCTTTTGTCAGTCTGCACAGCACTTGCTCCACACTCCGATGTATCAACTTCAACATTTTATGTGTGACTGTGATGGTAGTACAGGCACAGAGGTGGATAAACAGTTTAAGGTGTACAAAGAATGCTGTACTTTCAGAATCCTTGTGTCCTACAGAGACTGCTGTTTGGTCTATGATTTTTTTTATGGCTAACATCCTGTGTTAATATAGATAAAATATATGTGGTACTTGTTATACCCAATGAATACTTGGAATGCCATGATTCATTTGAGCACTGGCTATTCAAGCAATGAACTTCTCTTCAATTTTTAAGTCCACTAAGCTAAATCTGGACTGATGGTAGGAACACTTCTAAATGTTGGCAAAATTATAGATGAGGAGAGGTGGTTAAAAAAAACTACTCTAGTACTTCTGAGCTAACAGCACCCTATCAGCTTGACTATTTCCTTTTAACAACTTTATGAAGGAGAGTAAAGGTTATTATTCCCCAGTATCTGTCAGAAAAAGGTAATTAAGCTCCATAATATCTCTGGACATTTATAATATTTATTACCAGTTATTTATATAGCGCACACATATTCCACAGTGCTTCACAGAGAATATTTGTCCATTCACATCAGTCCCTGCCCTAGTGGAACTTATGTATATTCCCTATCACATGTACACACAGACACATTCACACTAGGGTTAATATTTGTTGAGAGCCAATTAACCTACCAGTATATATTTTTGGATTGTGGGAGGAAACCGGAGTACCTAGAGGAAACCCACGCAAGTATGGGATAATATAAAAACTCTGCACAGTTAGGGCTATGGTGGGAATTGAACCCGTGACCTCAGTGCTGTGAGGCAGTAATGCTAACCATTATACCATCCGTACTGCCACTATTGTGACTAATATTGTGACTGTTACATATTGGCGGGACTTAGGTCCTGGAATACAATTTGTACTTTACGTTTTTGTCAAAATAAACGTTTACTATTTATAATGATTGGGACTAAATTTATTTATCGATAAATTTATAACGTACTGTATGTCTCATATATAGTTTTTTTTAAATAAATGCCTTTTAGACTGCAGTTTTGTCAAACTCACATTTACAGTATGATTTGTTGTTGTCCTGTTCATTATGTGTTAATAAATATATAAAGGTGATACTGACTTTGTATATTTTGAAATTGCTGCATAAGCACTTCAAGTATATTTGTGCTTATTTCCATGTCATCTACTGTATGTTTGGAAGATGGCTGATGAATTGCAAAAGTTGAATGACATATTCTCATATTCATAGTGGCCATCATGTGTGTTAAAGGATTTCTGCCAAATGTCTTTCTCCCAGAAATGGATAATGCTGTAGGTCCTCACAAGTCAGTTAGATAAAGATTGTAGCCTTATGGTGCACAAGGATCAGAGATCAGTGGAAAGGTGTACCAATTCTTGAAGCATGGTCTTAGTGAACCATCTTTCTTTGCCACAAAAAAGATTCCTGCCATGGACCTGGACTTTGTAGTGAACCCTTAGTCTATGTACTCATGTATGTAGGTGGTCATGTTCATTGTCTCAGGATTAAACTGCAGGTATTATCTTGGTGGCATTGGAAACAGGTATATTGTGCATTCTTATTCCCTATTGGGTGGCAGTTTTCCTGCTTACTTTTGTCAAGATCCTGCTGACACCTCGGTAATCCTAGGCCAGCCTTTAAGGTCTGAAAGTAGTCTGCTCTCTTTAGGTAGTAGTACACATGGGATAATCTGTAATAGCCTGTGAGGTGTAGGCTATTCTGAAATTTCTGGGAATCTGCCCATATTAAAAAAAGTGGAAATCATTTACCAGCCAAAACCAGGTGGGGTTTGCCATTTAAATTATTGCTGCTTTAAAAATACAGGCAGAAATTCCCGAACAGCCTGCACCTCACAGGTCATTACATATTGCCCATGTTTCCACTTTTTTTGCAGGTTGTAGACAAATGGTCTTACATTACTGTTTCACTCTGTATTATTCTAGCTCTCAAAGTGGATTTTTTGTGTAGGACAAGGTATAATCCAATATAATTGGGGACTTCAGGATGAAATAGTGATGACTAAAACCATCTCCCAATGACCAGGATAAATAATAAATACAACAGAATCTTGATCATCATGTGCACTGCTGATGCTTGTGTTATGATTTGTCCATCCATAACTTTTACAGTCATTGGTCTAATCTTCAACACTAAGGATAATTCCATCTTGTGAGACAAGTCCAAATCTTTGGAAGTCTACATGCAGTGGCGGAACTAGAGAGTGGTGTGCCCAGATGCAAGAATATGCATTGAACCCCCATATTGCTTATAGTGATAGCGCGCACCTCCCAAAAATGGGTTGTGATCTCATACAGAAGGGGCATGGCCACAATAGTACCCCCAATTCAAATTAGACCACAAAGTATTGCAAACTTATTTACATTAGACTGCACAGTAGTGCTCTTATTATAAATTATTCCACACAGTTGTGCTTCTTATACACATTATGCCACACAGTACTACCCTTGTACATGTTACGCCACACAGTAGTGCTCCTTATACAAGTTACGCCACACAATAGTACCCTTATATACATTACTTCAAACAGTAATGTTCCTTACACACATTACAGCACACAGTAGTTCTCCTTATACACGTTACGACACACAGTAGTAACCTTATACATGTTACACCACACAGTAGTGCTCCTTATACATATTGTTCCAAACAGTAGTGCTACTTATACACATTATGCCACACAGATAGTGCTCCTTATACACATTATGCCACACAGGAATGCTCCTTACACACGTTACACCACATCGTAGTACCCTTATTCACGTTACACCACACAGTAGTGCTCCTTATATACATTTTGGAACACAGTAGTGCTCCTTATACATGCTGAAGCACACAGTAGTACTCCTTATACATTTTATGCCACACAGTTGTGCGCCTTATACACGTTACACCACACAGTAGTGCTGCTTATACACGTTACAGCAGTATTACTGCTTTACATGATACGCTTGTGTCAACCTGTTGTGTTCCCCAGCATTTACTACCAGGTAAGTGCACTATATATATGTACAATGACATGGGTGTAAAACTGAAGGATTGTGGCTGTAGTGAATCCAGGCCAGGTGTTGCTGTTGGCCAGGGTTTAGAAGCAGCTGATTATAGGCACCTGTCAATTTGTGCTAAAATGGTCTCAGACACAAGAAGCAATGCTCCTGATGGTAGACAAGCTGCCCAGGTGATAGGCCAGGGGTTGACTATTGTTAGGGGTCCTGGATCTTAGGGTCCACTGGAGAACTTGTTTTTGTGCATTCTGTAGACTCTGAACCCTGCTTTTATATACCTGACCTGTGAATCTTGCACCTGCTTGTGTATTATTATTTCTGACTCAAACACATATTGAGTGACAATGTAGGTGGTAGATTGTTTCTACACATTGTGGCGTGTGCTGGACCCCACTTGGTTTGTGTTTATTGATAGATATGGAGGATGAACAATTGAGAAGAGAGCAGAAAGTACACACTAGTGCTGCAGGTGCTGCCACCTGTTGTGAGGATACAAGTCCGTCAATGTCATCTTCTAAGGCCAATTCCCAAGGGCATCAAGGGCATGTAAAATCAAAGAAGCAAGTTAATTTTACAGTGGTAAAGAAAAAAACACCAAAAGGGAAGTTAGGGGCAGAGAAACATGTGGCAAGGAAAGACTCAGGTCTTGGCCTTTTAGTGGTGGTTCTGCAACTGTCAGTGAGGCATCTTCTTCTGCATCTCATGATAATGCAAGAACTTTTCACACAGAGTCCAGAAGAGGTGTCAAAAAAATAAAAACCACTAAGGCAATAGTACAAACTGCATTCAGAACCATCACACATTCCTGAGGAACGTTTATGGGTCGCAACGTTAACTATGTGCATGTCTCATATTTCTCACACTGTCCTCATAGAAAAACCTCTTTCACTTCCTTCCACCTGTTCTACAGCATCTGCAAATGTGGGGAGTAGTACAAGTAAAGATGGTGCTGATGAGGGTAAAATAGAAACTGAGGATTCCTGTGTGGAAGTGGAAGATGATGAGGGGTATATGTGTGTACTACAATCTGACACTGAGGATGTTGATGATGTTGTTTGTGTAAGTCAGCCACCAGTGGCTACAGTTCTTGTCCATAATAAAAAGAAAGCCATTATGATGCCTGCGCATAAAACCAATAAAAGCCTTCTCTTGGGTGTGGGATTATTTTTATCCAAATCCTGACAATGGGGGTCATTCCGAGTTGTTGGCTCGTTGCCGATTTTCGCAACGGAGCGATTAAGGCAAAAATGCGCATGCGCATGGTTCGCAGTGCGCATGCGGTTAGTATTTTAACACAAAACTTAGTAGATTTACTCATGCCTGAATGAAGATTTTTCCTTGTTGAAGTGATCGTAGTGTGATTGACAGGAAGTGGGTGTTTCTGGGCGGAAACTGGTCGTTTTCTGGGAGTGTGCGGAAAAACGTAGGCATGTCAGGGAAAAACGCTGGAGTGTCTGGAGAAACGGGGGAGTGGCTGGCCGGACGCTGGGTATGTGTGTGACGTCAAACCAGGAACGAAACTGACTGAACTGATCGCTATTTGTGAGTAAGTCTCGAGCTACTCAGAAACTGCTAAGAAATTTGTTTTTGCTATTCTGCGAATCTTTCGTTCGCAATTCTGCTAAGCTAAGATACACTCCCAGAGGGCGGTGGCTTAGCGTGTGTAATGCTGCTAAAAGCAGCTAGCGAGCGAACAACTCGGAATCACCCCCAATGTTTGTGAAGGCATCTGCTCCATTTATGAGGCCTAAGTTAGTAGAGGTAGGGACATTAGCCATCTATGCAACTTTTCCATGTTACATCATTTGCAGTAAGTTCATGAAATTTATTGTACAAGATTATAATGTAATTAACACCCTCATCATTAACCTCCTCATTAGTGATTGGAGGTAGTCCTCCCAAAAAAAATGTTTTGTAGCGGCCCAAACAAAGCAAGCCACTGTGCTTGGTTTGATAAACTGTGCATATCCTTTTTAATATCCAACATAAGGGTGGGAGGGAACATATTGCACCACTTTTCTTTTGTGTAGTGCTGTGTGGCAATGTTTCATAGATGTGCTATAAACTGCCACGTGTTTGTGCCGCTACTGTGTCGTTTAGTAACCAGCCAGCTTGCTACAACCTTTAGCCTAAAATAGGTGAAAACCATATTGTAAGCTGTGAGGTTGTCAAAAGTGACTGGAAATTAATGTTATTGAGTTTAATAATATTGTAGGAACAAAGGCGGTAATTCCAAGTTGATCGCAGCAGGAAATTTTTTAGCAGTTGGGCAAAACCATCTGCACTGCAGGGGAGGCAGATATAACATGTGCAGAGAGAGTTAGATTTGGGTGGGTTATTTTGTTTCTGTGCAGGGTAAATACTGGCTGCTTTATTTTTACACTGCAATTTAGATTGCAGATTGAACTCACCACACCCAAATCTAACTCTCTCTGCACATGTTATATCTGCCTCCCCTGCAGTGCACATGGTTTTGCCCAACTGCTAAAAAATTTCCTGCTGCGATCAACTTGGAATTACCCCCAAATACAAGCCCATATTCTGTGATTTTAGCTGTTTTTATGATTTTTTTTACAAAAATACAGATCCAAAATCAAAACACAAAATGGCGGTTTTTGGCAAAACCAAATACAGGTCAAAAACACGATAGAGATACAGATCCAACACCTAAACCAAAACACAGGGGTCGGCACACACCTCTAGTCACAACAGCACCTTTGTGCATACACACTGTGTAACGCATGTGCAATAGGAGTGTTTAGAGATTTTTATACATGCGCAATAGCAAAAAGTCACTCAACTCTGTAAAAATTAGCATTGTGTGGCTCTGAAGCAGGCCCTTAGGCTAAAGCTTGATAACACACAGCCGGCTGCTATGTATCTAGACTGTGTGTTGTACAATCAGGGCTAGCAACAGGGGGGGTCAAAGGGGACACCTGTACTGGGTTTCAAGGATCAGAGGGGCCCCAAGTATATGCTGCTTAGTGCCCGGCAGGGATGTGAACCACCATGTCCATTAGGGCAGTGATCTGTAGGCAGTGTGGGTGTAACCTCAGAGTGACAGAAGATTCTCACACACAGTGACTGTGCTGCACGAGTGTCCGTATCCGGATCTGTTGCAGGTAGTTACGGGACATGGTAGCAGCTCTGCTTGCCAGGATTCATGTGCCCTGCACCAGCCTCTTCTGGTGGGGTGTGAGGGCCGCATGGTTCCTGATGTATATTAACAGTTTCTTATATAGCACAGAAAATTCCATTGTACTTTAATAAATATATATAAATAATCTGAGGGGGGGCCCACAGTTTTCACTTTATGGGACCCAAATATTTGATCACATGATCTCCCAGTGCCGCCCTTCCATTCCATGTGAACGGGAGCCGTGTCGCATCGACATGGCTCCCGTTCACACTACACACTTCACAGTTCACACTACACAGCTTACCGGGTTGAACACGTGTTCAACCCGGCAAGCTACCCAGGTAGGATTCCCAGATCACTTGATCTGGGAATTTGCAGGGGGACCCTTTTCCCTGCACAATTACCTGTGTTTTTAAAGCTAGTGGAAAAGGGGTATGACTAAAAGACATCTATCACTATCATCACTATTGCAGTGCAAACAACTGGAACACTTGACTGATATGAGTGACGACTACAAAGAACTTGACTTTTTCAATAATAATTAGCTTTATCAAAAGAGAACTAATATGTGATGACCAATCAACACAGCCCCATTCATTCTTACGGAGAGTGTCTGCTTGTGACATCTTATCAATGGTGGTGTTTCTGACGAGTACAGATAATGCCTTCATTGAACTAAGAGGATATTTCCCATTGACTTAAGTGAGCAATAAATGGGTAAATGTTTATTTAATAAAATATGTTTTTAAGGTGAGTGGTTCATGTGTTCTTTCCAATAATTGTTTTTACAGGAGAAATTGGTTGACTACAGTTGGTTCTCAGAATCATGCATTGACAACCTATCTGGGACCAGTAGTCCACCTGTTAAAACCAATATTACTATAATATTAGCATACATGAGGAAGAACAACTCTTGCAGCAAATCGAAAGGGCTGCGGGATTAGGGACATCCTAGTGATTGGAGATTTTAATTATCCTGACATAGATTGGAGTAATGATTCATGTGTTAAAGCTAGGGGCAACAAGTTCTTAAATATGTTAAAGGATCACTACTTGTCTCAATTAGTCGCAGACCCAACTAGGGGTAAAACTACTCTGGATCTAGTGATCACTAATAATGTGGACATTATATCAAACACTAAAGTTGGTTAACAGTGATCACTATATGATCACATTTGACATCAGTTTCAGGAAACAGCTATAAGGGTTCAACCAAAACATTAAACTTTAGGAAGGCTAATTTCAGTGTGCTGAGATGTGCACTTAACGACATTGAGTGGGAAGTTTTGTTTCATAGCAAGAATACTTCGAAAATGTGGGATGCCTTAAAAGGGTTGTTAGATAGCAATATTCACAAATTTATTCCCATGGAAAGTAAAAGCAGGAGTACTAAACTCAAACCGATGTGGCTTAACAAAAAAAGTCAAGGCAGAAATGGATAAAAAGAAGCGTGCTTTCAAAGCATTTAAATCTAATGGAAAGGAGCGGTCATTCCAGTATTACAAGGAATGCAATAAATAATGCAAAAAAGCAATAAGAGCAGCTAAAATGGAAAATGAAAAGCAAATCACTATAGAGAGTAAAAAAACGAATCCTAAAAAAGTTTTTATAATACATAAACAGTAAAAGGTTAAAAAAGGAGAACATAGGACCAATAAAAGATGAATTTGGAGTATTGATAAATGATGACGAAATAAAAGCGAAATACTGTACAAAAAAATTTTCGGCAGTGTTCACCAGAGAAGAACTGATGGTGGGAGTAGTGCATAATATAGTGACAGTAATGATTCGTGGTTAGATACTTGTTTAAGTGAAGAAGTAGTCCGGGAGAGACTAAGCAAAACTAAGGTTAATAAATTACCTGGTCCTGATGGACTTCACCCGAGCGTTCTTATGGAGCTTAGCTCAAAACTAGGAAGACCCCTATACTTGATTTTCAATAGTTCAAGTAGATCAGGCATGGTACCGAAGGATTGGCGTATACTGTAGCTGAGGTAGTGCCATTATTTAAAAAGGGATCCAAAAATCATCCGGGTAAGTACAGACTGGTTAGTTTGACGTCTATAGTGGGGATAAAATTGGAAGGAATTCTAAGGGATAGCATACAGGAGTGTCTACAGACCGCTAAGATTATTAGCAAGAACCAGCATGGGTTTGTGAGGGACATGTCAAACTAACTTAATTAGCTTCTACGAGGAAGCGAGCGATAATCTTGACCAAGGAAAAGCAGTGGATGTTGTCTACTTAGATTTTGCAAAAGTCTTTGATACAGTGCCTCACAGGAGACTTATCATCAAATTAAAGGAGCTTGGCCTAGGAAAAACTGTTTGTACATGGATAAGTAACTGGCTGGATAACAGGGTACAGCGAGTAGTGGTCAACGGGAAGTCCTCAAGCTGGACCTCAGTAGTCAGCGGAATACCACAAGGGTCCATACTCGGGCCACTACTGTTCAACATATTTATCAGTGACCTAGAAATAGGCCTGGAAAGCACAGTGTCAATCTTTGCAGATGATACTAAACTTTGTAAGGTAATTAATTCGGAAATAGAGGTGGAGTCTCTGCAGAATGACATATCTAAACTTGAAATCTGGGCGTCTAAATGGAGAATGAGGTTCAATATAGAAAAATCCAAGGTTATGCATTTTGGGACTAAAAACAAACGTGCATCCTACATATTAAACGGGGAAAGTCTAGGGGTAACAGTATTGGAAAAAGATTTGGGGGTATTCATTGATAATAGGCTTAATAACCGTATACAATTTCAATGCGCAGTAAAGAAGGCAAGTAAGGTGCTAGCATGCATAAAATGGGGAATTGAGACAAGGGACGGGGATGTAATCCTGCCGCTGTACAAATCATTGGTATATTCGCACCTGGAATATTGTGTTCAGTTTTGGGCACCACTGTATAAAAAAAGATATCGGTGAACTTGAAAGGCTTCAAAGGTGAGCTACTAAATTGTTTAAAGGGCTAGAGGGACTGGATTACGAGGAAAGGCTTACTAAGATTAATATGTATACACTGGGAAAGACGAGTCTAAGAGGAAACATTATTAATATCTTCAAATATGTTAAGGGACATTACAAAGAGTTATCAGAGGAATTATTTATTAAAAGAACTCTGTTTAGGACACGTGGGCACTCGCTGAGGCTGGAGGAGAGAAAATTATGTACGCAATGGAGGAAAGGGTTCTTCACTGTTATGACAATAAGGATTTAGAATTCCCTGCCAGGGAAGGTGGTAATGGTGGACTCTGTAAATGCATTTAAAAATGGATTGGATAAATTTAGGATTGAAAATGATATAACATTTAAAATATTGACATTGATAATCCGGGTGTAACATGATTTATAGTTGTTAACTAATCATAAAACATTACTTCAGCAGGTACATTATAATCAACTCAACTTAATACAGAATACAGGTTGAACACGATTGGCATTTTGTGTCTATTCAACCTCAATTACAATGTTACTAATTTCCTAATACTTAATTTCCATCCTACACACCACTCAAGGCATTCAAAAAAAAGTCCTGGTCTTTTAGCCCATTGCTAGTTGTATTTGAAAAGTTAAGACCTAATTTTTTGAGTGTCCACACTTCCCTAGGTAGTCTAGCACTGGGATTACCAGTCTAGGGACGGTTGGCTTTATGGCGGGCAGGGGGGGGGAGCATATGCTGCGTTTCTTCCTGCTATTGTATAACCAACCCTGGTTGGTTCATCCCAGTGCTTGTTAGTGAAAAATTGTGGGAGCATACAGTGTTTTTCCATTTATTTTCCGTTACCAACCATGGCTAAAAAAAAAACATATGAGTGTTAATCAATTATGGGATCACACACACCATATTTTCTTGCAATTTTAGCAAATATTTGCAATTCTAACATGAAAGGTTGCACAGATCCTGTTACAGTAGCTTGTGTCTTGCTATCTTTAAGCTCACCTCTTAGTAGCTAGTCTGTTATTTGGTCAAGTTTCCCATCCATTTTTCAAATGTTTATTAAGTTAATGCTTAGTAAATATGGGCCATTACATCTGTTGTTAAAAAAAAACATTGATAGGAATCAAATGTTCAGTTGTGTTCTAAATGTTTGTATTGAAGCAGTTTCTTGAAGGTTTTGCCTTCAGTAAATCAGAAAATATTTTTTTTAATTGAAAAACCAAAACTGATGCTTAGTAGATATAGCCCTCAGTATCTTTGGAGCAAATCCTCCAGGAGTGGTAAAGTATAGCTTAAATCAGTGAAAGGAATAAGGAGGACCAATTGCCCCATTGTTCTGCTTAGCGAAACTGCTTCCCAAGAGAGAATGTGTGATACAGGTAAAAGTCTGGCCAGTTAGAATGAAAAATACATTTCACTTTGTTCCCCCCTCATCTGTTAGGGGGGAACAGTTTTATATATATATATATATATATATATAACATACAGTATCTCCACTATGTGGAAAAGATAGCACTCTCCAGACTAGAGTATCAAAAAATAAATTAAAAAAAGTTCATATTTATTTCAAAGTCAATCTCACAGTTTCCAGGAAGTGTCCAACGTTTCAGTCCACACCAGGACCTTTTTCAAGGTATACGGCAACACAATCAACAGGTTCAGCAATGCAGCATAAGTCAAAGTGATGGTAGGAAACTGGAGCACCAGATAACAGCCTAACAGGCCACTATTATATACCTAAAAAGGCACCAGTTCCGCCTCCAGCGGCGCTGGAGACGGGGTGGAACGCACGGTGGAACGCAGGCGTCACTTCCGGTCAATACCGGAGGTGAGCCGTGTGTCGCTACTAAGCAATACAAGGGCATAAGATAGACATCCAGTGGCACACATATATCATATGGGGCACCATTAGAGAGCATAATGCTCGTAATTGGCTTTAAGTACAGTGGTTTCCACAGTATTATGGGACGGGTTGAGACTCACGGTGGACCACAGGCGTCACTTCCGGTCAGTACCGGAAGTGAGCCGTGTGTCGCTGCTGCGCAATGTACGGGCATAGATAAGACATACAGTGGTGCACATAATGCTCTTAATGGCTTTAATTACAATGGTTTCCATGGTATTAGGGGACGGGTTGAGACGCACGGTGAACCGCAGGTGTCACTTCCGGTCAGTACCGGAAGTGAGCCGCGTATCGCTACTGCGCAATGTAAGGGCATAGTAGAACATACAGTGGCGCACATATCTTATAGGCACAATATGGGAGCATAGTGTTCTAAATAACTTTAAAACACAGCGGTTTACATCGCGATGGTGCGATGGTGAACCGCAGACCTGGACCGCTGACCTCACTTCCGGTATTAACCGGTAACCATGGAAATCCATCTGTAGTTGTCCATTGCTAGTAGGTATAACACAAAAATAAACATGAAGATAAAATATGTGAAAATATGGGAAAATATGAAAAATGGTATATAAAGAGACCTGTGAGATCACTAAAGAGAAAACACACATGTGTAAATCAACAATGACAAAATTGTGCAAAACATAGAGATAACTATACACACTGTTTGAGGCTATGTGTATCTAAAGAGGTAAGGGGTACATGAATTGGGGTCATCAACAGAATACATGTAAAGATTCAGAGTTATTTCAAGAAAATGGACAACGGATTGTTTTCATTCATGCCCCTGGGGGCAATAGTGTCCAGTATACAGATCCATGAACTTTCCTTTTTTCTAAGCAAAAGGGTGCGATCACCCCCTCGAGGTGGTGGGGGGATCCAATCGATTAGCTTCGATCTGAGGTCCGATACTTGATGTCGGGATGTCATAAAATGCCGGGCTACTGGCAGTGTAGCTGTCCCCGATAAGATTGCTTGGTGGATAGACGTTCTGTGGTTGGCCATCCTGTCACGGAATTGCCTGGAGGTCATCCCGACATAGTAAAGTCCACATGGGCAGGTTAAAATATAGATGAGATGGTCCATCATACAGTGCAGTCTATATTTGATCGCTATCGGTCGTCCAGAGTGGGGATGGGGAAAGGTTGATCCTGTAAGCATACCCCTGCAAGTAGTGCACCCTGTGCATCTGAAACAAGCAGGGCATTGTTCATGGAGCCATGTTGATGTCGTGGAGGTGTTGTGTTCAGCCAGGGGTCTCATCAGTAGTTGTTAAGGTTTGCTGCTCTATGGAAAGCCATCATAGGGGGAGCACTTTTTTTCAATCTAAGGTGGTCGTCTGTTGTGAGGATCGGCCAATGCTTGCGAATTGATCTGGTAACATTATTGGATTGGTTGCTGTATGTGGTGGTAAACACCATCCGATTCGTAGTCGGTGTACCCTGTGCGCTGGTTATAGGAGCCGCAAACTTCTTCCTGGCTTTCATTAGACACCCTGCAATTGTCTCCTTCTTGTAGCCTCGTTGTAAAAATCGCGTGGTGATCTCGGACAATTGGCTCTCCATGGTCTCCTTTTCAGAATTGTTCCGCATCACCCTGAGGAATTGTGAGACTGGGAGGTTATTTTTTAAGGCCGGTGGGTGTTGACTGCTTGAGAGTAGCAGAGTGTTTCTGTCAGTGGGTTTTCTGTATAGACTCATACTAATATGGCCTTCCTCCAGAGTAACCGTGATATCCAAAAAGTTGATGCTTCGTAAGTCACTGTGACAGATGAATTTGACCGGGTTTTTGAGTCAATTCAAAGAGTTGATCATCTGATTGAATGTTTCCATAGGGCCTTTCCACAATAAGAAAATGTCATCTATAAATCGTTTATAGAATAGTATCTGTGTCCCATATATGGGCAGGATGTGCGATTGCTCATATTCAGTCATAAATATGTTCGTATAGGCCGGTGCGAGGTTTGATCCCATAGCTGTCCCCTCTCGCTGCAGATAATACTTTCCTCGGTACAAAAAATGGTTTTGTTTAAGGACTAGACTTGCTAGTTCCAAAAGGAATTCTATTGGTGGTCCGATGGGTGGTTGTTGTAGTAGGACCCTTTCCAATGCTTGAAGGTCTTGTTCGTGGGGGATGATAGTATATAAGGAACACACATCCATTGTCGCCAGTATGGTGTTGCCCAAATTTTGAGGTAGAGTGGACAATTTGTGGAGAAAATCTGAAGTATCCCGCACATAGCTACTGCTAAGTTGTACTATGGGTTGTAAAAAGGTGTCGATATAGATGGCCAGTGGTTGTAGAAGCGAGTTTCTGGCCAAGATTATTGGCCTGCCTGGTGGGTGTGAGAGGGTCTTATGAATCTTAGGAATGGTGTAAATAATGGGGCATACCGAATAGTCAACAGTCAGAAATTCATATGTGTGTTTATCGATATGCTGTGATTGGAACCCTATATGTAATAGGTCATCCACCCTTGTTTTTATGTTTGGGATGGGGTTGCTCTGGAGACAGGTATAGGTCAAGTCATCAGTGAGCTGTCTCACTATTTCTGTGTTGTAGTCATCCCAATCCTGCACTACCACCGCGCCACCCTTGTCGGCTGGCCTAATAACAATGCTGGTGTCTTTTTTTAGCGCAGTGAGGGCCTTATGTTCTACGTTGGACAAGTTATCAAAGCGTTTTTTAGGTGTAGGCATATGTGCATCATGTTCAACGAGCCGGGTGAAGGTCCTAATACTAGGATTAGAGGAGGTCAGATCGAATGTGGACGGCATATGGAAACGTGTGCTCTCTCTCTCCAGGTCTGTGGGGAAATATTCTCTGAGTTTACGGCCAAATTTGTATATATCAACTGTGGTGTCAAACTGGCTATGGGGAGTTGTAGGGACAAATGAGAGGCCTCTGGAAAGAAGTTTTAATGTGGCCTCATCTAGGGTCTTACTAGATAAGTTAAAAACTAGTTCAGGGTCTTGTCTCTGCATTTGCGCCATGTGTCTCCCCTTCCTTGGGTGCGGTCTCCGTGGTTTGTGGCTGGAGGTCGGCTGGCGGTGGTGGTGTGATCTAAAAAAGGTCTTTGTGGTGGGCGGCTATCAGAGGATTCTGTCTCAGAAGCCGATGCAGAAGAACCAGTTTAGTTGAAGTTAAGCTGTCTACGCCCTGGTTTACGTGTTCTATAGGGCCTTTGTGGTCTACTGGATCTAGAGTTGCCAATCAGCCACCTATACACCATATGATTTTGATAATCAGACGTAACAGTAGAGAGTTTACTGCATTTGAATGCGGTAATCTCTTTTTTATAGGTGTCTACCTGTGTCTGCAATTTATCGATCAAGTTGTTAGTCTTGTCGTTCCTAATGGTGACCAGGTGTGTATCGTTAAAGGTATTAATTTGTGTTTTGACTTTCTTCAACTCAGTACCGACCTCCTCTATAACCAAAAGCATAAGGTCCAGGGAGCATTTATTCAGGACCCCACACCACCGGCTACAAAAAGTGGGGTTATTTCTACCTAGTGTCGGAATGCTGTTAACCCTGAAATCCCTGGGTATCTGTTTCTTCCTATGATATTCAGACAAAAACTGTCCATGTAGGGTAAGGTCTATTTCCCTTCTCCTTAGTCTAAGGAGTTGATGGTATAAATCAGTCGGAGTCTCAGCCGGGAGTGTGTCAAAGTCTAGTTGGTCAAATAAGACTTTCTCTGCATCATCGTCCGTGAGGGAAATCACACCATGTTCAGCCTGTGCGGGTAGATTGTCATTGAGAAAACCCACCTGGCCCCACGCCATACCAGTGGATTGGTGCAACAATAGCACACCTGTCTATGCGGGTACTGTTACTTACCGTACCTGGTATTCCACGAGGTCCCCCTAACGTGTACTGACCAGGCCCAGCACTGATTAGCTTCCAAGTTCGGATGGTATCGGGCTTGACCAGTGTGGTATGACAGTAAATACAACCAAATAGACAGATAATCAGACCTTACCTTTAGACAAACATACCCTAACACATAATAAAACATGTATGCATCCCAAAGTGATGAATCCAGTGCTAACAGTACCTACTACAAGTAAATAGTATAATACAAGGTGGGTGCAGGAAAAAGAAGCAATGCGACTAACCGGATTGGGTCTATACATGGGTGGGTATCCCTGCACTCTCACTCAACACAGGCAACTGCTGGGGTGCCAATCAAGGTCCAACCTAATACAAGATGGGACCCATAGTACAACATACAGTATCTCCACTATGTGGAAAAGATAGCACTACCCAGACTAGAGTATCAAAAAATAAATCAAAAAAAGTTCATATTTATTTCAAAGTCAATCTCACAGTTTCCAGGAAGTGTCCAACGTTTCGGTCCACACCAGGACCTTTTTCAAGGTATACGGCAACACAATCAACAGGTTCAGCAATGTAGCATAAGTCAAAGTGATGGTAGGAAACTGGAGCACCAAATAACAGCTTCACAGGCCCCTATTATATACCTAAAAAGGCGCCAGTTCTGCCTCCAGCGGCGCCGGAGACAGGGTGGAACGCACTGTGGAACGCACGGTGGAACGCAGGCGTCACTTCCGGTCAATACCGGAGGTGAGCCGTGTGTCGCTACTAAGCAATACAAGGGCATAAGATAGACATCCAGTGGCACACATATATCATATGGGGCACCATTAGAGAGCATAATGCTCGTAATTGGCTTTAAGTACAGTGGTTTCCACAGTATTATGGGACGGGTTGAGACTCACGGTGGACCGCAAGCGTCACTTCCGGTCAGTACCGGAAGTGAGCCGCGTGTCGCTGCTGCGCAATGTACGGGCATAGATAAGACGTACAGTGGTGCACATAATGCTCTTAATGGCTTCAATTACAATGGTTTCCATGGTATTAGGGGACGGGTTGAGCCGCACGGTGAACCGCAGGCATCACTTCCTGTCAGTACCGGAAGTGAGCCGTGTATCCCTACTGCGCAATGTAAGGGCATAGTAGAACATACAGTGGTGCACATATCTTATAGGCACAAATTGTGTGATCCGGCACTCAATGTAAATCAAGGTGGCTTACCCCAGTGTCCTCGTCCTAGGCAGGTACCCAGCATACAGAAATACAAAGGGGGACGGCACTCAGAGGATTTTTTATCCATCAACGTTTCTGTGCTAGACAACACCGTCTTCAGGATGTGCAGCACACATTTCACCTTTGTGCTGCACATCCTGAAGACGGTGTTGTCTGGCACCGAAACGTTGATGGATATCAGTATGTTTTTTACTTGAATATAAGCCTTTCTAAAAAATCCTCTGAGTGCCGCCCCCCTTTGTATTTCTATATACATATATATATATATATATATATATAAATAAAAAACAATACTTTTTTGAATTACAGCGCCAAAGAGGCCCAGAATTTTTTCATGGCAAGACTAGGCCAAAAGTTTGTTTTTGACAAAGTTAGAAAGAAATATCAAATTAAGTACATTATGTTTATATGTCATCCTTAGATTGAGTTGTGTGGTGAGGTACAAGGTTTGCTTCTGTTTGTCAACGTATTTTATAACTGACAGCCACCAACACTGGTTTTGCCTATTACATTGACCATAAATAGTTTGAATTGGTAATGAACCACAAATCCAAGGCTCCACTACAAGTGTCCTGAGGCACCCTAGGGTGACAAGGCACACAGTTTGAACCACTGTCCTACACCCTTCAGTGTTGCCAGTAGAACACAAGGATACAATTTATCCCCCATTGTCCATGTTGAAGCATGAGCAAAATGTTGTGGTGCTGGATACTCGCAGGAAAGTTGCATCACCAAATCAACATAGATTTGTCTGGTTCGAAGCTGAACCAAAAGTTCAAGTCTACTCATCTATGGAATCTTTGGAAAAAAGTATAATTACCATAAAAAATAAAAGTTAATTTGATTAAACAGTCAAATAGAGTTACCTGCAACTCCGTCATTTTCTTTATCCCCCTGATTTCCTTTCGGTCCTACTTTTCCCGGCGGACCAGCACTGCCTCTTTCACCTGGGATTCCAGGCTCCCCACGCAGACCTTAAAAGATATACAGTATGGAGATAATAATTAACTCTGGTATACTGTAACAAGTGAATATATCATTATGGAATCTAGGTTTAATGATACTTTAAAGGGGAGGTAATTGATAGACATTCAAAGGTTCGACAGTCAAAATGTTGACAGGGTCAAAAGTTCAACAGGGTCATAAGTCCGACTTATGGTCGACACATGTTTTTTAGGGTTTTTTCATGTTTTTACAAATTTTGCTGCATTTACTATCCATGTCACAAACTATTACCTTTTACTAGCCTTCGAGGCCGAAGCGTGGCAAGCATAGCACATTTCAACAAATTTACTATCCATGACACAAACTACTACCAGTAGTAACCTTCTGGCGAGCGAAGCGAGCCACTGAGCCTGAAGCGTGACGAGCGCAGCAAGCCGGCGAGGAGCCGCATTTCAACAAATTTGGGTACAAAATGTTTAAAAACACAAAATAACACCACATTTTTTTGGAGGGTGGTCGACCTTTTGACCCAGTCGACCTTTTTGGCTGTAGACCCTATGGTGTAGACCTAATGACTGTCTATCTTTTTAAAGTCTATCTTCTGTATTGCACCCTTTTAAAGCAGAGTTTAAGATTTTGCCTTCTTCACAGTGGCTTTTCTGCCGAAAATGCATGTTACTGTAGTTACAATGGGATGTGATTGGCATGCATCAGGAGACTGTGCGGATCAATTTTGTATGTGACATTTGTATATTTGCTTGCAATGTCTGAGGACAAATCTTTATGAAACAATGAACATTCGTAAACACCTGGGTCTCCCTTTAATCCATTTGTTCCATCTCTTCCATCTCTGCCATTTAGACCTGGAAGTCCTTGTACAACAGAGCACATGGCTGGTGTATCTGAATAACCCATGGAGAACAGCATCATTGCCATACTTATTGTTAGGTAAATAATCTTCAAATGGTGATT